>NC_135719.1:46262178-46562178 GCF_964656455.1 Halichoerus grypus | reverse complement strand
CCTTCTTCCCTTATATGTAGATAAACAGTTCTTGTTGCTATATATTTTAGCTAGAAATCTTACTAATCTTTTTTTTTTTTCCATCTGTCCTACAGGTAGCTACTTGGATAGCCTTAAACACTATTTTTATCACATTTTCACTGCCCCCAAATATGCTTGTTTACTCTGTGTAGTCTAAATTCCTTATGTCATTTTAGTGCTCCCTGTCCCAGTGTAACAAATATTCTGCTTTAGCTGAGATTTGTGTTAAGACACTTCTCTTGGTTAGTGTTTATGAGCTTAGGCTCTGGAGTCAGGTTGGGTTTGAGCTCTGTCTCCATCACTTATTTAGTGTTTGACTTCAGGTTTAGCATCAGTTTTCTTATCCATGCAGTGGGAATAATAATGGTCTGTCTCTTGGGTTCATGTGAGGGTTAAATAAGTTAATCATGTTTACTATAATTAGTAAATATGGTTGGCATATTATAAGCATGTAACATATATTAGGTTTATCATTATTTTCATTCTGTCAGCCCAGGTAAATGACACTTAAAATTTTGATTGAAAACATTACTAACCTAGATTCACTGACTTTACAGATTGTTTATATTTTCCTTAACTATGGAAGGGTAGAAGATGAGAAGAAAGATTTCATTTAATAGAGTTATAACATTATAGAATTTTGAAATTTTAAGGAGCCTTTGAGAACCTCTAGTGAATCTCTCATTTTTTGATGTGAGAAAACAGACCCTCTGAAAGATTGTGATTCAGTAAATTAGTGGTCAGGTTGGTAATGGAATCCAAATTCTATGTGTGCTGGTACCATATTATATTATACATGTACCTAGCACATAGTAGGTGTTCAGTAACTTTTGAGAATCGAGTTAAAATGGTGATTATGTATATCTGTCTCTGAAGACTAGCTTCTCTCTATGTGTTCATTGTTCCTGTATTCCCTTTTTCTTCATACTCGTTTAGGGGCTGTGCATTGATCCAGAAAACATTTATTGAACATCTGTGTGCAGAACAGGCTTTTACTTAAATAAAAGTCATATTTTCCTACCTGCGTAAGAAGTTTGGCAGTGTGTTAGAATCTTACACTCTAAACTTTGTTTTTTATTAGAAAAAATATTTTATCCAAATTTTAAAATGTTCTGAGTTAGGTTTGTTGTTTTTAATATCCAAGTTGTCATCTGGAAGGAGCCTTTTGAAGGACACATCCATATGTTTCATGAAATGTGGTGGTACCTAAATGGGTGTGATGTTTAAATCATCTGTCAGAAGTTAAAGCCGTGGTACACTAATTTAACAGTACTAGGTTTATACTCTGCTTAAAGGAGAGTGAGATCTCCATATTTTGTCATTATGTGCGACTAAATGCAGCTGGTATGATGGAATTAGAGACCAGGAGAAGACAGAGAAGATCAACTAGAGGAGTAGGCTCTAGAGGTCACTTTTCAGTTATCTTATATTGAGAAATAAATAAAATAATGAGAAATTGGGTTGAACAAGATTATGGAGATAACCAACCTGACTTGCTCCTTTAGTAGAAACTGTCTAACTAGGTTTTCTGGTTGAACTGGGCATTGTTGACAAATTACTAATCTAACAGCTGCTTATTAACTATTTCAAATGGAGAGGATTAGAAATGATGCAGAAGTCATTTTCATTAGATGAAGCATCTGACTTTAAAAATAATATTTTTGTTGTACTGTACAGGCTTTAATGTATGCAGTTATAGAACTTTTGATGATTGCTGTTGTGGATAGAAAGCAAAAGTAAAAATGAAATATTACGACATTGTTAAATGCCTAATTTGTCTATGTTCAGAATTCATTTTGGTTTACTATTGGTTATAAATTGATACCAGATAAAGATTCATAATATAGAGTCTGCTTTATTATGATTAATTCTCTAAACTACTGAAGTGGGGTGTGTGAATGAAAGTAATTATGTTGCTCAACAGGAAGTACCTAATTCTTACTCACAATTTAGGTATGACCTTTAATAATGTAAGGTCATAACTAAAGAACAATAATACTGGCACTTTTTATTTAATTGCAAAAAGCACTCTGTCTATAGTACTTGTTGATATTGCTTGAATATTGTCTGTATTTATCTTTCTCAGAATGTGGTCCCTGCCCCTGTGGTTGGCATAGTTGTTCTCATTCACACACAGACACACACATGCGCACACTTGCGTGTGTGTGTGTAAAATTTTACATATCTGAAAAGGGGATTAAGTTGAAATGTCTTCTTTTTGAATGGTGGGGACCTCTCCCTCCTTTCTCCGCATTATCCTGAGAACACTGGAAGCCAGTCATTCTGCCAAAGCAGAACATTGGAGGATTCCTCTGTCAAAAGTGATTAGATAAAAGGAAAAAAGGAATCCTCAAAACAGCCAGATTCCTACCTGATCATCCTAGAATGAAGTACCCCAATCTGCTCACTCACACAGATCATTTGATCATGTTTTTAGTATCTTACTCTTAAATATAAATGTACAGCCAGCGATCCCCTGTCATTTGAGGAAAACATCAGGACTAAAAGGCAGAGACCAAAGCAGATAGCGAAAAAGAACCCGACCATGCACACAGCAAAAGAAAACAATAACAACGCCAAATACCCAATTTATTTATATCGTCAGAGAGAAAACAAGAAAACTAAGAAAACTAAGAGCAAGATGTAGGGGAAAAAGAAAAGAAAAACGGCATGTAACAAACAGAACAGAACTCATGGGAATGAAAATTTTAATAGAAGCGTTAGAAGATCAAGTTAAGGAAATCTCTCAGAAAATAGAGCTAAATGCAAGAGATGTAAAATGCAAGAAAAAAAAAGAAAATAGAGTAAAGGAAAATTGGAGAATCGGTCTAAGAAGGCCAGTACCTAAATAATAGGCACACAAGAAATGTACATCTCTAAATTTAAGACAGCAGTTAACCAGTTCATACAATTAAAGCAAAAACAAAGCCCCACAGAAAAACCAACCCAACCCTAAGATGCAACACTGTAAAATTGCAGAGCACATAGAAAGAAGCTTTAAAAAAAAAAAGAAAGATTTTATTTATGTGAGAGAGAGCATGAGCAGAGGGAGAAGGAGAAGCGGACTCCCTGCAGAGTGCAGAGCCTGACGCAGGGCTGGATCCCAGAACCCTGAGATCATGACCTGAGCCCAGGTCAGACGCTTCACCGACTGAGCCACCCAGGCGCCCCAAGAAGCTTCTATATAAGCTTCCTTAAGGGGATGTACAGGCTACTGTGAAGCATTGGGGATCAGGATGATGCTAGCCTTCTTAACAGCAACACTGGAAGCCAGAAGACAGTGAGGAAAGGCTGTTAAAATTCTGACAGAACATGCTTTCCTGTCTAGAATTCAAATACTGAGCCAAACTCAGTTATTAAGTATTGGTAAATGAATATATTTTTGGACAATGCAAAGAATAAAAAACCGTAGCTTCCATTTCCTTCTTAGGAAGCTAATGGAGGAAATACTCTACTAAAAAGAGAAAAGTAAGAAGAAAAAGTGAGGTCAGTGAAATGGGATCCAATATGGAAGAAGGACAGGAAATTACAAAGATGTTGAAGGGAAATTCTATGACCATGGTTGTGTACCAGGTCTAGAGAGTAAGCAGTCCAAATTGGAACCTGATAGAGGGCTACAGAAGGCATATATTAAGAAAGAAATGAAAACAGTTTTACCTGATGTATTTGAATATGTTGAAAGTTACACTTTTGTTTTTAAGATTTTTTTATTTATTTGACAGAGAGAGAGGGGGCACAAGCAGGGGGAGCAGCAGAGGGAGAGGGGGAAGCAGGCTCTCTGCTGAGCAGGGAGCCCGATGTGGGGCTCCATCCCAGGACCCTGGGACCATGACCTGAGCCAAAGGCAGACGCTTAACTGACTGAGCCACCCAGGGGTCCCGAAAGTTACACTTTTATCAGTTTGCAGATGAATTAGTAGTTACCTAGAAAACAAAGCAAATGCACAAATGGTGCAGTTATTAACTAAGGAAAGCCAAGGTTCTACAGAAACGGAAGAGTAATCATGATGTACTTTGGCTCAAATGTGTATATTATTTACAGCTGTAGTAATGTAAACAACAACTGATTCAACTGAAAATTGTGATGGGAATATGGGGGTAGAGATGTCACAGAGCTAAACCATTATTGTTTATAATAAGTCAGTTTTTTCCTAGAAGGAAAAATTTTAAGAACACATAGACCTGCTGTATAGAATATAGTGAAAAATGCCAGAAGGAATAGCCAAAAGACTTGAAAGAGGTTGCCTCAGGGATGTGAAAAGTAGGGGCGGGGCAAGGGACACCTGTTTTCTCATCACACTGTTTGACTTTTTAAACTGTGTGCATATCTGCTTGATTAAAAAAAATTAATTTTAAAAAGATGCCCCTCACAGAAAGCTTTCTGTACAGTGTATATACATCTCTCAGGCTCTGAATTTCCTAGGGTTCTGACATCTCTATCATTTGGGGATGTAGAGTCAGCAGAATGCTATTTAGGGAGGTAATGATTTCTAGTAGTAGCAGTGGTTGATGTTATCCTTAGTTATAAATATTCATTTTGTTGTAGTGCTAACAAATGGAGATTTTTAAACACATGACAGATTAAAATATATTGCATTTCAACATCTCAGATGTAAGTGTTTAGTTTTCCTCTGTGTTGTCAACACTTTGCATTGTGAATTGACTGCTCCATGCTTCTCTGAAGCTTTTCGGTTGAGTGATGCGTCAGATGTTTGTGTTTACCGCCCCCTTTTATTTAGTTTTTAAAAATACTGTATGCTTATTACAGTCCTTAAGAGTATGCAGCAGCTGCTCCAATAATAGCGGTGGATAGTACCCCATCTTTCACTAAACCTGATTTTAAGGTGCAGTGGTTAATTTGAATCCAGATGCATTCTTTTCTTATCTGAACCACCAATTTTTTTAAAGCCAAAATATTGAAGCTTGAAATGGAGATTGAATGTTAAATCAATTAGTCTTTTAAAAGGTTTTTCTCTTTCCTAATTGAAAGGCATGTGATCTGTTTTCTCTAAAAGACGGTATCATAGTTTAAGAGCATAATATTTGGAGTAGTTGTATAATATTCAACAAATTTCTTAACCTGCTTAGGCCTCAGTTTTCCTATCTGTAAAATGAGGACAGTACCTGCCTCATAATTTTGATGGTTAATTACACATCCTGTAAAAAAACTTATAATTATGTCATCTTTTTTCTTTTGACCATCACGCAAGAGATTTTATTTTATGTGAATTGCCAGTGTGTACTTCCATATAAGTAAAACAATAATACATCTGTGCTGCATTTAAATCCTTAATACCCATAGAGTAAGGACAAAAACTGTCATCAGTGAAAAGCCTGTGGTAATCACTGAATTCAGGTTTATTTGTGTTTGACCTAGGAGAATGCAGTTGAAGTAGGAAGACATTGTTCTCTTTCTAAAATTTATACTACTTTCTCTGTAAAATGAAGTGCATTTGACCAATGCCAACCTAAATTTATTTTTAACCGATAATCTTTGAAGCATAATTTCTGTTATTTCTCCAAAAGCAGAAGCTTACTTATTAATATAGTACTTTTTGGTTGAAGTCCCAGTTCCTTGTAAAATAAGTAATAAAAATCTTTAAAACTGTTTTGTACTCTTAGGACATTTTGGATAGTAGGGAGAAATTGATAGCTTGCTGACACTATAGTTAGTAATTAATCTCTGATCATATCTAAAAAAGAGAAGCATTTATAGGATTTGGGGTAGGCTTTATTTATAAGGCCTGTAGTATTTCTTTGTGTGCCTTCTATTGAATGTAAGAGTTTGGGGGTTTATTTGCATTTATACTGTAGTTGTATGTATAATTTACCATTGTAGATTCCACCCTACCCTTTCTTCTGGTGTGACTTTCTTATTTATTTCATTCTTTCATTCATTTATTTATTCATTGTCCAGGCATTTGATGTGTTTCTACTGTTGTCAGACCCTAGTGTTGGATGCTGAGGGTGACATTGGCTTGTGCCCTGGAGGACCTCAAACTGGTCATGGAATCACTTGCACAAATAGAAAATTACAAAAAAGCAAGACAAGTGCTAAATAAAGATATGCAAAATGGCTAGTAAAAATAGAAAAGAGTCATTAATGTTGCCAGGCCTAATGGACTAAGGCTGACAAAAGCTAGAATTTGAGGAAACAAAGTATTTTTCAGGCCAGAGAAGTAGGGGAAGGGTTAATATATGTTTGATAACCAGCTATATTATATATAAGGCTCTTTATATACTGTTGTCTCACTATTCGATTTTTTTTACTTAATTGTTTTGCGCTGTTTAAATAGCTTCCAGAGGATTGACTGGGGTAGGGTGGCCTCTCAGGGAGTGGCAGTGAATTAGGGAAGGCAGTTTATCTTTTGTGTATTGCTATTAGGTCTGAGGTGAGGGGATAAAACAGTTGGGGAAATAGAGAGCCAGTGGTAAGCTTACCTGTGTCTTCTACCCTAATACCTCCCTGTCAGTGGTGATCAAGTCAGGATTCTGCTGTTAATACTGTCTGATCTTGGGTAAGCCATTTCTTCTCTCTGGATTCCATTTTCTTCCCCTTTAAAATGAGAGGATTGGTATAGTTGGGCATTTCCTGTTGGTGGCCTCTTAGTAATTGGAGAAAAAGGAGAAACAGCGACCAAACAAGTTTGGGAACAAAGAGTTAAAGTTAAATAGATTTCTTTATTACAACCTTCCACATTATGGCATGTGGATTGAATTCCTGGACTTTTTAGCCTGGCCTTGCCAGTGGAGTGAGTCAGTATTATGTTTCCAGCTCTGTCCTTTTCCTAAAGGTTTAGTGAAAAGAGAGTGGGCTTTAGAATCATACATATCTGGGTTTGAATCCTGACTGCTACATAGTAGCTATGTGGCCTTAGGTAAGTTATTTGACCTTTCTTAACTACATAGTTTCTTCATGTGTAAAGAAGGAAGGGGATAACACCTTGTGGAAATAATAAAGATTTAGTGACACCCATATGAAAATACCAAGTATATCTGGTAAATACTGGGTCAGAAAGGATATATAGTTTTTAAGTCCTACAAATTCCAGGGTCAGCATAGAATGTAATACCTGGTAGTATGTTATTTATACCCTGCTTGCATCTGGTGTTTGAGGTGGGCATTTATGTGTTTCATGTATAGTTATATACTTTTCCCCCCAAGAAAACAAATGTTCTTGAGGGCTCATCCTAATATTTTGCCATCCACATAGCACTCAGCACTCTACTGAAGACTCAGTAAGTGCTTGATGAATAGCTGACAGTTGCATCGAAACAGTGGAATGAGGTGAGATGTGGTTCTACCTGGTGTATACTTCATCTTACATCTTTCATAACCTTGGGTAGAAGTCACTGAATTTATGAGTATTAATTTTTACATTTTTTTTGGCTACTTATTTTAAGTTGGAAACAACTAGAATTGATTATAACTGAGCTGGCCTTTAAAGTAAACCATGAGGGGAAAGGGTTAGAATAAAGTATTGTTTAATGTTGTAAATTATACTATTGGAATACTAACGTTTTACATTTTGTTTTGTCTCTAAGCAAATGGTTATGAGCCTTAGAGTTTCTGAACTCCAAGTACTGTTGGGCTACGCTGGGAGAAACAAGCACGGACGCAAACACGAACTTCTCACAAAAGCCCTGCATTTGCTAAAGGCTGGCTGCAGTCCTGCTGTACAAATGAAAATTAAAGAACTCTATAGGCGGAGGTTCCCCCAGAAAATCATGACGCCCGCGGACTTGTCCATCCCCAATGTCCACTCAAGTCCTATGCCAGCAACTTTGTCTCCATCTACCATTCCACAACTCACTTATGATGGTCACCCTGCATCATCACCGTTACTCCCTGTTTCTCTTCTGGGACCTAAACATGAACTGGAACTTCCACATCTTACGTCAGCTCTTCACCCAGTCCATCCGGATATAAAACTTCAAAAATTACCATTTTATGATTTACTGGATGAACTGATAAAACCCACCAGTCTAGGTAAGATTATTCTATAATGGTTATTTGGTTACTTGGGGTGGGGGTGGGGAGATACATTTTCATTTTAGAGTTTCAATTTGACCCAGTTTATTATTCATAGTGGAATTTTCCTTTGGTAGTAGCATTCAGATTACAATAAGGATCTTTCAGTTTTAAACAAAATCAAATATATAAAAGCTATCTTTTAGGCAAAGAAAAAAAGTATAGTCACGTTTCCAGTGATGGTTGCTGACACAGTAAATACTAAAAAGGTTCCCAGAATATAAACTTTTAAAGTGTAATATTTTAGATTGTTGATTAATATTTTATAATAACCCTTACAAATTAAAAAAAACCTAGTAATACTACCAGCCTCTGAATTCAATTCTTAATTTTCAACGGTTGATGACATATAAAACAAATGACTGCTAGTTTTGATTATTTGAATGAGTAAATGGTTTTAATTATTATAAAAGGAGATTTAAGCTTTGATGTGTAGTATTTCAGTTTCAGCTTACTTTTTCAAGTGGATATGTGTGCTTTGCAGGTGCATACATGATCATGGTTTTATAATACGAATACTTAAAATTTTATTTGCTGTGTTTTATCATCGTTTGATTCATGTCTAACATATTAATAGAATTCAGTGTATTAATTGACCTGTAATTTTAATTTCTCCAATACTACCTTGCTTTATTTAACGTAGAATAAAACTGTTGTGATTTCTGATACCTTTGTCATAATATATTTAAGATATCAGATGTCCAGTTGCTGGTTTATTGTCATAAATTAGTGGTTGACAAGCTGTGGCCAGCAAGGCAAATTCAGCCTGTGGTCTGTTTTTTGTGGATCTAATAAGCTAGTGTGTGTGTGTGTGTGTGTGTGTGTGTGTGTGTGTGTGTGTGTGTGTGTGTGTTTTATATTCCCAAAGGGTTGTTAAAAAAACCAAAGACAGGAACAAAAAGAATAATACGTAGCAGAGACCATGTTTGTCTGCAAAACCTAAAATATTTACTGTCTGATGTTTACAGAAAAAGTTTGCTGACCCTTGTTATAAATCAATAAACATTTCAGCTTGGGGGGATTGGTTAGTGTTAAATTTTGAGAACATACTGAAATTCTTTGAATTGGGAAATGTTTGTTTTTAATTATATTTAACAGGATTTACCTGAATAAGTTTATAGGAATCATTTTCAAACAACATGAATTTTATATCGCATTATTTTATTTTAAAAATAACTATAACAAGGTAATCTAACACTTGTCAAGAACCCATTGTATGCTTATAAAACTTATACATGCTTATTATAAAAAATGAAAGTGTCAAAGTCCCTTCCTCATTAGTGGTTCAGTGTGTATGCATATATAAACAAGTTACATTTCTTGTTTTTCAAGAAGGAGTCATACTTTACACCGTATTCTGTGACTTGCCTTTTTTCCCCCTAATATAGACATCTCTCGTCTGTCTTGTTTCACATTTTTAATTGAAGGCCATGTATACACACATACAGTATGTGAGCAGATGCATATATATATACACACACACATTCTAGCTCATTTCTTATTAAAAAACTATATACTATTCCATGATTTAAATAAGTCCTCTGTTAAAAGACAGATTTTTCTAGTTTTTTGCTGCCAAAAACTGTGCTATAGTGAATATCATCTGAAATTTAAAAGGAAAAAAATGTTGGTGGCTTTTATTTGATTTGATTCCCAGTTCTCAGATTCTCTTCTGGTCTTAATTAATGTATCTTGCTGTTTTCATTTTCAGTAATACAAATTTCAGGTACCAGTGTGAATAGATGATGTTTATATATGTATCTAAATTTTGTTATAAAGAGTAGAAATGCAAACTGGACACAAATTATAGTTGTACTGGATAATAGTTTAAATAAGTTAGAATTGAGAGAATTTTAAGTTAATTTTTATTTCACTGAGGTACTTTGCTTGAATATATTTGTTGTGTTAATTTCTAATTGTCTACACTGACAGTCTTTTCATGCCTTTTTCTATCATAATTTAAATTTTGTATCTTACTGCTTTTTTTTTTTTTTTTTTTTTTTTAATTTTGTTTATTTACTTGAGACAGAGAGAGAGCATAGAGGGAGAAGGGAGAAGCAGGCTCCCCACTGAGCAAGGAGCCCAATGCAGGACTCGATCCCAGAACCCTGGGATCATGACCTGAGCTGAAGGCAGACGCTTAACCAACTGAGCCACCCAGGCGTCCCTCGGCAGTAAATTTTAAATAAATTTTTCCATCTTTATTCTTTATCTGGAAACTTATAAATTGCTTCAATCTGGTGTTTTTGTGTGATAATTTAAAAACAATGCTATAAAGTTTTTCCCATCCTTGATGACCAGTAAGTAAACCCTTGTATTTATAAAATTGACTGGATTGAAGTACTCAAATATTTCCCATGAGATTTATTTAATTAGGCTTTCTTTGTACTGTCAATTCTCGTTATTTGCACATTCTGTGTTTGTGAATGTCTGCTATCTCATTTATCTGTAAGTCCAAAATCATTACAACAGTTTCATGGTTATTTATGGACGTGCGCCGAGTGGTGAAAAATTTGAGTCTTCTGACTCGCACTTTCACACAAGGTGACTCTTGCCTTCTTGTTTTCAGCTCTCATACTGTAAGGACATGTCCTCTTTTGTGCTCTATTTAGTGCCATGTTTTTTGCATTTTTGTGCTTTTTGTTAGTGATTTCAGTGTTAAATAGCCCCCAACCATAGTGCTGAAGCTCTGTCTAGTGTTCCTAAATGCAAAAAGGCTGTGATGTACCTAATGGAGAAAAAATACATATGTATTCAGTTTTGTTCAGACATGAATTAATGCTATTGGCTGTGAGGTCAGTGTTAATGAATTATATTATTAAATTAAAATTATTATTAAGTAATACATAAATTATATATTAAATAAGGTGTCCTTGAACAGAAATGTATCTAAAACAAGGTTACATAGTGATTAGTTGATGAAAATGTGATCAGGGCTTGCAGGAACCTAGCCCTGTGTATTCCCTAGGAGCAATGGTTCAGTGTTCACTAATTCATTGTTTGTGGTGACTTTATATAACAATTACCACACATAATAAAAATTGACTGTAGGGGCACCTGGGTGGCTCAGTCGTTAAGCATCTGCCTTCGGCTCAGGTCATGATCCCAGGGTCCTGGGATCGAGCCCCGCATCGGGCTCCCTGCTCGGCGGGAAGCCTGCTTCTCCCTCTCCCACTCCCCCTGCTTGTGTTCCCTCTCTCGCTGTGTCTCCCTCTGTCAAATAAATAAATAAAATCTTAAAAAAAAAAAAAATTGACTGTATATTTAAAGTATAATTTGATTTGAATACTAGTTTTTATTGAATAAATCCATTGTTTGTGGTATACACACAATAAATAGGTGTTACAGAATTGCTTGGTGGTATATAAATAGATTTCTAATTTCTCATTGTTACCATAGAAAGAAAAGTCATCATTTTCGTTATGCATAAAACGATCTTACCAGAAAGTAATTTGTGGAGGTTTATTGATTCAGTAAATATTCAGGGGAGGGAATGTTCAGTGAATATGAAAAAGATTTATTGAAAAAAGATTTTGAGTAATTTGCAGAGTTTAGGATGAATATCTTTTAAAGCCCTATTTGGCAAAGAACAAAATAAAAGAATCTATAAGATGCTTTAATGTTATTAAAAGACTGTTTCTCCTTCAGTCTTCCGTGACTACTTCATCACAGAATTCACTTTTCTAAAGGATTACTTTTGCCGGTAGATCATTTGTTTTGAATATAGGAAAACAGTATTTTTTGAAAAATTAAATGGCTTCTGACATTCTCTTTGTTTCTAAACATATATATATATATATATTTAAAATCATTACAAGCTCACAAGAGTTAGTTTTGACCTATAGCCAGCTAGTTCATCACAATTATCACTTGAGTCCAGAATGTGACAAGTAAATTTAATTTTTCACCCCCCCCTTTTGGCCTTAACCATTAGATTTAAATGGATTTTGAGATGTTCTGATGTAACTTGAATGGTTTTCTGTATGGTTCATGTTTCTAGCCAAAATCACAGTAGTTTTGGTATCCCCAGTTTTATTAGGTAATTTTTATCCATTCTTAAACTCATTTTGTTATTTCTTGAACAATGAGTAATTTAATTTAAGTCTTCCATTTTGGAACCACATATTAAAGAGAGTTCTTTTCGCTGTCCTTAGTTAACTAGAAGAATTGGGAGATGAAGTAAAGGTGGTTGTAAAGTAAAATGCTTGGTTCATTATTTTTGCCTATCATTAAAATCCTGGGGGTTTTTTTGTTTTGTTTTTTTTTAAAGATTTTATTTATTTATTTGACACACAGAAAGAGATAGCGAGAGCAGGAACACAAGGGGGGAGCGGGAGAGGGAGAAGCAGGCCTCCCGCGGAGCAGGGAGCCCAATGCAGGGCTCGATCCCAGGACCCTGGGATCATGACCCGAGCTGAAGGCAGACGCCCAACAACTGAGCCACCGAGGCGCCCCAAAATCCTATTTGTTCTATTAGGCTTATTTTAAATGCTTTAAAACCTTTTCCATGAATCTTTCTAAGATTTCCCCCTATATCTGTCTGTTCCTTCCCCCATCCAGAATTGATTTCACTTTCTTGCATGTTCTTATAACATTTTGTTGTTAGTTCCTCAAAATGGTAGGGTTCTGCTGTATTCATCTATATATTCCCATAATAGCTATCTATGAATTTGTTACATGGTAGTTCGGTAAACATTTATTAGCTCTCCAGTTTATTTAAATACAGTAGATAGAGTCTTTTACTTCACTGTAATTCAGTGAATTTTAATCATTTTACCATTCAAATACAACCAAGGCATACCACGTTATCTATCATAAATAGTGGCTTATGGTAGGGATGGGAAATAGAGTAGGGAGAAAAGAGGTATCCTCCCCTTTATTGTTTCCACCCCCATTCTGATCCCTATGGTCAATCAGTGACTTGGATATTTAATATACTCTACATTTTTTCCCCTAATTACAAAGATATATATATCACATGTTTAATATATATCACATGTTTAAATCCACAGACACTACTTACTTCAGAGAGTAATTTAAAAATATTTCTGTTGTGTTCTAGTCAGTCATTGTTTTGTGTGTGTATGTGTTTGTGTTTATTTCTGATTTTGTTTTAATGAAGAGGAGAATCTCACATACTAACTGACTTAACCTAGGAGATTCTTAGCCACATACATTGTTGATCCATATCAATAAAAAATGGGGCACAGGAAATTTTAATCTTCATAGTATACTGAGCACCATGTGTTAGAAGTGTACTTTGTTTGAAATATCTTATTTGTACAATGTGTCACTCTTGGTGCTGCTCAGCTATCGAATTTACAATTATGAAAGTCAAAAGGACAAGTCATTTTGGATTAAAATTATCTTGTTATGTTCGTTCAGAGGCAAGAGATTTTCCTTCAGTTCTTTAATATTTTATTTAGAATAATAAAATTGTTTAGAGTGTATTGTTTTGGGTTTTTTTTAGAGTATTATTGTTTATATTGGTTATGTTGGTTGGCCTGTGTTAGAACATCATGGCAAAAACAGAAAATATTTTCACAGCGATCAAAAGAATGTTTGATTTGACTCAGACATGGGTAAACATCCATTAACACTCAGTTTTATGTTTAGTGTTTTAGTTATTTCTGTTTTCCTTGACTCAGGTAAATTTTTGAAAGAGCAACTACATTTTTTAAAAATGGTGTCTTTAAATATTTTTAATAGTTTTAATTATTTCAAAGGCTAACAGAAAACAGCTTTGCCTTCATTTAGAGTACTTGTGTAAAAGTTTATTGAGTCATCGCAAGGTTTGCTTTATATCAAATTTAAGCCAAATTATACCTTCTCAAGGGATGTCTTCAGGTTTTTATTTTTCATTGATTAATTCATTTTTTAAAAGATTTTATTTCTAAGTAATCTCTACACCCAAAGGGGGGCTCAAACTCACAACCCCAAGATCAAGAGTCACGTGCTCTATTGAGTGAGCCAGCCAGGTACCCCCCTTCTCAGGTTTTTAAAAGTCTTAAGTAGTACATCTGAATAAGTTCATATCATGTGTCTATGGATTTCCCATAGATTGGTATGAGGAATAATAATTGTTGAGCATTATTTCTGATGTTCTCATTCAGTGTTCTACTTGATTACCAAAGGATACAACATTTTCTCTTAACCAGATTAAAACCAACTGATAAAAATGATATTTAATAACTTAAACATTTTATTTTAATGTAAAACGTATTAATGTATATCCACTTGCCAGTCTTTTGGTGTAGGTCAGGGCCTTTCTTTGAGACTGTAGGTTTTCCAGTTTTAGTTTTGGTGGTTTTTTTTTTTAAAGACTTTTGTGCAGCAATTTGCAGAATCTGTTACAACTTGGGAAAAAAGTCTTTTATAGTTATACCACTCACTTAATTTAATTGCATTTTTTTTTAAAGCAGCTTGCTTTTGTTAGGTCTTTGCAGAGCATTCAGCTTAGTGTTCATAAAAACAGCAACTCTTTCTTTTTGCACTTATATTTCATCAGTTTTATAATATTTAAGTTTCATAATTGCAAGTGCAACTGGCATACACAGGTTTGAGAATAAACACCTCTGGCTCCCCAGTACTTCTGCACTGGAAAGTGGTCTGTTGGTACAAGCAGTCAGCTTGCCAGAGCACCAGTCAGGATGTATAGAGGCAACGGAGAACATCAGTTCAGTTAAGAGCAGGCCAGTAAGAGGGTTTCTACTGATTTTCTTTTGCGACCATTCTTACTTAACTCTCCAAAGACAAGGATATTAGAAGTTTATTTGTTCTCTTGAGAATAATTTAAGTGATTTCGTCTTTGGAGGAATAATGTGGATCATAATTTTTATGGTTGAGGTGTTTTTTGTTGTTTGTTTTTAAAGAAAGCTACTTTTGGGGTATCTGGGTGGCTCAGTTGGTTAAGCATCAGACTCTTGATTTTGGCTCAGGTCATGCGTGATCTCAGGGTTGTGAGATGGAACCCCACTTCGGGCTCTGTGCTGGGTGTGGAGCCTGCTTAAGATTGTTTCTCTCTCTCCGTCTGACCCCCTCCGTTCCCCGCTGGCACATGCCCTCTCTCTTTAAAAAAAAAAAAAAAAGAAAAGAAAAACTACTTTTATCTTCCTGTCACCTCTTTGAGAGGGGTAGATGGGAAGAAGTTTAGAAGAAGTAAGGAACTAATAAGTTAATGACGTTTTTAATCATACAATTTTATGTTTGTAGTCTTTAGAACTCATTATAGTTTAATTCTTTTCTCATTGAGGACACGGACTGTAAATAAAAGGATAAAATGAAGTAAATTCACAGGCATTTTCTCTGAAATCTGGTTTTTAACTAAGAATTATCATAAAAAATTGGAAATTGTGAAGATGGTCTCCTCTTGGTCCTCCTCAATTCTTAACATGTAATATTTTTTGGAAAGCATTTGGATGCTGCAGACTGAAGTATCTGGAATACTAAGACACATTTTAATTGATCACATGGATGTCATTTCTTCAGTTTGTGATTAAACAAGTCACTTGTTTATGTTTTATCATTTTTTTTTAAAGTTTTTTTTTATTTATTTGAGAGAGAGAATGAGAGAGAGAGAGAGAGCATGAGAGGGGGGAGGGTCAGAGGGAGAAGCAGACTCCCTGCCGAGCAGGGAGCCCGACGCGGGACTCGATCCAGGGACTCCAGGATCATGACCTGAGCCGAAGGCAGTCACTTAACCAACTGAGCCACCCAGGCGCCCTATCATTTTTTTTTTTTTTAAGATTTTATTTTTAAGGAATCTCTACATCCAACATGGGGAATTTACAACTTAACAACTGTCGCATACTCTACCAACTGAGCCAGCCAGGCGCCCCCTATCTTTCTCTTTTTAAATCTTGGAAGGTGGCTTCTGTTTAAGTTTTAATGTTTGTTAAACAGTCTTTTGCATTAAACACCATGAATATCTTTCGTCTGGGTTACATATATTTGGATTTTCCTGAGCTTTGTTACAACTAGTTCTAACTTCATTGTGGGACAATATACCGATACTTCCTAGGGAAGACCAACAACCTAGGTATATTGGGTTTATAGTCTCAGTATTTTACAAAGCTAGGTTGATTTCTTTCCTTTTTAAAATAGAACACTTCTATATAGAAAATGACAATTATTTTAGGCTTGGGAAGATGTATGAATAATTTATAGAAAAGGTTTGAAATATATAATTCATATATATATAATTCATATATATAAAATTCATATATATAGATGTGTGTGTAGTGTGTGTGTGTGTGTGTGTATAAATTTGGGTTTTGCCTTAGGAAGAAAGGCAGCAGATGCTTCAGCACTTTTAAATAGTTAAAATGATCCATCTTGTTTTGTGCAGCACGGGTAAGGTTTCTGCTATATCTTAATAACGTTGGTTACCAGTGTTTTCTGCCAAGGGCTCCTCTGGCATTGGATTAGATTTCACAGTTTCCTTCTCCTCTCATTTTTTTATAATTGAGTTTGCCTTCCTCCACAGGCCTGATAGCCACTGCCTGGAGATAAGGTGATGCAAATTCAAGGACGCAGGCTCTGATAAGTATTGGAAAGGGCATTCACAGGTTTTATGATTCACTCTTCTGTGCTTTTAGAAAATTTGCCTTCTAACAATTCAATACAAGCTGTGCTCTTCTGTACTTGAATTTTGGAAAATCAGAGCACTAATTTTTTCTGTAGGTGGGTTTTTTTCCAAGAAACTTTTCTTCCTAATTTGGCAGCACTGGCTTCTGACTTTCAAAACAAAATCTAAGGTTTACCTTCTAAATCTATATTCCTTTGTAGATAATATTCTGTCTTCTTATTTAATATTTTGATTAATGTTTCTATAGTGGTCCAGAAGCCCGAAGGCATCTGTGTTTAGTAAATAGGTGTGTTTGTTTTTAAGGGTTCTTAGTTCTTGGGAACTAAGAATGAAAGACTTCTTTGGGTTGGAAAGGCATCTTGACAGTCAGAATCAGTAAAGAACCGCTCTGTGTAATTGTAAATATGAAATCAAAAATCTTAAATTGTGACATTAATGAGCCAGCCGTTTAGATTCAGAAGCAAGGACGTACAGTTTAACAAAGAAATCCAACATATAAGATTTTACTGGGATGGAATTTAAAGATCAGACATATAGTATATATGGTGTTTGAAATGCAGCATTTCAGACTTTGCCAGTGGGTTCTACACTACTTTGGCCCAGTCTCCCCAGCACAAATAGAGTTTCATATGAGTTGCAGACCAGCTAGCTGGAGGACTTGGGTGTGGTAATCACGGGGCAGGTAGGATGGTCCATCAAAGGAAGAACCCAATTTTGGCAATCCATTTTTTTCCTTTTTTTAAATATATATGTATATATATTTATTTTTATTTTTAAAAAGATTTTATTTATTCATTTGAGAGAGAGAGAGACAGAGCACAAGCAGGGAGAGAGGCAAAGAGAGGGGGGAGAAGCAGACTCCCCACTGAGCTGGGAGCCCAATTTGGGGCTTGATCCTAAGACCTGGAGATCATGACCTGAACCGAAGACAGATGCTTAACCATCTGAACCACCCAGGGGCCCCTTCTTTCCTTTTTTTTTTTTTTTTTTTTTAAAAGAAATTTGTCAGTAGATATCTGGGTGACTGGAAGATAATTTTAAGCCATTGCTTTTCTTGAGCCATACTACTTTATTGCTACAGTACTTGCAGATTTGAGCAGAGATTAGTTCTAATTCTTTGGCACTACTGCTGCTAAATTTATAAAGACAAAAATGTAAATAAGCTTTAGATGTGCCAGATATGGGGATATTGCAGTTCAAAAGAAGCTGGATGTTGAATGTAATGTTAGAATTAAATCACTTTAAGGTAGGTAAAAATAAAAAGGCTAAATTATTTCTACATGTCCTTTGCAGTTCCTAGAATTTTGCTTCACTGTTTATTTTACAGCCGTATTTTTGAATATTTTATTTCTCCTCTTAAATTTTGTTTTAATTTTAGAATTAATGATTTTAATACATAAGATGGATCAGAAGGGAAAATCACTTGTGTATAATATAAATACTCATAACATTTTATGCTGCTTTTCACCACCTCCCCACATAAACTTTATCTTTTTAAAGATTTTATTTATTTATTTGAAAGAGCGTGAGGGAGAGAGCACATGAGCAGGAAGGAGAGGGAGCAGGAATAAGAATCTGAAGCAGACTCCACGCTGAGCACAGAGCCCAGCTCGGGGCTCAGTCACATGACCGCAGGATCACAACCTGCGCTGAAACCAAGAGTCGGCTGCTTAACCAACTGAGCCACCCAGGCGTCCCTATACCACATAAACTTTAAATGTAAAGTTAGCAATTTATGTTTATATACAATTTTAGGAAATCACAAAGAAAATGATGGATAGAGTTGATTACATAAAGATGTTAAACCTCTATGTGTGCATCATGGTTTTTTAAAAAAACCCCAAGTATAAAAGTAAATACCAAATAGAAAATATTTTAATCAAACATAAGACTAAAGGAAAGAACTCTCACAAATCAATATGGGGGAGTCTACTAAGATTCTATTAGGCAAAATGTATGAATAGGGAAAGTTAGTATGTTAGTAAAGAGGAAATGCAACTAGGAAACATCAAGGTTTTAAATCTTGTCTGTAGTACTAGATATAAAAATATATATTTCTGTCCCATATTGATAAGATTTGTTAAAATGTATATAAACTGCTGGTAGCAATATCAGCTCTTTGAGAGTACAGGTTGGCAATATGTAGCAAGAGCTTAAAAATACTTCTGAGGGGCGCCTGAGTTGCTCAGTCAGTTAAGCGTCTGCCTTCAGCTCAGGTCATGTTCCCAGGGTCCTGGGATCGAGCCCTACGTCAGGTGTGAGCCCTACGTCAGGTGTCCTGCTCAGTGGGGAGCCTGCTTCTCCCTTTCCTCCCAGCTTGTGCTTGCTAGTGTTCTCTGTCGCTATCTCTGTCTGTCTCTCTCTCTCTCAAATAAATAAAATCTTGAAAAAAATACTTTCTGATCTATTAATTCCACCTTTGGGAACCAAAAGTCTAAGAATATTCACTGTAACATTATTACTAATACAAAAATTAGAAATAACCTAAATATCCAATAATAGAAAACACTTAACCTGTGATATAGCTAACTATGTAGAATTTTTTTTTTTTTTTTTAAAGATTTTATTTATTTGACAGAGAGAGACACAGCGAGAGAGGGAACACAATCAGGGGGAGTGGGAGAGGGAGAAGCAGGCTTCCCGCTGAGCAGGGAGCCTGATGCAGGGCTCCATCCCAGCACCCTGGGATCATGACCTGAGCCGAAGGCAGACGCTTAACTGAGCCACCCAGGTGCCCCTATGTAGAATATTTTAAGGCTGAGTTAAAAATGATTATTATGAAGGGGTGCCTGGGTGGCTCAGTCAGTTAAGTGGCTGACTCCTGATTTGGGCTCAGGTCATGATCTCAAGGTCCTGGGATCCAGCCCCATGTCAGGTTCAGTGGGGAGTGTACTTGAGGATTTTCTCTCTCCCTCTCTCTAAAATGAATAAATAAATCTTTTAAAAAATGATTATCATGAAGTCTTTAATATATGAGTTAGGGAGAGAAATGAGATACATAAATAAAAATTATTGGACACCAACTTGGACAAGCATTAAGCTAGGAGCTTTATATTTGTTATCTCATTTAAGCTTCCAAACAACTTTGGAAGTTTAGACCAATAGCCTAAATATTTCGTAAGAAGTAGCTGAGGTCTGCACAAGGTAATTCACAAAACTTAAGTGATGGGGCCAGAATTTGAATACAAGTTCGCTTCCAAAGCCAGTGTTCTTCCTATTATATAACATAAGATATTAAAAATAAAAAGGTTTTTTAAATTGTTCTTTCAAGTACGTTATCAGTTTTATAACGTCTTTTGCTCTCAATTTTATTTAGGAAAAAAACTTGATTTTTTTCTTTAGTAGAATTCATTGTGGGACGCCTGGGTGGCTCAGTTGGTTGAGTCTGCCTTCGGCTCAGGTCACGATCCCCAGGTCCTGGGATTGAGTCCCACATCTGTCTCCTTGCTCAGTGGGGATCCTGCTTCTCCCTCTGCCTACCGCTCCCCCTGCTTGTGTGCTCTCTCTCTCTCTCTCTCTGACAAATAAATAAATAAATCTTTAAAAAAAAAAATTCATTGGATCTACAAATGGGATCACTGTTTTGAAATCTACTTTTGGAGTACTATTGAAAGTGTTTTTGTATTCCATATATGTACATTGAAAGAGTGTTTGAGATTTTAATTTTACATGATAATCTTTACCAGCACACACTATAAGTGAAATGGAGTTTTTGTTTTTTTTTTTTTAAAGATTTTTGTTTATTTATTTGACAGAGACACAGTGAGAGAAGGAACACAAGCAGGGGGAGTGGGAGAGGGAGAAGCAGGCTTCCCGCAGAGCAGGGAGCCCGATGCGGGGCTTGATCCCAGGACCCTGGGATCATGACCTGAGCCGAAGGCAGATGCCAAACGACTGAGCCACCCAGGCGCCACCGTGAAATGGAGTTTTATTTCAACAAATCAATTTGGACTTGTATGAAATTCACAGCACATATGAGGAATTCCGATTTATTACCTCTAGATGTTAGCCCTTAGATTTAAAAAAAAATATGTTAAAATTATAGACCCTTCATAACGCAATACCCAAATATTTTAAAGAAAACTCAACTTTTTTCCAGTGGTGTCTAGGTTTTAGTTTTTTGCTAACATTCATTCTCTTAAAGTGTCATGTATTTGTAGTTAATCTCAAAGTCTTTCTGATGATTTTTAATATTTTGGAGTAGAGAAAAAATGAATTTTTTTAAGTTCCTCTAAAATTACTTGAATGAAAGAGAAATAAAATGGAGTTATAGAACACTCCTTATTTCTTTTGGTAATTTTCTTCAGTTCTTTCTCTCTCTTTTTTTTCTTTTTCTGATTTTTATCCTTTTCATATGGATCAAGCCACTGTAAAACACTCCAAAAGAACAAAGATCTTAATAAAGTATGTTTTCCTTTTTATGTGAATACCCATGGTCATAGAAGTAGAATCTTCTCCATCCCTTCCTGCCAAGAAATTTGTGACTTTTTAAACAACATAACTTTAAAAATTATTCTTGGTTTTTAAAAATTTATTCATTCAGGGGCGCCTGGGTGGCTCAGTTGGTTAACCATCTGCCTTCAACTCAGGTCATGATCTCAGGGTCCTGAGATCCAGCTCCACGTCAGCCTCCCTGCTCAGTGGGGAGTCTGCTCTCTCTCTCTCACGTGCACTCTCTCAAGTAAATAAAATCTTTTTTAAAAAATTTATTCATTCAACTAATATTTATTGAAGTGCCTTTTGGTTTTGTTTTTTTTTTTAAGATTTATTTATTTATTTGACAGAGAGAGACAGCGAGAGAGGGAACACAAGCAGGGGGAGTGGGAGAGGGAGAAGCAGGCCTCCCGCAGAGCAGGGAGCCTGATGCAGGGCTCGATCCTAGGACCCCAGGATCATCACCCGAGCCGAAGGCAGACGCTTAACAACTTAGCCACCCAGGCACCCTGGTTTTTTTTTTTTTTTTTAAAGATTTTATTTATTTGAGAGAGAGCGTGAGCCCGCAAGCAGTGGGGAGGGGCAGAGGCAGAGTGAGAAGCAGACTCCCGGCTGAGCAGGGAGCCCGACATGGGACTCAATCCCAAGACCCTGAGATCATGACCTGAGCTGAAGGCAGATGCTTAATCACTGAGCCACTCAGGTGCCCTATTAAGTGCCTTTTGTGCCAAACACCATTTTGGTTGCTGGGAAAGACTAAGACATGGTTTGGGCTGCCTGGCTGGCTCAGTCAGAATAACGTGTGACCCTTGTTCTTGTGGTTGTATGTTTGAGCTCCATGTTGGGTATAAAGATTACTTAAATGAATAACTAAAAACTTAGAAAAAAGACATGGTTCTTCAAGGAGTTCATGATTTAGTGGAGGAATAAAAAATCCATTAGTTCATCTTAGAAATACAAGACCAAGTAAACTAAAAGACATAACCTAAGAATAAAAATGAAAGGGATTTTATTTACCAGGGATCATGAATTTAACATTTTTGTTTTATGAATAGTGGAATCAGAATTACTGAAGGTGCTCATTAAAAATAGAGATTTTCCACAGCCCAGATCTGAATTGTATTTAGTGTCATAGTACATTTCACCCTTGAACTACATGGTTTAAACTGGATGGGTCCACTTAATGCAGTTTTTTGTTTTTTTGGTTTTTTTTGGATAAATATAGTACTGCACTGTAAATGTATTTTCTTTTCCTTATGCTTTCTTCTCCCTTTATTGTAAGAGTACAGTATATAATACATATATCATGCAAAATGTGTTGACTGTTTATGTTATCAGTAAGGCTTCTGGTCAACAGTAGGCTATTAGAAAAGTTTTGGGCGAGTTCCGTTATATGCATATTTTCAGCTGCATTGGGGTCAGTGCCCCTAACCTCTGTGTTGTTCAAGGGTCAGGGTATATACATACCTTCCCATAAAGGTCACCTCATTTCTTTGAACTCCTTCAGAATGTATCATGTATAATCATAAACTTAAGCTTTCTCCTTTCCATGAACATACAGGTTGTTTCCATTTTTTTGCTACTTATAACAGTGAACATCCTTAAATATATAACATTTAACACATACATATAGTATGTATGTTATTTCTTTAAATCTGAAGTAGTTTTACTAGGTGAAAGGATATCATATTTCTAATTTGCTACTGTCAATTGCATCCCTGACCCTAAAACAAAGAGTTATACTCCTGTGAACATTCTTGAGTGCCTATTACCCACAGTTTTATCAATAATTTAAGAAATTTTGTAAACTGAAAAAATGAAAATATTTTGTTTTAATTTGTATACCTTTGCTTACTGCTAAAGTTGAATGTTTTTATGATCATTAACCAATTGTAGTTCCTATTGCTTGTTCATATTCTTGCTCATTCTCCTAGTCTGTTTTTTTCTTATTGATTTGTTTATTGTGAGTACTGCATACTAGTCAGCTCTTTATTATATGTTGTAAATATTTTATCTCAGCTTGTTACTTACCTTATTATGTAATTTATAAAATCTTTCATTACACAGAAGTTGAAAACAAGTTGTTAAATCTGTTAGCTATTACTTTTATGGTGTTTGATAACAGCCTCATTGAGATATAGTTCACATACTGTAAATTTCACCCTGTTAAAAGTATACAATTCAGTGGTTTTTTAGTATATTCATGGAGTTATGCATCCATCACCACAGTTTAATTTAAAAAATTTTCATCACTCTGAAAAGAAACACTGTACTGATTAGCAATCATTCCTCTCTCTTCCCAGTCCTTGAAAACCACTAATCATCTTTCTGTCTCTGTAGATTTGCCTATTCTGCCTGTTTCATATAAATGGACTCATATAATATATGGCCTTTTGTGCCTGGCTTCTTTTACTTAGCTTGATGTTTTCAGGGTTCATCAGTGTTATAGCATGCATCAGTAGTACTTCATTCTTTTGGGGGGGTATATAATTTTTAATGAGGTATGTCTAATTTCCTTTTTAAAGAAAAAAAAGATTTATTTATTTGAGAGAGTGTGTGCCAGCAGAGGGAGGGGAAGAGCGAGAGGGAGAGAGACTCTCCAGCAGATTGGCTGCCAAGTGCAGAGCTGGACATGGGGCTCAATCCCATGACCTCAAGATCATGAGCTGAGCCGAAACCAAGAGTCTGACACCTAAGTGAGCCACCCAGGCACCCCTCGAATTTCCTTTTTAATTTTAAAAATTATGGTAAAGTTGGGGCGCCTGGGTGGCTCAGTCGGTTGGTTGAGCGTCCGACTCTTGGTTTCAGCTCAGGTCATGATCTCTCTGTGTTGAGCTGAGTGTGGATCCTGCTTGGGATTCTCTCTGTCCTCTCCCTTTGCCTCTCCCCTCCTGCTCATGCTCTCTCTCTCTCAAAAAAAAATTGAGGTAAAATATTTGCCCTCTTAACCATTTTTAAGTGTACAATTCAGTAGTGTTAAGTATATTCAGATTGTTTGCAACAGACTGCTAGAACTTTTTATCTTGCAAAACTGAAACGATACTCATTAAACAATTGCTCATTTTCTCCTACCCTTAGCCCCTTGGTAACCACTATTGTATTTTTTGTTTCTAAAAATTGGACTAGTTTAGAATCTAAGTGGAATCCTTCAGTATTTGTCTTTGTGACTGGCCTATTTCACTTAACACAGCACCCTCAAGGTTCATCCTTGAGGCATGTGACAGGATTTCCTTCCTTTTTAAGGCTAATACTCCTTTGTATGCATATACTACATTTGGCTAAACCATTCATCTGTAGATGAACATTTAGGTTGCTTTCACTTCTTGGCTATTGTGAATAATGCTGCTATGAACATGGTGTGCAAGTATCTCTTTGAGATTCTGCTTTCAATTCTTTTGGATATATATCCAAAAAGTGAGAATGCTGAATCATATGGTAATTCTATTTATTTGAGTAGCCACCATACTGTTTTCCATAGTGGCTGCATCATTTTATGTTCCCACTAACAGTGTGCAAGGGTTCCAGTTTCCCTGTATCCTCACTAACATTTATTTTCTCTCTCTCTCTCTCTTTTTTTTTTTTTTTTTTTGTGTGGCTATCTTAATGGCTGTGAAGTGGTATTTCATTGTGGTTTTTTGATTTGCATTTCTCTATTAATTTATAATGATGAACATGTATTCATGTGCTTGTGGCCATTTGTCTATCTTATTTGGAAAATCATCTATTCAAGTCCTTTGCCTATTTTTTAATTGGGTTTTTTGTTGTTGTTGAGTTTTTGGAGTTCTTTATTTATTTTGGATATTACCCTATGATCAGATATATGATTTCCAGATATTTTCTGCCATTCCATAGGTTGCCTTTCATTCTATTGGTTGTTTCCTTTGATGAGTAGAAGATCTTAAGTTTGATGTAGTCCCATGTATCTGTTGCCTGTGCTTTTGGTGTTATATCCAAAAAAATCATTGCCAAATCTATTATCATGAAGTGTCTCCCCCATGTTTTCTTCTAGAAGTTTTATAGCTTTGGGTCTTTAATCCATTTTTAGTTAATTTTTGTATATATTGTAACGGAAGGTCTCATTATTTTGCATGTGGATATTTAGCATCCCCAGCACCACTTGTTGAAGGTACTGTTCTTTCCCCATTGTGTGGTCCTAGCACTTTTTTTTGAAGATCATTTGACCTGATGTGTGAGGGTTTATTTCTGAGCAGGTATAACCTGTTCCATTGGTCTGTATGTCTGTCTTTATGCCAGTAACACACTGTTTTGGTTATTATAGCTTTGCTATGTGTTTTGACATCAGGAAATACTGAAGCTTCTGACTTTTTCAAGATTGTTTTGGCTCCTCAGAGTCCTTTGAGATTTCATATGAATTTTAAGATGATTTTGTTACAGAAAATGCCACTGGGATTTTGATAGGGTTTGCACTGAATCTGTAGATCACTGTGAAATACTGTACTGAAGTATGGACATTTTAATAATATTAAGTCTTCTGATCCATGAGCACTGGGTGTATTTCCATTTATTTGTGTTGATTTCAACATTTCTTTGTAATTTTCCCCATATGTCTTTTACCTCTTTGGTTAAGTTTATCCTAAGTATTTCATCCTTTTTGATGCTATCAAAAATGGGATTATTTTCTTAATTTCCTTTTCAGATTGGTCATTGTAAATGTTAGAAACACAACTGATTTTTGAGTGTTGATTTTGTATCCTACAACTTCATGAGTTTGTTTATTCTAATAGTTTTTTCGTGGAATCTTTATAGAGTTTTCTACATATAAGTCATGTCGTGTATGAACAAAGATGATTTTCTTCCTTTCAGATAGGATGCCTTTTATTTCTTTGGGTACATAATTTCTTTCTAGTACAATGTTAATAGTTCTTGATTTTAGAAAAAAAGCTTTCAGTCTTTTACCATTGACTGTGATGTTAGCTGTAGGTTTTTCATATATCGCCTCTATTTTGTTGAAATAGTCTCCTTATATTCCTATTTGTTGCGTGTTTTTATCCTGAAAGGGTGTTGAATTTTGTCAGATGCCGTCCCTCAATTGGAATTATCATGTGTTTTTTTTCTTTCATTCTCTTAATGTGGTACATTCATTAATTTTCATATTTTGAACCATCCTTGCATTCCACAAATAAACCCCACTTGCTCATGGTGTATAATCCTTTTCATATGCTGTTGAATTTGAAGAGTGGACATTCTTATAGCTCTTTAGAGGGAATGTATCTAGTCTTTCACCATTGAGTCTGTTAGCTGTAGATTTTTTCATAGATGCCTTTTTTGTGGAATTTTTTTTTTAAATCATGAGTGTGTTGGAATTTGTTTAAATGCTTTTTGTCCATTTATTGAGACGATTCTGTGGTCTTTGTTCTTTAGTGTATTAACATGGTCTAATTGATTGCTTTTCATATGTTAAACAGTGGCTTTGGATTTTGTCTGATTTTTGATGATCTATCCTCTCTTCAAGATGAGTAAATTAAAAGTGCCTTACATATCCATTTCTGACATTAGTATGTGTGTGTGTTTTTAATCAACTCTAGATTTTATTTTTACTTACAGGAGGGTAAAGCTCTTATTGTCTCCAAAAATTTTTTTGAATGTTTTTTTGGATCTTATTTGGTACTGCTGATTTGTTTGTATATTTCTCCACTAACATGGAATTAGTTTACTTAATATTTTTGCTTGTTTTAAAACTTTCGAATCAATAATATATTTGCTTGATACAAAAACCAAAAGTTACAAAAGGCTTTATAATGAAAAAGAAGTTCCTCTCCTACCTTTATCTCAACCACAGGTGTTGCTTTCAGTTCCTTTTTTTATCTTCCCAGAGAGTTCTCTGCATATGCAAACATTTGCCACATTCTTTTTTTTTTTTTTTTTAGCATCTACTTACTATGTGATTGATTGGACTATGCTTTATTAAATATTCTCCTACCGATTAATATTTAGGTAGTTTCCTGCTTTTAAAAACAGCACTACGGAGAATGTTTTGTAACATACATCAGTGTGCACATGTCTAAATGTATAAAATATTTTTATAAGATAAATTCCTAGAGGTAGAATGTGTATTTAAAATTTTGATAGTTGTTGCCAAATTTCCGTTCATAGAAGATTTGTGCTAATTCATAATCCTTTTGGCTATGGAAAGTGTGTTTTCTCCTGTGCCTTCAATAATACCTTGTGTTTTTATACTTTTTGATCATTTTAAAATAATAGGTGGATATTTGTAACTCAGAGTTTTAGCTTTCATTTTTTTCTTAAAGTGAAGGTTTTTTTAAATATGTATATTGTATTTCTTTTTATTTGAATCGTTCATGAACTTTTCCCATTTAAAAATTGGGAAAATTTTCCTCTGATTTGTAGAAGGAATTTAGCACTTTGTGATATAAATTGCAGCCATTTATTTCCCCCCAGTGTGATACCTTTTGACTTTATTTATGACTGGTGTTGGAAATTTTCCATCGATTCCTTTAGTTGTTTAAGTAGTATTTCATGGTATGGTTGTATCGCTGTGCCCTCTTCACCTATTGAAGGGCATTTTGATTGTTTCCAGTTTTTGTCTATCATAAATAATGTTATAAGCATTCACAAATAGGTTTTAGTATGGACATAAGTTTCCTCTTTCTTGGCTATATGCCCAGGAGTGAGATTGCTGGATCATATGTGTAAGTGTGTATTTAATTTTTTGAGAAAAACACCAACCATTTTCCAGAGTTTGTACTATTTTCGACTAATACTAGCAATATCTGAGGTCCAGTTTTTCTGCATCCTTACCAGCATATTTGTTATTGTCACTTTTTAATTTTAGGTGTTTAAATAGGTAGGTAGTGAGAGTTGCTTTATGTATTCTAGATACTAGGCCTTAGGTATGTGGTTTGCAGATTTTTTTTTCAGTCTATAACTTGTGTTTCTTCTTTTTTTTTTTTGACTTTTTGATTTTGAAATAATTATTAATTTATAGGAAATTGTAAACAAGTGTACAGGAGGGATGTCCTGTGTACTCTTCATTCAGCTTCCCCCATTGTTAGCTCTTTCCTAATCATAGTGTAATATCAAAAGCAAGAAGTGGACATTCACAGGGCTTATTCAACTTTTACTAGTTATTCACGTACTCATTTGTGTGTGTGCAAGTTTATGCAGTTTTATTACATGTATAGTTTCATGTAATGTAACTACCACCATAATCAAGACACCACAAGACTCCTTGTTGCCATTTTATAGCTTCACTCACCCCCTTCCCCAGTCCCTAGTCCCTGGCAGCCACTAATCAGTTCTCTATCTGTAGATTATGTGTTTCACCAATGTTTTATAAAAGGAATCATGCTTTATGTATTTGAAGATTGGCTTTTTTCCTTCAGCATAATTTCTTTCAGGTTCATCCAAGTTGTGGTGTACATTGGTAGTTCTTTTTTTTAAGATTTATTTATTTTAGAGAGAGTGTGGGGTGCAGGTGGCGGGCGGAGAGGGAGAGAGAATCTCAAGCAGACTCCCCGCTGAGCACAGAGTCCAATGCAGAGCTTGATCTCACGACCCTGAGATCATGTGACCTGAGCCGAAATCAAGAGTTGGCCACTTAAGTGACTGAGCTACCCAGGTGCCCCAGTAGTTCTTTTTTATTGCTAAGAATTATTTTATTGTGTGATATACTACCATTTATTTGACCATTTTACCCACCGAAGGACATTTAAATAGTTTTCAGTGTTTGGCTATCATGAATAAAGTTGCTGTGACCATTCATAGAAGTTTCTGTGTAGAAATAAGTTTTCATTTCTCTGAGATAAATGTCCGGTAGTTCAGTTGCTGGGCCGTATGGTAAGTTCATTTTTAGTTTTAAAAGGAACTGCAAAATTATTTTCCACAGTCACTATTCCATTTTATATTACTACCTGCCATGTCTAAATGATCCAGTTTCTCTGCATCCTTGTTAGCATTTGGTACTCTCATTATTTTCTGTTTTAGCCATTTTGATAGATGTGTAGTGATACCTCATTGTGGTTTAATTTTCATTACCTTAATGGTTAATGACGTTAAACATCTTTTTATTTGCTTATTTGCCATCTGGGTGTACTCTTCACATCTTTCGTCCATTTTTAATTGGAGTGTTTGGGTATTTTTACTAATGAGTTTTCTGAATTCTTTATATATTCTAAATACTATTCCTTTGTTGAGTATGTGGTTTGCAATTATTTTCTTCTGCTTCGTAGTTTTTTTTTTTTTTTAATCTTCTTAATAGGGTCTTGTACAAGAGCAAAGTTAAAAGTTTTTTTTTCTTTCATAGATTATACTTTTGGTGTCAAGTTTGGATACTCTTTGCCTAACCTTAGATTTGAAAGATTTTCTTTTATGCTTTTTCCTAAAAGTTTTATATTTCTATGTTTTACATTTAAATTTGTGACTTGTGGGGTGCCTGGGTGGCTCAGTTGGTTAAGCATCTGACTCTCGGTGATCTCATGGGTCCTGGGATCAAGCCCAACTTTGGGCCCCTTACTCTGCAGGGAATCTGCTTCTCTCTTTCTCCCTCTCTCTCTGCCCCTCTGCGTGTGTGCTCTCTCTCTAAAATAAATAAATCTTTTTAAAAAACGCTAAATTTGTGACTCATTTGTTGTTACTTTTTACATAAGGTGAGGCTTAGGTTGAGGTTCTTTGATGGCTGGTTAATTGCTCCAGTACCATTTGCTGAAAATCATATCCTTTCTGCAATGTATTGCTTTTGTACCTTTTCAGAAATTAGTTGTCCACACTTGTATGAGTCTGTTTCTGGGTCCTTTTTCTTTTCAACTGATCCGTGTGTCTGTTTTCTGCCTGTACCACGTGATCTTTATTACTGTGGCTATTGAAGAAGCCATAAAAATCAGGTAAAGTGATTTCTCTAACTTTATTCTTTTGTTTAAAAATTATTTTAGCTATTCTAGTTTTTTTTTTTGCCTTTTTACATACAGATTTTCAAGTTATCTCTTCTATATCTACAAAAAGAATCTTACTGAGACTTTGATAGGAATTGCATTAAACCTGGATATCAATTTAAGGATAATTGTTTTTCTATGTTGAGTCTTCCAGTATGTGAACATGGTTTGTCTCTTCATTTATTTAGATCTTTGATTTTGTTGATCAGCATTTTGTAATTTTCAGTCTACAAGCCCTGCACTTGTTTGTTAGAGCTGTACCTCAGTATTTTACGTTTTGGAGTGATTATAGATGTTACTGTATTTAAGAATTTTGCTTTTCACTGTCAGCATATAGATGTATAGTTGATTTTTGTTCTTGTTGATTTTGTATCTTGTGACCTTGCTGAAGGTCACTCTTAGTTTTAGGAAGTTTTTTTGTAAATTTTTTGGGATTTTCTAGATAGATTATTATGTTATCTGCAAATAGGAACTTTTATTTCTTTTTACCATCTATATGCCTTTCATTCATTTACTTTGCCTAACCGCACTGTTTGGGATTCCAATACTGTGTTAATACTGTTGAGAATGAAAGTCCTTTCTTAGAGTTCAATCTTAGGGGGAAAGCCTCAAGATAAACTAATTTTTTTTTTTTTTCTGCTTTTGGACTTTTTCCCTTGAAGTCTACCTTGTTTTTTATCATTATTCTTTTTTTTTTTTTTTTTTTTTTAAAGATTTTATTTATTTATTTGACAGAGAGATAGCGAGAGCAGGAACACAAGCAGGGGGAGTGGGAGAAGGAGAAGCAGGCTTCCCGCAGAGCAGGGAGCCCGATGTGGGACTCGATCCCAGGACCCTGAGATCATGACCTGAGCCGAAGGCAGACGCTTAACGACTGAGCCACCCAGGCGCCCATTTTATCATTATTCTTATTTAAGTTTCATTTTTATTAGCATTTGCTTAATAGAAACTTTCTTTGTTTTTTTTAACCTTTTCTGGCATTTTATTTTAGGGTGTTTTTTGTTTTTTAAATAACAGTTTTATTGAGATATAATTCACATACTATAAAATCAACTCTGTCAAAGTGTACACAGTTTATTGGTTTTAGTATAGTCACAGAGTTGTGCCACCATCACCACTCTCAATTTTAGAACATTTTCTTCACCCCAAAAAGAGACCCTTATCCCTCATCAACCATTCCCCATTCCCACCTATCCCCACCCTCTGGAACTAATGATGTAGTTTCTGTCTCTGTGGATTTGCCTGCTCTAGACATGTCATATAAGTGGTGTCATACAATATGTGATCTTTGTGACTGACTTCCTTTACCTAACATAATGTTTCCAGGGTCATTCATGTTATGGCATGTATCAGTACTTCATTCATTTTTTATGGCAAAATAACATTTTATTGTATGGATATACCACATGTTTTGATCCATTCATCATTGAGGGATATCTGGGTTGTTTCTGCTCTTTTGAAATTATGAATATTGCTGTTGTGAATGAATATTCATGTACAAGATTTTGTGGGGATGTATGTTTTTAATTCTCTTCATCATATACCTAGGAGTGGGATTACTGCGTCATGTGGTAGTTCTGTATTTAACATTTGATGTACTGCCAGACGTTTCCAAAGCAGTGGCACCATTTTACATTCTAACCAATAACATGTGAGGGTTCCTAGTTCTCCACATCCTTGTCAAGGCTTGTTATTGTATGTCTTGATTATAGCCAACCTGGTGGGTGTGACGTATCTGATTGTGGCAGGTTTCTATTTTATAAATAACAAGACTGTGGCTGGCTTTTTAAAAACTCAGTCTAAAAATGTAACTTATTGTAATGTTTTCACTGTTACATTTGGTGTTTATTCTGCCATCTTTGTTTCTTTTTGTCGTTTATTTTTCTTTCCTGACCTCTGTGAGATGAATTATGCTTTCTTTGTTTCCCTTTCATTTTCTAGTGGTTTGGGAATTCTCCCTTTTATTTGTTTTATAAGTTACTGTTTGAAATTTACCTAACACCAAATAAATACCCAAATACCAAAATTTAAACCTAAATCTTCTTACTCACATCAATAAAATTTCAATGTAATCAGTGTGTCTTGTTTCTCTTTCCCCCTTCATTAATTTATTCATTGGTTTATTAGAAATGTGTTAATAGATTATTCCTCAAATTTTCTATTAACAATTAAAGCTTACATTAGGAGTCATTGACAGAAGAAGCATTTTCCCTCATTGCATAGGAGTCAAAATCTTAATAGACTGAATAATTATGGTTATGAAAGAATTGCTGTCCACTGGAGAAATGTACATTCATCTTTAGTGCTTTACTTCAGATTATTTTGAGAGGACTCTAGTCTATAGAATCCAAAGCTAAGAAGTAGTCATTCAACTCAAGGTAGGTGGGGAGGGGATAAGAAAGTCTGATGGATACATTGAAAATTGAGTTAAAGTTCAACCAGTAGAGTGGAGCTGGAGCTCTAACAATATTTAACATGTCAAATTGTAATTGTATCCATCTAGCAGATTAGGAAATTCAGATTTTCAAATTAACTCAGGATGTGGATTGTTAACTCCCTATTTAGTATAAATAATACATTATTGTTTAACAGATAGCCTTGATAGTATTACATTTTTATTTAAAGTTGAAGTTTCTCTAGAATTCATCCCATGGTTATTTTTAGATAAGTAAATCAGGCCCTATGTATTTATGGTTTGTGTATTTGTGTGTAATTTGCTTATGTTTGTGTAGATCATGGAGTACTTTTGAAGTCAATTTTAAGACAAGTTTATATTTATGTATGTGGTGGTTTTTTCATATTAATTCTCACCTTCCCACCATAAGATCTAGATTTGCTAAATCAGAAGAATATTTGGAGAAGAATGATACTGTATTTGGTGTGACTAGAATAAAAACACTGGAGCTTTTACTATGTCATGAACAGTCTCTGTTAGCCTAAGTCTGCAGCTTCCTTTTCCTTTGCTTTCCAATCTAGCATGTCACCTCTAGTTTTACCCCTGTTGTGCTTTTAACTTAATCTCTGAAATGTGTTTTAACTTTATATAAAATGAAATTATAGTTTTTAATGATAGTGGTTTGTTATAGCTCATTGCCTTACATAGATTAACTTTTCTGTATAAACTTAGAGGATAGACACTAATTTTTTTTTATTCCTAAGAAATCACCTCACATAAATAAACATTTTACTATTTTGAAAAAGTGGTAATTACCTGTCTAATTCAGTTCTTCAACTTAGGGTCATCGCAAAGTGTATTTTTGCTGTATGGCAAACTACAGTTTAGATACTGATTCAATTAAAGGTGATAATTTCCTTTCCCAGTTGATTTTCTGTACCCTAGTTTCTGAATACATGCATCTGCAAAAATGACTATGTGTGTATAAGAGAGTGCATTCCTTTGCACCTAGAGTTGGAGAAAGGACGAGAAAGAAACCAGAATATACCTATTAGAGATACTGAACTGCTGGTACTTCCCTTCCTTCCCTATCAAAGATAAAAGTGATGGTTAAGTATCTGTCTTTGTGCCCCTGAGGAAAGTAACCTTTGCTTCTAGACCTTCTAGATTATCTGAGTGGGAGAGGGTTCATGGTATAGGAAGGAGCAAGAAGAAAATACTCTCTTACCTGTCACAAAACTGGCTCAGGCCAGATTTCAGTAGCAAGTTGTCTTTGGCATCTCCCTATTTGTTTTTTCGTGCTTCTCCCACCTTCTTAGGCGCCTGGTGTCTCTAGCTCCTCACTGTGGCACTTTTCCGCAGGCCTGCAGATATACCTCTTATTAAACCCCACAAAACTCTTCTATTTTCCTTCTCATATTATCTGTAAAATGAAAGAAAGCAATCTGATTTATATAAAGTGAGTTGGTTGTAAAAGTCAATATATTAGCCTGACTGCTGAGAATTCCTGAAATTTTCCATCAGTCGCAATACTGTGCCATATCTAAATACTATAAGTTTTCCTCCAGTATTGGGTCACATTGCTGTTTTCTTTACTTGAACACAGATGAGGTTGGCTTATGTTTAGGGGGACATTGTGTGAAAAATCGTTATTGGATCTTTAAAAGACTAACATAACATGGTGAGATACTCTCCTTGGGATGGTACAGAGACAGACTGACTGAGATAACCACACTTTTCTTCTAACCTGGGAACTGTGGGCAAACAGAATGTCTGGCATTATTTATAATTATTTGGCACCATAGGGGGAAGATGCTTTTGAGAATGAGCTAAATCTAAGAAATCTACATTTGCTTGAGCATTCTTCTGGGTGTCAGCTCCATTAAAGTAATCTTGTTATTCATATTTCTATTTCATATTCATATTCATATGTGAACCTGTAGGCTTCCCACTTTAGGGATGGGAGTCCAGGACAGTAGTAGCTACTTGTATATGTTTGCTTGTTTGTAACTTAGGTGTTTGTCAGAGATTTCCCATTAACTTAGAGTATTTTTCCTCTAATCACTCTTCATAGCAGGTATGCTTAGGTTTGGGCTCACTTGCCACCACCTTCATCTCATGAGTCCTCTTAATCCTTATCAGAAGGAAATTCATTTCTTCCTAGGGGAAAGTAAACATCATAGTTTGTAAGATTGAGTTCTTTTACGCAGTATATTTTAGGGGTGCAAATCAGTATTTACCCAAATGCCTAGAATTTCTAGTTTGTCTTTTGTAACTATAAAATTAGTTACAGGCAAATGTAATTAAATACCTAATGTTTACACTAGATAATTATAGTCTTTGGAGCCTTTTCTGGGTTTATGAATTTAGGCTCTTTTTCAAATTTTAATATTTTATTCTTTATTTAAGAAAGAAAGGATAGTGTAGAATGGATTTGAAAATGGCTATTAAACCATATCTAAATGCAGTTATACAGTTAATAGTAATATATGGTGAAAGATAAAGTGGCCAACATTTATAAACAAGAAAAAGTTGACAGTAAATACTTAATGCTTATACTTAGCCAGAGAAAATACACATTTAAGAAAAAAACTTCAGGGCGCCTGGGTGGCTCAGTTGGTTTGCGCGTCTGCCTTCGGCTCAGGTCATGATCTCGGGGTCCTGGGATCGAGCCCCGCATCGGGCTCCCTGCTCCGCGGGAAGCCTGCTTCTCCCTCTCCCACTCCCCGTGCTTGTGTTCCCTCTCTCACTGTGTCTCTCTCTGTCAAATAAATAAATAAAATCTTTAAAAAAAATAATAATAATTTCCTTTTCTAGTCTAGAGTTATAGTGTAGCCAGAAACTTCTAGGTAGGTTTTATACAAGAACTCATGTACAAGAAAACTACTAGAAAGTCAACAGTGAGGAACTGTTAGAACTAATTAAGAGTTCAGCATGAGAGCTAGTTAATAGTTAATGTGGGAAAAAAAATCAGTATTCTCTTTACTGCAAATGATAGAAAATCCACCCCAAACTGGCATTAACCTAAAAGCTAATCCTTTAGTTCATATAACCAAAGAATAAGGGGCTTGATGCTGAGCTCAGTGAACACCAAGATCCTTTTTTTGACGTTCTGCTTTCCCTGCCAGCTTCCATCCCATCGCTTTGCTCCTCATTGTGGCAGAATTCCACGGGCAAGTCTTCCGTAGTATGTGTCCAGTTCCTCACCTTCCATTCACCTGTAAGTCCATTCCAGTCAGCCTTTTGCTGCAGTCACGCACTGAAACCTCCTTGTCAAGAAGATCTGTGATGGAAGCCCATGGTCCCTTCTCTAAGACCCTGCTTACTTTATCTGTTAGCAGCATTTGACATAGGTTCTGCTGCTTGCAGCACTTTGCCACTTGGTTTCCAGGATACTACCCTCTCTTCTTGATTTTCCTTTCATCTCACCGGTCATTTCTTCTTAGACCTCTTTGCTTGTTCCTCTCCTTCTCCCAGATTCTTTTCTGCCTACATTTCTTTGGTGATTTAATCTAGTCTCAAGCCTTTAAATAGTCATTACACATCAATGACCCTAAATTTATATCTTTAGCCAAGACCTGTTTCATGAGACCATAACCGTCTATAGAAAATCACCATTTGGATGTCTGTCTCAAACTTTGTATGTCCAGAAGTGAATTTTTGTTCTCTTTTGTCCCAAACAGAATCTTCATCCTTCTAGTTGCTCAGACTGGAATCATTAGAGTCTTCCTGGATTTTTCTCTTTTATTATGTCCCAGTCTAATTAGTTGGGAAGTTCTGCTGGCTCTACCTTTAAAATATATCCAGAATTTTACCATTTCTCATTACCTTTGCTGCTACTGCCCTAAACTGAGCCATCATCATCTCTCACCTGGATCTCCCTGCTTCTACCATTGCCCCCTTTACAATATTCTCAACTTAGAAGCCAGAGTCATACTTTTAAATGTAAACTAATCATGTTACTTCTCTGTTTAAAACTCTTTGGCCTCCCATGGGACTCAGTAAAACCCCAAATCCTTATGATCTAGCCTTCTCTTTGTTACCTAATATCATCATCTGTTAGTATTCTCTTTGTTAACTGGACTCTAACTACACTGGCTTTCTTGCTGTCGCTCAGATACATGGTATGCTCTTGTCTTAGAGCCTTGGTATGGGTATTTTCTTTACCTGCAATGCTGTTCCCACAGATACTCACATGGCTATCTCCTTCACCTTCCTCAAATCAAGGTATTACTATTTTTACTGAGACTTACCTAGACTCCCTATTTAAAATTGTACCTCATTCCTTCCGGTCCCCATTACCCTGCCTTATTATTTCCATAACGTTTCTCACCTTATAATATACTTTTATTTCATATTATTTATCTTTCTTTGCCCATTAGAAATGAGGAGTCTCATACTTTACCCACTGAGCCAGCTGGGCACTCTCTTTGCCCATCAGAATGTAAGTGCGATAAGGGTAGAAGTTTTGGTCTCTTGTTCATTGATTATTTCAGGCACCTAGAATAGTATCTTAAAACATACTAGGTGCTCAATAAATATTTGTTGAATGAATCTGTAACAGTCAGATTCATGTTCTCCATTTCATGGCTTTACTTCCTTGATGTTGGTCCCATTTTTTTAGGCACTTATGTGGTTCCCAGTAGTTCCTTTCAGATTCCCATCTACCTGAAAAGAGGAAAAGTCTTTGTCTCAGCATTTCCAGGGAAAGTCCTGAGGTTCATTATGATTGAATTATTTTAAATGTCATGTCCAGCGCTTGATCAACCAACCCTGGCAGGGGAATGTAACGTACTTTTTGGCCTAGACTTTGGTCATATGCTCCATTCTGAGACTGGAAGTAAAGCCACAAACAAAAATGTCTATTGGGGGAATAGAAGGTGCCCCTGAATAAGTATACAAGAAATGGCTACTAGCTTATGTACCACAGTTATGCAAAATGTGATCCTTGGATACTGGTTCCATGGGATGTCAGTAGGTGTTCTTTGACCATGTCCCATTAAGTTTGGAAACTTAAATTTAAGTAATTTTGTTACTGTGGAATTTCTCAGGGCTTTAAATATGATCATGTGCTCTATGAATCTCTAAGTGGAAGATGTTTTATGCAACAGCTTCCCAAAATTCTTTGAACGTGGAATCCTTTCCCTTTATAGGGCATCTTTCCCTTTTCAGAACCCTTTTAGAACATCTCAAAGTGTATTCTTATGGGCCACACTATGAGAAATATTGATATGCTTACTAAGAACTGGTTATAAAATTGAAGAAAAAGCTCATGGAACAATAAAAAAAAATACAAAAGAATACTCCTCAAATGTACAGGACTTACTTGAAGAAAAAAAAGTTTATAGACCCCTAAAGATCTTAATATATAGAAAGACAGTCCTTTGAAAGATGTCTATTCTTAGTAATTTAGTATAGATGTCATTAAAAATCCAACTTAATAGGGAGGTGAAAGGAAGAGGAAGAGAGCTTTATCAAATGATTCTAAAATTCCTTTGTGTTATAGGCTTTTTTGATTTCAAGGAAGGGTAATAATACCTCATGTTACCTAAGAAAAGTTTAATGTAAGGATATATAGGAATTAAAACCGGAATCAGAAAGTTATGATCATGTACTTTCTCTGTCTGGTTACATGCCTTCTTTCCCTCTATGGCACCTCTCTATCTCTCTAAGCATCTGTTTTGTTTTCCTCTGGCTACAAAGAACTCTCAGAGACCCTGCATGTTCCACCCTCCAAATCCTGGAAGAAGCTAGTTTGAATTGATTTTAGTTAATATGTTGGTAATGGATGGATTCCTTCAAGCCCAGTCATTTTGTGAGTTGCCCAGAAGTCAGTGCGTAGTCCACCCCTAGAAAAATTATGCTCCCTGGTCCTATGAATGTTCAGTGCAGAAAACAGCCTAGAGCTGCTTTCCTGGTGGGATATGTGAGCTGGGAAGATTCACTTAGAAGGGAAAGTTGGATGTGGTGTAGGTACCATGACTAAAATGTCCAGTATAATTGAGAAAGAAAAATAAGAATAGAGGAATTCTGACAAAGGGCTATACACCTACCACATATAGAATATACAGTCTTTATATGTGGCAAAGGCACAGTAGTTGAAACTGTGAAGCTGGTGCCTGAATAAGCTGTTAATGTAGTAGGAATACAATTTAAAAATAACATGAAAGTGAAATTTCTAATTAGTAGCACGAATTAGATACTAAATTTTTCAGGAGTTCCTAATTAACCATTAAAAATTAAGATTCCTACCTTGCAACTTACCAAAATAATGTCGAAATGGCTTAAAGATTTAAATGCTTAAGAGATGAGGGGTGCCTGGGTGGCTCAGTCGTTAAGCGCCTGCGTTCGGCTCAGGTCATGATCCCAGGGTCCTGGGATCGAGCCCCGCATCGGACTCCCTGTTCAGCGGGAAGCCTGTTTCTCCCTCTCCCACTACCCCTGCTTGTGTTCCCTCTCTCGCCGTGTCTCTCTCTGTCAAATAAATAAAATCTTTAAATAAATAAATGCTTGGAGATGAAACTAAAACAATGTCAGAGGGAAATATAGGTTGCATTTAAATGAATGCATTAAAGTACATAAATAATACTTAAATAATATTGGGGTAAAGAAAGAATTTTCCTAATGGAAGAAAACATGATTTCATGGTGAAGACTCAAAAAAACCAAAAACCAAACCAAAACAAAAAAACCCAAAACTTTATTACATTAAATGGCACAATAAGTAAACCAAGGGAAACTGTTTATAATATCTGACCATATTACATATCTTTATATGTGAAAGGCTGTTGAAAATCATGTGTATGGATGTCCTACTCAGCCATCAGACAGTGTTACCCTAGTCCATACTTTCCCACTCTGCTAAATTACCATTTCATACTTATTCGTTCACAACTATTCTTCTACTCTCTTTGCTGATATATTTCCTTTTTATTTCTCCTTCACTGAGAAGATGGGACCAACCAGAAGTTAACTTTTATAAGTTCCCACCATCGTAAGTACCTTATACCCACCTACCTGCATCTCTGTCCATATATACGTTTTTTTTTTGTTTTTTTTGTTTTTTTTTTTTTTTTTTCTGGGACCCTGGATGAAGTCTCTGGGCTCAGGCCAGTCCTTAACACTTTGTGCATCATCAACTTTTTGCCTCTTTAATAGATCATTCCCATTAATATACAACTTTAGGCTAACTTTCCCTCTTAAACTACTTTTCTCCTAATTTCCTTCCAGCTATACCCCTGTTTTCTTTTCCTTCATCACAGAATTCCTTGCCAGGGGTGTCTCAGTTTACTGTCTCCTATTTCTTTTCTCCTTTTCTTTCGTGAACTGTTTCCAAGTAGGTTTGCACCTACCCCATGCTAAAAGAAACTGCTCTTATCTAGGTCATCAGTGACTGTAATGTCACTAAAAGCACTGGTCATTTCTCAGTTTTGACGCATCAAGAGAAAAAATGAAAAGATGACTAACACAGCAGAGTAGTGTGATTCACAATGCAAAGAAAGCCAGTAAGGGTATGAAAAAATAGTCAACTTAGAGAGTAGCCAAAGAAAGGCAAATTTAAGACAATAAGATGTTTTTAACCTACTGCCCAGTGTTGCAAAGGAAATCTAGAACTCTCATATATCACTTAACTTATGCAAGTGAACATTTCTGGAAGCAGTTTGGCACCTGTACAAAAGCTTTAAGAATGCGTCTATCTTTTGACCCTCCCATTCCTTTTTTAAAAAAAATTTTATTATTTTAATTTTCTTGTTAACATATAATGTATTATTTGTTTCAGGGGTACAGGTCTGTGATTCATCAGTCTTACACAATTCACAGCACTCACCATAGCACATACCCTCCCCAATGTCCCTCCCTCCCACCCCCCCTCCACTCCAGCAACCCTCAGTTTGTTTCCTGAGATTAAAAGTCTCTTATGGTTTGTCTCCCTCTCTGGTTTCATCTTGTTTCATTTTTCCCTCCCTTCCCCTGTGATCATGTCTTGTTTCTCAAATTCATCATATCAGTGAGGTCATATGATAGTTGTCTTTCTCTGATTGACGTACTTCGCTTAGCATAATACCCTCTAGTTCCATCCACGTCATTGCAAATGGCAAGATTTCATTTTTTTGATGGCTGCATAATATTCCATTATATATATATACCACATCTTCTTTATCCATTCATCTGTTGATGGACATCTTGGCTCTTTCCATAGTTTGGCTATTGTGGACATTCCTGCTATAAACATTGGGGTGCACGTACCCCTTCGGATCACTGCATTTATATCTTTGCAACCCATTCCTTTTCTAAGAGGATGTCCTAAGGAAATAAAGATCATATAGATACACACATGCACACACACATCCAAGAGAGAAGAAAGGCATTGATTGTGGAAGGAAAAAATTAAAAATGATATAAATGTCCAGCAATAAGATTGGTTATATTATGGCACATCTCTATAATAGAATACCATGTAGCCACTTAAAATGATGACAAAGATATGTTTATTGACATGGAAAGATTTTGTTACACATTTTGAAGTGAAAAGTGTATTCATTGCAGTTTCTGTGGGAAACTGCTATCTTACACTCATGGGTGTATGTATGTGCGTACGTGTATATATATGGGAAAATGCCTGGAAGAGTATATACGACAGTTTTTTAGGTGCTATCATGAACTAGTAGACTTTTAGATTTTTTTCCCTAACTTGGAATGGTTGTATTACTAATAAAAAAAAAAAAGAAGGAAATGAAAAGAAATTGCAAAAGTAAGAGAGAACACTAACTTCATAATTATAGTCTGTTTCCTTTTTCTGTTTTCGCATTTAAACATTGATCATCAGACTTGGTTCATAGGTGGCTGGCTTGATTTGACCCAGTCCTATTTCTTAACCCACTGGACTTAAAATAGCCTCATGGCCTGCCCGCCATGAGAGAATAGATGGGCCAGATAAAATATTTACCATACTTTTAGCTTTAAAGTTGCCCAGGAGTCTATAGGCTCATTTGATTAAGTCTATCAGGAAACTAGCTACTAACTCAGTAAACTATCAAAAAATAATAGAAAGACAAAATAAATAGGAGTTAAACTCCAGAGGAAAAAGATCATGAAACGCACAGGCAAGCATACTGAAAATGAGTTTATTAGGAACTTGCAGTTAGGGTATGATAAAATGAAATCAAAGGGTTTTATGGAGCTGAAGTCTAATAGTATTATTGCATGTTACAATTGTTTCCTGTTTCTTAGTATTGGTAATTTTTGTTCTGTGTGAGTTGAAAAATTCATGTGTAACTTTTGTTGTACCCCAAAGAACTTTAGCCAGATTTTATTGTGAAGTATTTGCCATCATGAAAATTCTTAAAATCTAGCAGTAGAACATCACAGCTCTATATTTAACGTGTGTGTGATATTACATTTGTTTTTGTACAAGATATGTAAAACAAAAAAATTATTGTAAGAGCAATACATAATGCAATCTGAAGAATTTTTAAAAATAAAGTTAACAAAAAATCTGCTGCCTCTTTTGGTCTTTCAATAGTGCATACACACACATAATTTTGCTTATGCTGTACATTTCAAGTTTCTGTCTCGCCTTTTTTTCTTAATATTTTATGATTGTGTTGTCATTTCATTAAATATTGTTTACTTAAAGAGACCTCCCATTTTAAAGATAAAGTAGTTCGTCAGAGCACTCTTAGGCTTTTGATGATTCAGTGTATATGCCTTTATTGGAGGAAATAAATTTTCTGCAACCTCTGTCTTAATAGTAGTTAGCAGCTCAATGGCTGAAAATATATCATTCCAACTCTGTTTTCAAAAATTACATAGTTGTCCAGGTTTTTTGTTTGTTTGTTTGAAAAAACCAGAGATCTCATTAAAGATTTTAAGGCTGACATTTGTAGATAGGTACTTTAGTTTCACTTTCCCCAAGACAGCAAGAAATATTCTATAACAGAAAGATGACTATTTTTAGCTTTTCTTTCTGCTGGTGAGGTGGAATAGTGAATATTTTTAGAGCAGTTGAAAGTACAGCCACTTAGATTAGCTGAGTGTTTCTATCATCAGAATCTCAATAACCTTGTTTATTTTATGTATATAGGTTTTACCTTCCAGTGTTTTGAGTTTATGTAAATTGCAGCGTGATTCCTCTCTCTCTTTAGTTCATCTCTCTGTGGAACAATATATAAAAAAAAAATGAAATTTTAAAACCTTAACTTTCTCTCTGCACATTTTGTGTATTTTGAATTATAATTTTATCCTGGTTATTGTGGGCATTACTTTTCTTACAGATGAAATGTTAGTAATTATAACTTAGGGAAGGTTGTTGAAAATCTCTTAGGAGTACAGTAAGCCCTTAATATTTATAAGAGATATTCCCCCATAACCTTTGTAAATATCCTTAATTATGAACACCACTAGAAAATTTCATCTTTTCTCTAAATTGGACCATAAAGTAAGTGAAAATCTGAGTGACTTCTGTTTTACCTTCAGTGACTACAAGTGTACAGCAATTCAGGTCACATTGACAGGCTGACGTACTACCTGAAAGACATAATCCTTCATCCCCCAAACAGCCAGCAGTCAAACTCTGGTCTTAGCAAAATTTTAGAAGTTTCACATTACTATACATTCTAGAACTTTGGAGACCTTCAGGATTGGTTCCAGTGATTCAAAACAGTATAGTAATTAATGCAAAACCCTGAGACATTAATATAATTTCCTGTTGCAGATATGAAAACAATTGAACATCTCATATTTAAATGTTACAATCAGTAACTTAAACCATTCACACCTGAACCCATTGCACTCTGGTTTTTGCTCTTCCCATTCCACTGAAACACATCCGGCGGAGATCACCTATTACTTGCTGGTTGTTAAATCCAGTTCTCAACTCTCGTCTTACCTGACCTCTGAACATTTAACACTGTCCATATTTGCTGTGAAATTCTCTTCCCTTCGTATCAAGGACACCATTTCCCCCTGCTTTTCTTTTTGAATTTCTGGCTATTTCTTTCCTTTTTTTTAAAGATTTTATTTATGTATTTGAGAGAAAGAGACTAAGTGTGAGAGAGAGAGAGAGAGAGAGCACAAGCTAGGGGGGAGAGGCAGAGGGAGAAGCAGACTCCCTGCTGAGCAGGGAGCCCAATGCGGGGCTCCATCCCAGGACCCTGGGATCATGACCTGAGTTGAAGGTAGATGCTTAACCACCTGAGCCACCCAGGCGCCCCTGGCTATTTCTTCCTTGATTTGAACCTTTAATGTTGGTAGTTCCTCAGGTTTTTTTGTTCATCCCTCTCCTTCTCTGCCTCCCCCCGCTTTTGCTTTAGTCACTATTTTTTAAAAACAGCTTTATTGAAATATCCTTGGCATATCATAAGCTGCACATATTTAAAATGTACAGTTTAATACATTTTTCCTGTGAATTCATCATCATTATAAAAATAATGAACATATCCATCACTCCCCAAAGTTTCCTCATCCCATTAGTAATCCTTCCCTGCTACGCCTTCTATTCTCACCCAGCCCATAGATTGGATGTGTTTTCTGTCACATTATGAATGTTACATCTAGATTAATTTGCATTTCCTAAAATTTTTTTTAATGGAATCATGGGTTATATACTTAGGAGGAGGTGTCGATCTTCTTTTACTCAGGATTATAACTAAGACTTATCCGTGTTGTTGTGTGTATCATTAGTTTATTCCATTTTATTGCTGGGCAGTATTTGATTATATAGATGTAACACTGGTCATTCACCTGTTAATAGACATTGGGTTGTTTCCAGTTTTGGATTGTTGAAAACAAACCTGCTATGAAAATTGAGACCCAAACCTTTGTGTCGTTATATGCTTATATTTTTCTTGGGTAAATTGCTAAGGAATGGAATAAATGGGTCATATGACAGATGTAGGTTTAACTTTTTAAGTAGTTGCCAAGCTATTTTTGAAAGTGTTCCCACCAGCAGTGAATGAGCTTCCCAGTTGTTCTCCATCTTTGTCAACACTTGGTGGTGTCATTTTTAAAATTTAGACATTCTACTGGGTGCATATCTCATTGTAGTTTTAATTTGCATTTCCCAGGTAAAGATATTGAGCATCTTTTCATGTGCCTATTGGCCCTTTGTATGTATTCTTTAGAAACATCTATTCACATTCTTTGCCCATTTTAAAAACTGGGTTGTTTCTGTTGTTGAGTTGTAGGAATTCTTCATATATTCTAGATATTAAACCCTTATCAGGTATATGATTGCTAATATTTTCTCCCATTCTGTGCATTGTCTTTTCACTCTTTTTATGTCCTTTGATGTACATTTTTAATTTTAATGGAGTCCAATTTATCTTTTTTTTTTTTTTTGCCTGTACTTTTAAACATCCTATTTAAAGAAACCACTGCAAAATCCAAGGTCATGAAGATTGTTTCCTTCTAAAAATTTTTACTTTTTAGCTCTTAAATTTAGTCTTTGATCCATTTTGAGTTAATTTTTGTGTATGATGTAAGGTAGGGGTCTAACATCATTGCCTGTGGATAACCAGTTTTCCTACCATTTGTTGAAGAGACTCTTCTTTTCCCATTTAATATTCTTAGCATACTTGTCGAAAATCAGTTGACCATAGATGTGAGGGTTTGTGTCTGGGCTCTCAGTTGTATTCAATTACTCTGTCTATCCTTGCAAATTTTTGTGGAGAACTGATTGTTTTGAGTACCTTAATTTGCTAACTCTGGAAATCAGATTCTCCCTCTTCAGTGATTGCTTTTGTTACTTGTTGAGGGGTGCAGCTGTCTGTTTTGTATAGTGACTTTTCTACACTGTTTCTGCAAAGTCTATATTCCTTGTTGTGTATGGTTTGTGAATTGTCTGTTTCATTGTGTCTTCAGTCAGCCTATGATCTGACAGAGTTTTCTCCAGATGTCTGGATCTAAAAAAACCAAAGTTTGTACATCTCTTTAAATCTTCTAGTAGATGCTGACAGGGAAGCTGCTGAAGCTAGAGCAGTTCTTGAAACAAAGGGAAACCTCTGCTGTGGTCCGTTAGGGAACTACCAGACCATACAAAACATACAACCCCAAATTTTTGGAGGACTAGGTTCTTACTGTCTATATTACCCCATCAGCCTCTCTAGGAACTCAGGCCATGGTCCCCACAGCCGCAGTGGGGCTCAGAAATGGTGGGGGATAGTTGCTGGATTACTCACATAACTTTTTAAACAAATTTTAGCAGTCTTGTCTATCAGACAAATCCCCTGGTTGCTGTTAAGTGTCTGATCAGGTTTCAGAGTTCTGAAATCATTGATTCTGATAGACTTTTCCCCAGCTCAGTTGTTGTTTTAGAGGAGGGACTAACCCCTGGAGCTTCCTCTATGATGTTACTTATGACCTGTTTTGAATTAATGTTTGCATATGGTGTACTGTATGATTTGAAGCTCCTATTTTTCCTTCTGCATACATGGGCGTCCAGTTGTTCCAGCATCATTCATTGAAAAGACTATTCATTTTCAACTAAATTGCCTTTGTACCTTTGTCAGAAATTAGTTGTTCATATATATGTGGGTATATTTTGAGACTCTGTTCTGCTCCATAGATTATACTGTCTTGACACCAACATCACACTGTCTTAATTACTACGCTTTTATAATGTCTTAAAATCAACTAGTGTTAGCCCTTCAGTTTTGTCTTCTTTTTTGAAATGGTTTGGTTCTTCTAGGTCCTTTGCATTTGCAAGTGAGTTTTAGAAGCACCTTGTCAATTACTATCCCCCCTCCTCAAAACACCTAGCTAGGATTTTAATCGGATTACATTGAATCTACTGATCAGTTTGGAAACAACTGATACCTTCTGATCCATGAACACTGTATATCTCTTCATTTATTTGAGTTCTTAATTTCTCTGAGCAGCGTTTGGCATTTTTAAATGTCTTGTACCCCCTGTGATATTTATCCCTAAGTATTTCATTCTGAGGGGATGCTATTGTAAATATGTTTTTAAAATGCCAATTTCTAATTGTTTGCTCCTAGTATATAGAATACACCAGATTTTTGCATATCATCATAACCCACTAAATTCACTTATTCTAAGAGCTTTTTGGAGATTCTATCAGATTTTCTACATAAGTCATCATATTGTCTGTGATGGACAGTTTCACTTATTTTCCAGTCTTGATGTTTTTCTTTTTCTTGCCTTGTTGCCTGGGCAAGAATGTCTAGTACATTGTTGAATAGAAATGATAAGAGTGGTTATCATTACCTTATTTCTGGTTTTTTAGGAATAGTATTTAGTCTTTCACTTTTAAGTATAATGTTGGCTATAAGTTTCTCATAAGAATTTTTTATTGGGTTGAGAAAGTTCATATCTATGCCTGGTTTGCCAAGAGTTTGTTTTTTAATCCAGAATGGATGTTGAATTTTTGTCAAATGCATTTTCTACATCTATTAAAATGACAGTATGGCATTTCTTTTTTAGTTAATCTGGTGACTTGAATGTTGGTTGTTGGTTCCTACCTTCCTGGGAGAAATCTTACTTGGTTATAATGTACTATCCTTTTTAATATATAGTTAGATTTGATTTGCTGAAGTTATGCTAAGAATGTTTGTGTTTATGCTTATATGAGGTAATGGTTGATAATTTTCTTATAATATCTTTGTCTTGTTTTGGTACTGGAGTAATACTGACCTCATAGAATGAGTTAAGGTATATTCCCTCCTTTTTAATTTTTTTTGGGGGACAGTTTGTTTAGAACTTGTAAATGTTTGATAGAATTATTCAGTTTTTTGAAGCAATTTATGTAGAACTGCTATTTTTTTCCTTCAATATTTGGTAGTTATTTCTGAGAAAGACATCTGGGCCTAGAGTTTTCTTTGAGGAAAGATATTTAACTACAAATTCAATTTCTTTACTAGTTACAGGGCTATTCATGTTACCTGTTTCTTCTTGAGTGCACTTTGGTTGTTTCTGTTTTTCAAGAAATTTGTCTGGTTTTTTGAGTTGTCAGAATTTTTGGTCTAAAGGTGTTAGTACCTCTTACACTGTTGGTGGGAATGCAAGTTGGTACAGCCACTTTGGAAAACAGTGTGGAGGTTCTTCAAAAATTTAAAAATAGAGCTACCCTATGACCCAGCAATTGCACTACTGGGTATTTACCCCAAAGACACAGATGTAGTGAAAAGAAGGGCCATATGCACCCCAGTGTTCATAGCAGCAATGTCTGCAATAGCCAAACTGTGGAAAGAGCCGAGATGCCCTTCAACAGATGAATGGATAAAGAAGATGTGGTCCATATATACAATGGAATATTACTCAGCCATCAGAAAAGATAAATACCCAACTTTTACATCAACATGGATGGGACTGGAGGAGATTATGCTAAGTGAAATAAGTCAAGCAGAGAAAGTCAATTGTCATATGGTTTCACTTATTTGTGGAACATAAGGAATAACATGGAGGACATTAGGAGAAGGAAGGGAAAAATGGTGGGGGGGATTGGAGGGAGAGATGAACCATGAGAGACTATGGACCTGAGAAACACACAGGGTTTTAGAGGGGAGGGGGGAGGGGGGATTGGTTAGCCCAGTGATGGGTATTAAGGAGGGCATGTACTGCATGGAGCACTGGGTGTTATACGAAAACAATGGATCGTGGATCACTACATCAAAAACTAATGATGTATTGTATGGTGATTAACATAACATAATAAAATTAAAAAAAAAAAAGGTTTATAATAGTTCATTATATGTTTTTAATATATGTAGGATCAGTAGTGATGTCACCTCTTACTCCTGATATTGGTCATTTGTGTCCTCTCTTCTTTTTCTTATTAGTTGGGCTAGAGGCATATCAGTTTTACTGATCTTCAGAAAGAAACCACCTTTGGTGTTGCTGATTTCTCTCTCTCTTTTTTTTTTTTTTGGTTGCAGAGTGTTTTATTATATGAGTATTTATTCATTCATTCTCCTATTGATTGATATTTGGCATAAGAATAATCTTAATGGGAACTGTGTAACTATGTGATGAAAATGACAGAACCTTCAGGATATGAATAAATGGACACAGGTACAATACTCCAGGATGGCAAGGTTAAAGATGTAAAGATATAAAGATGCCAGCTGTCAAAATAATTTGTAGGTTTATTGCAGTTCTACTCAAAATACCATTAGGTTTTAAAAATCATAGCAAAACTATTCAGGAGTTCATATAGGTGAATAAATATTTAAGTTGTTGTTAAAGTTCTTTTTTTTTTTTTTTTTTAAAGATTTTGTTTATTTATTTGACAGAGATACACAGCGAGAGAGAGAACACAAGCAGGGGGAGTGGGAGAGGGAGAAGCAGGCTTCCCGCAGAGCAGGGAGCCTGATGCGGGGCTCGATCCCAGGACTCCGGGATCATGACCCGAGCCGAAGGCAGACGCTTAACGACTGAGCCACCCAGGCGCCACCAAAGTTGTTGTTAAAGTTCTGAAAAAAGAATGGGTGGAGAGAAACCTAACTATAAGATATTAAAACATAATGAATCTATAACAATTAAGAACTAGAGTGCCAGCACCAGGATAAAAAGGACCAATGGGATGATAGCCCGGAAATGGAACATGTTGGATATAAGGATTTAATATATGAGAAAGGAAACACACATCCATAGGGAAGGGAAGGATTATTTAACATATGGTGTTAGTATAACAGTAAGCAATTTGGAATAACAGAAATTTAGATTTTTAAAAATATCACATACTAAAATAAGTTCCAGATGGACTAATAATTACATAGAAACAACAAGCCAAAAACTTCAATTATATATTGATTGAACCTAAGAAGGGGAACAGTTAGAATTTGCAAAGGACATGGTTGACAGATTAGATTACATGAAAGTTTAACTTGTATATCATCCAAAAATGTAGCCAAATGAAAAAAATATAGCAGACTGGGGGAAATATTTGCAGCAAATTTCCATGGGTTAATGTTCTTATATATGAAACCCCTATGCAAATATAAAACTGGGTGCAGGACAAGATTGGACAATTAACTAAACCAAACAAAATAAAATAAAAATAAAATAAAAATTTTGTTTGGAAACCAAACAAAAATAAACAGGGAAAAACTCTTTAATGCAAATTAATCTACTGAGGACTTACCATGATCCATCCATTAAATTAGCACAACTCCCATGCAGGCCAGAGTAGGGTGCAATTAGTAGATGCATAAATTGCTGGTGGTCTTACATATAATGTTACAGCCATTTGAAAATCACTTCTGCAATGTGTCAAGATTCATAAAAATCTCCATACTTTTTGATCCAGAAATGCTACATCTGGGAATTGATCCAAAGAAAGTAATAACTACCCCCCCCTTTCAAAAAACAAACATGAGCCCAAAGATGTTCACAGAATTGTTTCAAATAATGAAAAATTAGAAACAACCTAAATAGCTAATCAAGGGAGTAATTAAAATTTTCATTATATCCCATAGATAGAGTACAATGCAATAATTAAAATATGGTAATAGAGATTATAATTGAAAAATGTCATAAGGGTGATTTTTTTGAAGTGAACTTTCAAATTGTCCATACAATTTGATATAAAAATGACTAAAAGGAAATATGTAAAAATGATAAGCAGTTATTATGAAGGGATAGTGGGTCATTCTTTTCCTGTTTTCTATGATCCAATATAATGCTAAGCTGCATGTAGAGAAGTATACCACCCAGATCAGGGGAGCTAATGGACCTGTATTATGAGAAGAACATGGGCTTTGGAGATGTTTAGATCTGAGTTCCAGTTCTGCTTCCACTTAACCTAGTATGAGGCCTTGACAGTTACATAACAACTTTGAACATCAATTTCTAAATCTGAAAAAGGAGCAGATACATTTTCTTTATTGGCGTATAGATTAACAATAGTAGATGGTAGTTGTTGATAAAAATACTCTTTTAGTCACATCACATCTGGACTAATACATCAGTTTATAAGCAATCATAAATCTCAGTGGCAAGTAAGGTTTATGTCTGGCTTATGTTACTTATTAGCTGCAGATTGGCTGTGGCTGTGTTTTATGTTCTTTTCACTCTAGAATCAAGGGTGGACTGGAACGAAAAATGGTGAAACCAAAGGAGAACTCATAAAGGTCTGCCTAGAAGTGGTATACTTCCACTCACATTTCACTGGCCAAGGCTAATGTCAGTGGCACTGGAATAATCTTATTTAGAATAAATATATATATATTGTGGCAGAGTGTGTCCAGTTCTTGCTGTTGCTTTAAGGGTGTGACAACCTGAAGTATGTCCAGAGGATCAGGATGGTGAGTAATTCTGCAGTCTCCCCTGAAATACAGTGAGAAGAGTTGAAAAAGAGGGGCTTGTTAATGCTGTCTAAAATACTTGAAGAATGGCTGTCACTGGATATGGAGTATGACACTGATGGGTAGAAATTGCAGCATTATGTATTTTGACTCAGTATAAGGGAGCAAGGAGGAAAGTGGATAGAAAAGGAAATTGTTGGTTGTTTTTAATATCTTACTTCATTTATATTCTTCAAAATAACCGTATGAAGTTGTGGGTATGTGTGTGTGTTTATGTTTAAATATTGGAGGAGGAAACAGTCACAGAGTGGATAAGTACCTATGGTCATATGGCAAGTAAGTGGCAAAACCTTTTGGAATCTAGGTCTATGTGACCTCATCTCTTTCCACTAAATTTTGCTACTCTCTGTAGGGCTGCATGCTTTCTTATAATTAAACTGTTAATATCAGCCATCTTCTGCCTGACAAAGTAATGGCCACTCTTCTCTCACCTCTAAATGGATTCAAAAAAAGTGTGAGGAAAAGTTGAAAGGAAGGTTGAACTCTAAATTGGTGGTCTGCAAACTTATGTGTTAATATGCCCCTCTCAGTAAAATAATTTAGCATATATGTGTGTGTGTATATATATGTCGTATCTATTAAGCTATTATACTCTTAATCTATTAAGCTAATATTCTCTATGTTATAAAGCAAAAAATAGAAGTTACAAAAGTTAAGATTTTACATAAAATTTTAGATATTTTTATAAATTAGATTAGAGATTTCATGTAAAATCTCAACTTTTTAAAACTTACATTTAGGGTGCCTGGGTGGCTCACTCGTTAAGCGTCTGCCTTCGGCTCAGGTCATGATCCCAGAGTCCTGGGATCGAGCCCCGCATCAGACTCCCTGCTCTGTGGGAAGCCTGCTTCTCCCTCTCCCGCTCCCCCTGCTTGTGTTCCCTCTCTCGCTGTGTCTTTCTCTGTCAAATAAATAAATAAAATCTTTAAAAAAAAAAAACAAAAAAACAAACTTACATTTATAGGTAGGTAGGTACTTTTTCTTGTATCCCTGTGGATTGTCTTGTGTACCTTCTGAGATGCATACCCCCAACATTGGAAGTCATTGTTTTGGATATATTGGACTCCTTTTTCAGTATGAGGATTCTGTGATTCTGTTTGGCCTGAGTTTTCCTGAAAGGGATAATAATAGCTTAATTGCCTTTCAGAAAAGTTTTTAAGATAGTCTGTTACCTAAGACAAAACTCTTAAGTTCTTCACTGGCATTCATTGTGGAAATTAAGCCTGAAAACCACATAGATGAAAGGTGCTTTTCCAGATAAATTGTAATAACTTCATGAGCATTACAATCTAAAAAGAGTTTGTAAATAGGGGTTATTACTAAGTAATAAGCCTCATTTCTGTGTGTGGCACAAGCAACTGTCTCTTTATTTTAGTCATGTCTTCTTTATCTAAATCTGCATGTATGTGTCCAAAACGTACTGTACTCATATATTCTAAAATGAATCTGAAATTTGCCTAAAGAGAAATATGAATATTTGTACTTGGGAAATTATTTTAGCACTGTTTTAGAATGGAGCCAGAAATCTAAATTAGGCTAAGCCTACTGGATTAAAATCTTCATAGAGAGATACCCTTTAAGAAGCAAAGGAGTTATTTGCATTGTTTGAGGGAGGAAGTGATCTTCTTTTCTGCATTCTAGTCCTTGGTTATCAGTCATTTGCCGGGTTGGTACCTCACAATTAAGATAACTTTCTGGTTAGTAACTCTTTTCTTGGGGATAGATTTTTTAAGTAAAAGCCTTTCCAGTTCACAGAAAGCAGAAATGCAAATCTGGCCTTTAAAAGATGCTTCTATATTGAGATGAAATTGTAGATCAGCAGTGATCTTTTCCATTTTTTTTCTCATCGTGATACATTTGTACAGATTTTTCAGCATGACATACTGCAGCTTGGTGGTAATTGTAGAGGAAGTGTTGCTTACAAGTCAGATCAAACCCTGTTTAAACAAAGAGATGGCCAAATTCAGCTACTTTTTCTGCATGGGTTTAAGTGGCCCACAGGCCAGGATTTCCTTCATAGTAACTTTTAGTGATCCTTTTTTCTACAAAATTACCCTTGAAAGGTATAGTTTAAATAGTTTGGTATTTTTAAGTTGTCATATTCTTTTATTCGTTCAGCAATCATTCATTGCTTCTTTGTGCCAAGCACTGAGGAAACATTAGGGCTGATTTTTAAAATATGCATGTAACTGGTATAAGCCAATAGAATTACTGTTGCTCACAGCAGCACACTGTAGGAATCCCTGCTCTTACACAGACCTGTCCGTGCTTGCCTGCTCTCTTGTTTGTTTCTCTCTCCCTACGTCCCTTCTCCTCCCTCCCTTCCTCTCTTCATTCCCTTCCTTCCCCTCTTTTTGTAGCTCTTTCCTTCTTTGAGATAGTGACCACAGGCAGATTATGAAGTCAGATCATCTAAGTTTAGGAGAAACTATTTATGGTATTTACTGTGTAACACTTGCATGGTATAGTTAGGCAAGAGATGATAAAATTCGTATTTTGCCTTCAAGACCAAATGTCACCTCACCTTTGCAGATCTCCAGATGTGTATGTTTGTTACTTAGCTCAGAAACCATGTGTCTTTAAATGGGTTTATATTTTTCTACTTTAAATAAAATTAATATAAGCATGTTTTTATACAAGTGTGCTTTTTTAGATGCACACATTTATATGATTAGATAATTTTCAGTTACTGTTTCTTTGATTATGTATTTTCTGAATTTGAATCCTGATACGGCTTTTGAAATTAGCCATTTTGGTGTCTATTTCTGTTACATTACAACTGGCACATTTCTTACTTTTCAGTGCTTTAATTGCCTTGTTATCTAAACTCTAGAATATATTCCAGTTAATTAAAGTCATGTGAATAATTGGGCTTGTTTTTTTTTTTTTTCTGGCTGTTATGATCTCTATTGATGAATTTGAAGGTAATTAAAAGTATAATTCTTTTCTTCTTTAGCATCAGACAACAGCCAGCGCTTTCGAGAAACCTGTTTTGCATTTGCATTGACACCACAACAAGTGCAGCAGATCAGTAGTTCCATGTAAGTTCTCTTCAAGTGTAACTTGCACCTTGGCCTTTGAAACCAGTAATGTCTATAATAAGTGATTTTTAAAAGCAGTGTATTGGGTGAGTATTAGTGTCATGCGAATATTAGTATTGAAAATGCTATTATAGTGTTAGTTATCTGAAGAACAGTTATATCTCTGATAATTTGAAGAACTTTAGGAGTAACAGTATCTTTGAATCAGCTTTCATGTGCATATTTTAAAAATAATTGTAGTTCCTACCCTGTCTTTTCTAGGGATATTTCTGGGACCAAATGTGACTTCACAGTGCAGGTCCAGTTAAGGTACAGTATTGTCTACAGTATATATCCAATGTTTAAAAGTTAATATTCCTTAAAGAGTCTTAAAAATTATGTAATTTTCAATAAGTATATTGAAAGTACTAGGTTTAGATGTTTGGGTGAGGGAAGACCTTCTCCTGTTATGAAATATCCTAATTTTTATACAGTTTAGATTTTAATATAGCGAGTCTTGTACCATATATCTAACCACCTTTCTCCGTTTTGGTTGCCTTTAGTTGGTTGAGAAGCTCCAGCTAATGATATGTTTAAATGATATGATAGTGTGAGCTCTTTAGAACTACTCTTTTGTGAATGTGCAAAGGATGACAAACTACTGTAAATACAGAACTAGTACTTAGGTTAAGTGTCTCACAGACTACCAAAAACCAAAACAGTCTAATTTGCTTTGTCCTGTATTTTAAATCATTAATTTAAAAACTCTATTCTAGATTTCATGAGACCTCTCTTGATAGTTTTGCAAAGACGAATGGAAAATTTTCTAGCATGGATTCACAGATTCCCCTTATTCAGTTTCTTTTCTTAGCTCATTTTTTCTAAGGATATCTAAGAATTCTTTTATGTTAATATGTCTCTCTGTCTTATATAAACCATCTTATGGTACTCTTTTTACTCTTTGACTATCCCTGTAGGAACCTAACTGCTCCACACTAGTCTTGTCGCAGTAGGGATAGAAGAGGAAGTATAAGACTGATGTTTTCCTCCATAAGCTGTTTTCCCTAAAGTGGGAAGGATCAGTCAAACAGATAGCCACAATCTCACTAATTGGATCCGAAGTTGTATGTACAAATTATAAATACATTAGGAGGTCAGAAAAGAGAATAAAGCACCCGCTCAGTGCTTTAGGGAATGATGTGAAAAACTCTGAAATTGGCTTAAAAATACAGTGATGAAAACAATGAGAAAGCAGAGGAGAGGTTGAAATCTTGATTTTATTATTTTTTTAAGTTTTATTTATTTTTATTTTTATTTTTTTTTTTTTTTTTTTTTTAAAGATTTTATTTATTTATTTGGCAGAGAGAGACACAGCGAGAGAGGGAACACAAGCACGGGGAGTGGGAGAGGGAGAAGCAGGCTTCCCGCGGAGCGGGGAGCCCGATGCGGGGCTCGATCCCAGGACGCTGGGATCATGACCTGAGCCGAAGGCAGACGCTTAACGACTGAGCCACCCAGGCGCCCCAAGTTTTATTTATTTTTAAAGATTTTATTTATTTATTTGAGAGAGAGACAGAGAAAGAAACAGAGACAGAGCATGAGCAGGGGGGAAGAGGCAGAGGGAGTGGGAGAAGCAGACTCCCTGCTGAGCAGGGAGCCTGATGCAGGGCTCCATCCCAGGACTCTGAGATCATGACCTGAGCTTAAGGCAAACTCTTAACCAGCTGAGCTGGTTAACCACCCAGGCACCCCTGAAGTCTTGATTTCAGAGTGCACTGACAAAGATGTTCCTATGTAAAAGGTACTTTATCCTCTGTCGGGGCAGAACATGATAATGACTGAGTAAATTAAAGGACTAAAGTATGATGCCTTCGTAATTATATAGTGCTGTAATTTTGCTTACTTCTGCATCAGCAGTTTTCTTTTGTTCATACTGATATGTGACATTATCGTTTGAAACTGTTTTTTAAACTGTTGCCTGGAGCCACCCATGGGGGTCTGTGCTAGGTCCCTCCCACCCCCCAACACACACTCTCTGAACCAAAGTAGTACTGCTTTGATCTATTTTGCATGTTTGACTTCTTGGTTAGTTTTCATTTGAAGAAAGAGTCCCAAGACTAAAGTAAAATTTGAAAACCATAGTTCTAGAACAAAAGATCTAGTTCCTGTCTTCAGTATTTTATATTAATATACATGCATTCTGTAACACAGCAACAGGTACGGTTCACCTTCCAAAGGAATGTTTTCTGTTTAAGATAGATCAGCCCTCTATTTCAGTGGTTTCGAGGGAATCTTGGTGGTTAAAAAATGGTTTAGCCCAAAAATGAATGAATGAATGAATGAATGAATGAATGAACGGTTTAGCCATTTTCAATTCAAATTCATCTCCAGAACTTGATGAAAAAAGAACCATTTTGTATTAGAGTTGGTAATTGTTAGGTGGTTCTTCGCGTTTTGATAAAATGGTTTTCATCCTAATCCCCTTACCCTCGTTAATAAGGTCTACAATCCCTGTGTATTATTTAAGTTGGGAGTGTATACCTATTATCCTAATTATAAGTTGTGTCTAAAGCATGAAAATAATTTGGTCAGGATTAGCGTCACTGTTTCCTCTATTAGATTCCTAGTCTGTTCTCATTTATGTACCTGTTTCCCCTCCCCACCACCATGAACTCCTTCACAGCAACTTTTTGCTATTCCTCTTTTTTCTTCTTTTCCCTTTGGTTTGTTAGGGTGCCTTAGATTTTTGCCTTTTACTTAAATGAATAGGAGTCAACTTGTCATATAAATCATTCTTTTCTGTAGCTTCAGGCAGCCAGAGTCTGTGTTTTAAATTTATCACTGCATTGGAATAATTTATTAAAAACTTTGTGGCATTCTTTTACTGTTGCAGTATAAAAGATTGTCCTGTAACAGGTTTTGCTGGGGTTAGAGATGATCCTATGAGCTTTGATGTCTGTGTATTTTCATCTGTGTTGCTATGTATATTTCAAGAAAATCTTTGTAGATCAGTAATTCTTAACTCCTTTATGGGTGGGTCCCTTACCCTTTGAGAATCTGATGGAAGCTACAGATTGTTTCCCCATACAGATGAATGTATATATGTACATAGAAAATTGTCCAGCTTGTGGATCCTCCCACATACAGATTCCATAGCCGGCAGGTTAAGACCCTACACCATAGATGTTGAGGGAAGATGTTTGTGTGTGATGAATATTTCACAGAATTCAGATAGGGTTCTTTTTAACATATAACTCAAAGATGCTGTGAATGTTCTATAAAGGTGGGATGAGCTGGGATGCCTGGGTGGCTCAGGTCGTTTAAGCGTCTACCTTTGGCTCAGGTCATGATCCCAGGGTCCTGGGAACAGGTCCCGCATTGGGCTCCTTGCTCAGCGAGGAGCCTGCTTCTCCCTCTGCTTGGCGCTCCCCTTGCTTCTTCTTCTCTCTCATAAATAAATAAAATCTTAAAAAAAAAAAAAAAAAAAGGTGGGATGAGCCTCAGCTGTATATTGGGAAAAGGAAGTTATTAAGATGTCTTAAATAGCAAATTAATAATTTGTTTCTTTATGTAAGCATGAACAGAGTGAGAATTTACAAATTATGTAGCTGTCCATAGTTTTCTTAAACAATTATGAGTTTCTAAAATAGTGTTTTAAATGTATGTAGATATAGTACAAATAATATTATTTTCAACACCTTCACTTCTCAGGGAATAATGGAGTACCTTGGCTTAGTGGCTAGAATTTGGTCTTAGGGATGGACTTATAGCATTTTCAGTATATTCTGCTAAGAACCAAGAAATGACTATTTTATAAGCAGATAAGTTTGAGAGATACTGTGTATTATATCTCCCTCTTAGAAAGTTACAGTGCATGTTACCCTAGCTCTGAGACGTTCTATATTAAGATAATTTAATTTTTTGATTCAGAATGTCTTTAATTTATTCCACTACAGAGCTTTTTTTTCCTCCCTAGAACATGCTTAAGCAAATGATCGGCAATATTATGAAGACAATTGTAGGTTGATAGTTGTGATCAGTGAAACTTTACATTGACAGAATTATTTATTTTCAGTTTGTGTAATGTGTGTATTCATCATGTGAAATGTCTAGCTCTAGTAGTTTTTGTTGTTAAGTTTAGCAACCTTTTAGATTAGCTATTGAACAAAAATATTGAGGTCATCCTTTAATAAAAGAAGTTAAACTTGTCCTTTATTGTTTAGGTTTTGTTTATCAGAAACCAGTTGTCCACAAGAAGATCACTTCCCACCCAATCTTTGTGTGAAAGTGAATACAAAACCTTGCAGCCTTCCGGTAAGTCCTAAAAGCTGTTTTTTAAATGCATTGGCAACATAGCTATCAAATAAGTCATGACAGCTGTTGTTAATCATAGTTTTTCATTAAGAAAACATCTTTATTTTGGATGTATATTCACGTGACTGTGTAAAACACTTGTACCAACTATGTATAATTAACAGCTGTGACATTAGCTGTGGAGACAAAGTCTAGGCCTTGGAGTTGGGTGTGGCAGTTTAGTGTTATACTGGATTTTGAGAGACAAGAAATTGTTTCAACAAAACCTCAGCAGTACTCTTGTGAGTCTGGAAGCCTGCGGTAGAATAGGGGAAGAATGCTGTGTCTTAAACAGAGAATGAGAGTGCAGGCTGTTATTGGTCACCTTTAAAATGATCCTTATATACTTATCCAAGCTCTTTATGAATTCATCCTGATTCCTAAGTTTTAGAGATTTGTAACTTCTATCGCCAGTATTATTCTCAGGCTTACTATAATGAGACTGTAGGGTTGTTTAGAGAAATAATCTTGTAAATGTTTGCTTCTCTAATTTTTAATGAAAATATTTATATTTTCCAGTATGTAGTTTGTGGGGGCTTTTTGTTTGTTTTAGGAATGGAAGTTGAAATGATTGTGGAAATAGTAAGTGGAAATAAATGATATTTCATCCTTAGGGTTATCTTCCACCTACAAAAAATGGTGTGGAACCAAAGCGACCCAGCCGACCAATCAATATCACCTCACTTGTCCGATTGTCCACAACAGTACCAAACACCATTGTTGTTTCTTGGACTGCAGAAATTGGAAGAGTAAGTAAATTTTTATTTCTACTAGATTTTAGTATTATAAGGAAGGGATAATCTCCATGGCTACCTGAGCTTATATGTAAATGATAATGTAAAATGAGTTGCAAAAGGATTTATTTTTGTCTCACAATGAATTTTCAACATGTTCCCATTTAAAAAATGGGATCATGCAGTATTCATTGTTTTATAACCTGATCCTTTCACTCAGCCATTTATCATGAACGTCTTTTTATGTTATTACGTGTTCATCTGCATGATTTCTAATGGCTAGGTCATATTCCAGTATGAATATGCCATAATTTAGTCTATTCCCTATTGTTGAGCAGTTAGTTGATTTATTGATTGATTGATTCATTGCTGTTTCAAAGATCATCCTAGTAGCTATGCTTTCGCAAACATATATCATAATTTCCTTAAATTCCCAGAAGTGGAATTCCTGAGTCAAAGAGCATGCAGAATTTAAAGAAATGTTGTGTACTTTGACAGATTGCCTTACCAGAAGATGTACAAATTTATTCTCTGACTTTCAGTGTTTGTGTGCCCCTTGACCCATACCCTATCAATACTTTTATCTTCTTTAAAATCTTTACCAAGTTTAGTAGGTAAATAAAGGCACCATGTTGTTTTGATTAGTGCTCCTTTTATTACTGAGGTTGAACATATTTTGTTGTGATTTACATTTTAAAATTATATCCATATTTATTTCTCTATTGCTGTTTTTCTTATTCTTATTTATGAATTCTTTATATATTAAGACTTAACCTCTTTCACATGTTGCAAATATTTGTTTCCAGTTTGTTTGCCTTTTACTTTTATTTATGTGATTATTTAATATTTAGAGGACTTAAATTATTATAGAGCCAAATTTTAACCAGTTTGTGTGTGTGTGTGTGTGTGTGTGTGTGTGTGTGTGTTCTTTCCTCCTCAGTCCCCATCACACTTAAGTCTGTCTGCCCTTCCCAACCTTACATAAATATTTGTTTATATTTTCTTCTAGACTTTTGAGGTTTTTTGTTTTACCTTTAAATAATCCATCGCAAGTTCTATGTGGTGTGAAATAAAAATTTACTTTCATTTTTTCAGTAGCCAGGTGGTCTGACACCATTAACTAAATAAATGCTGATTCAAAAGCCACCATTACTATGTGTTTGACTTTTATTTATCCTATGTGTGTTTCTGAATTTTTTTATATTGTTTCTTAGTCTTGCATTCTTTTTCTGGGACAATTTCAGAATGTTTTTGATTATTTCGGTTTTATCATGTGAGCTCATGTCTATTCATTAATTCATTTGAAATTCATTGAATGCTTACTGTATGCCATGCCTTTACTGAAAACTGACAGTACCATAGCGAGAAAAGAAAGTCCTCATTCTTTTAGAGCCTGAGGTCTGGAGCCAGGTGGTCAGACACAAAAAGGTGAACATACTTAGCAGAAGGACTATGGAAGGAGAGGTGTGCGGTGATTTTAGAGTATATTAAAGGGTACTTTGAATTAGGCAGAGGTCAGGTAGGGCTTCGCTGAGGAAGTAGTGACTGAGCCAAGAGTTAAGAGAAGGGTAGAAGGAAGCAGTTTGGGTGAAAGGTTCAGAGGACACAACCTGCACAACAGCTCAGTGGGCAGGGGTGAGCCTGGTTCTTTTCAGGAAACTGAGAGGGAGCCACTGGGGCTAGAGTGCAGAGAGTGGGGAAGAGCAGTGTACAGGATGAGGCTATAGAGGTAAGAAAGGGTCAGGCCATGCAGGGCCTGTGAGGTACTGTTAACGTTAAGGATATTCTCTCTCTCTCTCTCTTTTTTTTTTTTTAAATTTATTTATTTGAGAAAGAGCATGCTGGAGAGAGAGAGCACGCACGTGCACAGGCAGCGGGGAGGGACAGAGGGAGAGGGAGAAGCAGACTCCCGAGGAGCAGGGAGCCCAATACAGGGAGCCCAATGCAGGGCTTGATTCTAGGACCTGGGATCACGACCTGAGCCGGAGGCATACGCTTAACCAACTGAGCCACCCAGGCGCCCCAAGGATATTCTCTTTTTAAGCGAGAATTTTACAGTAGTATATTTCTGTTTACAAAAAGTCATTCTTCAGAGTGGTAAACAGTTTGAATGGAGGCCAGAATCATGCAGAGCAGTCACCTCTTAGGAACAAGCTATTGCTGAAGTATTAGTGGAAGAGAGCGGGTGTTAGCCTAGAGCGGTGGCAGTAGGGATAGAGAGAAGTCAGGGGTCAGTAGGACTGAGCAAGAAATTACAAGTAGGGGCGGAGAAAACCAAGAGATGTCAAGGATGACTCCTGGGTTTCTGGCTGGAGTGAGAAGGTAAATGATAATATTACCGAGATAGAGGAAACACTGAAAAAGGATTGAGTTTAGGCATGTTTTTGGTCATTTCATTGCTTTGGAGGAAGGAGTGTTGGAGAACTAGATGATGAAGAAAATCATGAGTTCAGTTTTGAAGCTTTTGAGTTTGAGATGCCTGGGAGACGTTCTAAATAGGCAATTGATACTAGACTCAGAGGGTAAGTTTGGGCTAGAGAAGAAAATGTGAGCTAAGGGTGAGGGAGGCTGTGAGGAGAGCAGAAGTGTTGGAAGAGTAATTACAGAGAGGGAGCCACATTCCCCTGCATGAATGAGATTGCTTTAAATTAGTACGTTGAGTTAGGGAGGATTAATTTATTTACAGTATTTAATATTTCCATTCCAGGAGCTGTATGTTTCTCCCTTTATTCAGAACTTTTATGTTCCTCAGTCATTTAATAGGTTTTTTCTTACAGATCTTCCATATTTTTTATTAATTCCTATATTGTTTATTGTTATAGTTGCTGTTGTTAAGTAGATCTTTTTTCTATTATATTTTCTAAAGACTTTATTTATTGTTGGTTTATTTAAAAGCTAGTTATTGTTGAATATTTACTTAATACTTGCATTCATATATTGGTTCCAACAGCTTTTTAATTGGTTTCTTGGTTTTTCCAGGTGGGCAGTTCTGAGTTTGAAAAGATGTATCGTTATACAAATAATGATAATCCTAGTACTTATGTCATAATTTCTTGTTTTCTGTTGTGCTGGCTAGAACCTGCAGAACAATGTTAAATAATGGGAGTGCTAGTGGACATGCTCAACTGTTTCTTACGAAAATGAGAATACTACTAGTACAAATAATGATGTAATTAATTTTTGACAGAACTTAATTGCATCAACAGTATACTCCTGTATTGCTCTTTTACTGGATATCTTTGTGAGACATGGATTTTGAATTTTATCAGAATCCTTTTTGACACCTATCAAGATTATATTTTTTTCCTTTGCTTAATTAAATATATCACCGTTAGGTTTTTGAAATCCTTTTAAATGTTTTACTTCTAGTGTACTTTGGGGGTTCGCCTTTGTCTCCCTTTTTGAAGAGGATATTGAAAAATGTTTTTTGTTTTGTATTGGGTTTTTTGCCTGTGGGTGTGAAACGTATAGCCTACCAGGGTGTTTACAATGAACTATGAAAGAAGTCCCAAACTTCGGCAGAGGAGGGAAATGTGGTGCTGATACAAAGCATTAGAGAAGAGAGGAAAGCCTTTCAAACCTCAGAAAGAAGACAGTATGTTCAGTGATTTGAAAGTGGTCTACTAGGTAAGATCTTTGTATAGACCACAGTCTACAAGTTAGAGACCTTCTTTTTGAAGTAAAACATTGAAAGAAAATTTTCTTTACCAAAGCCCAGAAGATAACTTATTATAATGTTTTTCTGTCACTAGTTTTAATTCAACTTGTAAGGATACTCTATTCATTTGCATAGGATCTCTTACTGTTTTGGGGATTATTAGTTACTACTGAGAAGTGTTAAAAATACATCTGCAAAGGAAATAGCAGAGTTAGTGTTAGCTAAAGCTAAGGTGGTAATCATATTACAATATATAAATGTGTCAAATGAACATGTTGTACACCTTAAACGTACACAGTGTTATATGTCAATTATATCTCAATTTTAAAAAGACAATAGATATATATATATTTTTTTTTTTTTAAAGAAGAGCCAATGTAGTGCTTGAAGGAAATAAGTGAACTGTATTGTAACTTCTTATCCTACCTCAGGGTAATCACTGCATTTAGCATTTATTAAAGTCTCATTGTTTATAGAAAAGTTATTTAGGTACTGGTATAAAGGACCCTTCATGAGTAGATTATATCTTAATATGGAGAAAATGTCCTTTGAACTTGATAGACAATTTTGAAGACTTTTGAGAAGGCATTTGACAAAAATATCAGTGTAATGCAGTATTTATGAGTAGTTGGAATTAAGTAGCACTTTGAAGGGTTAGCAGAAACAGTATATTATCTACCTAGACGAGATAGCTTGCCACTGTGAAGGTTTGGGGTTTTATGCTGCTGAATCTCTTTCAAGTGATACAAAATTGAATTCCATATTATCAGTACAAGTGGCATTTGTTAATACCTGACATTCTTTTTGCTGCTGCTGCTGCTGCTTTTTTTTAAATTTGGTTACATGTTTCAACTAGAGTGAACATACCTTTTCACTGAACTTGTAGTTGTGGTTTCTGCTTGATCTCTCCTTAAAAAATTATAAAAAGCCTCAGGGGGATTTCTAGTACTGAAGATTCAAGCTGTCAGTACATAATTTCACAGTGTTAATTAGCATTTCTCCGGTTTCTGTCATACTCGAAATATTAATCAAATAAATAATAAAGGTGAATAAGGTTTTTTTCCCCCAGAGGAAGCCTTTTAGTTTTATTTTAGATTGGTGTGTTGTATGCTGTAAAGTTTAGGCAAGTTTTAAGGTTCCTTGTAAATTAGCTTTTTTGACACTTCATTTTTTCCCCATAAAATATGTAACATATGAACATGGATAGGTTTCTGAACTCTAAGTGAAAATTTGGCCTTCCAGAGGATACTGAGGATATTTCCTCTTGTTGTCAGAAGGGGAATGCATATTTGAAAAGTCTGAAAGTTGGTTGGGAGGGTCAAAGCAAACAAGGTGTGTTATTGCAAGAACTGTTGAGAACTCCACTAGCCTTGGTCATTAAGTCCACTGTCCTGACAGCCCTGTTCTTTCTTCCTGGGTTCTAGTGCCAGCTCTGTCACCAAGCAGATGCATGATCATGAGCAGATGACATATCTTTTTGTGCCTCCTTTTAATGAACTCTTTACTTAGAAAAATACTTATCCTACCTGTCTCGTATAGGCCTTCTGCGAGGTTTAAATTAAGTAGATAATATATGTTAAGAGTGCTTCAGAAATTGTATGTAGCTGTAAGCTAGAAGGTGGCAGTAAGTATTCTTCCTTTTGCTTCTTTCCAAATCTCTTGATCTTCTTCTTGATCCCAACACCAAATGGAAAGTGGCCCTTCTCATTTAGAGATCTCTCCTACCCTTAATAAGCCTCAGCCCTCTTTTCTTCCTCTTATCCAGTCATGTACCCTTCACTCCGCGTTGGCTTTATTGATTAACTGTTTTCTTTGTTCCCTTCTCCTGCTACCATCTTCTCTACCAGTCCTCTGCTGGTAATGGATATTCATCTATTCATTTGCCAAACCAGCAGCTTCTCTTTGAAAATCTTTAGTATTCCCTTTGTGATAATGGCCCACGTAGGGTCTTTCAAAACTAGTTAGAGCTATAAAGAGAGATTCGATGGTATAGATTAGGAAGCCAATCTAATTTGTAATTTTTAAATAGCTACTATTTTAGACCTGTTACCTACTAAATGTGGTTTATGGTGATTTTGACATCTCACTGGCCTTGGTTTATATTTCAGTTTTAACAGTGGTTTTTTTTTTTTATAGAGGTGCCTCAAATTGATTAGCTTCGAGCATAGGTAGTCAGGTAATATAGAAGCATGACAGACCTGGCTTTATTGCTTGAAAGTTGCAAAATTCTTTTACTTCTCTATACTTCCCTTTCCTCGTCCATAAAAGTAGGTTTATGACCACCTCAGCAGCTTTTTGGTTAGGACTAAATTAATTCCTGTTCATGAAAACACCTGATAGTGCCTGGCCACACAGTAGGTGTTTTAACAAGTGTTAGTTTTCTTTCCCTATCATTGTGGGATTAAAATAGATGTACTATTTACTTACGTATGTTGTTTTTCTACATCTTTTTTTTTTTTTTTTTTCCAGAACTATTCCATGGCAGTGTATCTTGTAAAACAGTTGTCCTCAACAGTTCTTCTTCAGAGGTTACGAGCAAAGGGAATAAGGAATCCGGATCATTCTAGAGCTTTAAGTACGTATGATAAACTTATTTCATTTATGCAGCTGAACTATTTTGGTAAAGGTTAGAGTAGTATATTTTCAACGAAAGAAATTTCTTTTCACTAGAGCTTGTTATAGAGGATTCAAAACACTGAAAGCTTGTTTTCTGAATAAAGTAAATCAAGACTTAGAAGTAGTTTTAATATCTTTGTTATGACCTATATTTTATAATCTCTATTTTACTGACCTTAAAAGTAACTTTAGAAAGCCAGTAAATGAATATGGAAGAATATTTTACTGTAACTTCATAAAATAAATGTTTATGGAATTCTAGGAGACAGGAAGGAAATCTTGGCATGTATTTCATGAGAATTATTTTGTATTTAAGGTTTATCCAGGAGAAATGTGCAGGGTATGTGATGACTATATCCCTGAATTAATAAAGTAAAAAGATAGTGGGATGGTAAAAATAATAACGAAGCAGGTTTTGTTAATCAGTTATGTAGGCCTTGGACAAGTCACTCTTCTTCTCTGAGTTTCATGTTCCTCATCTGTAATAAGAGGTTGTTACTACGTGATTTCTAAAGCTCCTCCAAAGTCTGGGCTCATAGTTATGAATAACTAGATGGTTCGTAGAGTTGTGTAGAATTTGAGATGCAGCAAGGTCTACAAATTGACCGTTCTAGCCTCAGTTTTTGAGGATGAAGGCCAGAGGTTGGCAGCCTTTCCCAGGAGGAGAAGTAAGTTCTTCTTTTGTTCTCTTCTTTGTGAGAGATAGATTCTTTATGGATGGATGAATTCAGAGATGGGGCTGGACACAGGGAACAAAACTTTTACAGGCAGGGATTAGATAGCTCCTCTTTAAGGGTTCTTGATGTGAGTTGATTAATGAAACCCACTCTCAGATTTAGTTAGGCACACTCTGGTGAAAAGAACTAAAGTAGTAAGGCCAGCTTTCCTCTCACTTTCCTCTGTATAGCTTTTATCTTTTTTTGCTAACCTGTTTCTGTGCCAGAGTAAAAGATCCCACTACTTCTGAATAGCAGTATGCCCTCAGTAGTTCATTAAAGGACTTTTCTGCATTAAAAGAACCCTTTTTAAAATGCAAATAATCCTTAGTCAAGAGGAGCACACTTTTGGCTAATGCCTCTGTAGGCATTCCTCAAAAGACAGTGGAGAGCTAGAATGACAGCACTGGTTTGGGGTCTAGGGGAGAGGAAGCACCAGTTGGCAGGGACAAAGAAGAACAGAGACAGACATCTGCTTTGTAGCACCATCTGGAGGGAGAGTAGGAAGGTGAGCCAGGATTATTTTATTTTCTGGAAGGAACGACTGTTAGTCACTATTAAGCAGCAACAACTTCTTAATTCAGCGGCTATTTATTTCATCTCTGATACAATGCTGGAAGTGGAGAGTAGTTGCAGAGTGAGTGGGATTTTTGTGACAGTTTATATCTTATCTTACTTGCCTGGAGAACCAATAAAACATTAATTAGGATCCTACTAGTAAGATATTCGTTGTAATTGACCAAAGAACAGATTGTTTGCCTTTATACTATCCATAAAGAAATAACTTTCTGAATAAATTAATTGTGTAATTAAAAGAGTGTATAAAACAACTTGACAGAAGAAAATGTTGACAGGTTTCTCCAGATTTTTGAAAAATCAAATGGCCTAAAAATATATTCATTGTAAGTCATTCTTAATCTTATCAGTAAATCTGCTGGCAGAGTTGTATTCATCAAATCAGGCACTATTATGTTCTTGAAAGAATAAACTTAGTAATATTGAGACTTTTCACAGAGACATCTACTCTGATTCATTTGATTTAGTAGATTTAGTAGATTTTTGTCTTGTGGTTTCCACCTTTGTGTAGAGTTGTCTCCTCTATCGCAAAGGCAGCCCTTGACTAATTTTTGGTCACGTTCCTGTCTCCTCTCCTTCTTCCCTGCAGCAGTCACTTTAAACCTTGGCCATAGTTTACTCAGACACTACTCCCCCTCTCGTAGCACACTGCCACTGCAAGAAAATTGGGGCTACAAGAGGTGAATTCCCTCAAATGTCCATTTCTTCCTTAATCTTAGTGCTGCCATAACTGCTTTTCAGCTTATCTACACTTGTACCTATCCTTACTTATTCTCTTCAGTCTTAGGAGGAAATGTCCCTTTTTCTGCTCAAAGTTAATCTTGTATTCATTTATTCTTCTCATTCAAGAAATTATATTAAGAGTCTACAGTGTTCCAGGCACAGGAGAATATAGCATTAAACAAGACACACACCGTCTCTGCATCCCTTAGAAGTTTGTAGTCTGGTGGGAAAGACAGAATTAAGTGACTGAACGAGTCATTAATGAATTACAGTTGTGACATGTGCCTTAAAGAAAAAAGACAGGGAACTCTGGAGGTAATAACAGAAGAACGTAGTCCTCTCTGGTGCTGTGATGTTTAAGATAAGATTATAAGGGTGAGGAGGAGTTAAGCCCCAAGATGAGAGGGGAATATGCCAAGAGACGAGGACAGTGGAGCTAGAGAAAAGAGAACAAAGGAGGACAGTGGCCAGAGAGATAGCCATGGGGTGAGTTCATACAGATGACATAAAGGTAGATGATAGAAAACCCTGAAAAGATTTTTAAGCAGTGACATCATCAGATTTGGGTAATAAGAAGGTTGCTCTGAAGACTGAATTGAGGAGAGGCTGGACTGATAAGATGAGGCCACTGAGGAACCTGTTGTCCAGGTAAGAGGTGATGGTGTCTTAAACATAGGTAATGGTGATGGACATAGAAGTTGATGGCTCGAGAACTGTTGAAGGGTAGCTGTGGTGGCAGATTACATGTGGGGAGTGAAGGAAAAGGAGAAGTCTAGGAGGAGTTACATGGTAGGGCCATTTACTGAAATGGAGAACAGTGTGGAAAAGATTGAGGTAACGGAGGAAAGATCAGAGTGTATGCTTACACTAGTATTTGAGATGTCTGTGAGACATCCAGGTGGAGATGCTCAGAAGCAGTGTTATGAGACCTCACTCCCTCATTTATCTGCTCTCTGTCCCTCTATAAACTCTTCCTGTCAGCCTTACCTGTCAGGTCTTTTTCATCCTTTAAAAAATACATAAACAGGCTATTGTCTACTCTAGATAGAGCTCTGTGTTCCTCCGGTTGTCCTCATCCTACTTTCTTCAAAGAGTGGTCTACACTTGCTGTCCACCTCCTCATTGCAAGCCATGTGCTCTTTTAACTCCCATCGTTCCACTGATGTCACTACTGACAGTCTGATTGCCAAATTTAAACTTTCTTTCCAGTTTTCATCTTAGATATTTTTGCTGCATTTCCTACCAACCTCTTTCTCCTTGAAAGACTCTTCTCTATTTTTTCTCAGTTACTTGCCTTCAGTGGATTCTCTTAAGGGAAGCATCCTAAATGTTTGTTTTCCCTGGGGTGTCATCCCTGGTCCATTTTCTGCATACTTTACCTAGAGATAATCACATCTAGTCTTACGGTTTAAATGAGCACCAGCTCCCAAATACCTTCCTCTCAGACCTTCCCCTGAGTTTCAAATACAGATATGTATAGCTGGCTAACTGCCTTCACCAAAACATTCCACTGGTTCCTCAGATTCAGTTATTTAAAACCAAACTCACCAAATCCTATCAAACTTCCACCCTAAATATTTCTCAAATCCGTCTTCTCTTTCTCTCTCCCTACCATCGCTGCCCTCGTTTAAGCTCTCATATTCTGTCTTTGTTTAAAAAACCTATTCTTAAGTAATCTATCCCTCTTTGTTCTTGGCCTCTCTTCATCTCTCTCTCCTGGTAGCAACCTAAGTGATTAATGCAGATCTAATCTTACCATTCCCTTGCAATCCATAGCTTCTTAACGTCGTGAAGTAAAAACTCCCAACTTTGTTAGCATGACAGATGTAGCTTTCCATGAAGTGGCACCTGCTTACTGCTTCCCAGGGTCATCTGTATTCACTCTTATTCTTATACGTTATATTCCATAAATACTGAATTCTTTTCTTTTATGCACTGCTCTGCCAGTATTGTTCTCTGTGCCTCCGAACTTCCCTCTTCTTTGCCTGACTCCAGTTATCCTTCATACTTCACTTTTTCCAGGAGGCATCTCAGAACCCCGGAGTGGGCGAGTTGACTTTGAGCTAGGTCCTTGAACACATTTGCATTAGAGCACATTACAGATGATCCCACTGAGCATCTTTACTCTCTACTAGACTCTGAGTTCCTCTGGACAGGAATTTAATCTTACTTATCTTTGAATTCCTAGTGCACAGTTCCTGGCGCATAGCAGATCCTCAGATTTTTGTTGAGGTAAACTGATTAAAAGAAAGGTAGAATAAAAATCCGGTCTCTGTGCCTCTGTTTCCTTGCCTATAAAATGAAGTATTGGCCTTAATATGTTCAGGTGTTTACAGCCTTAAAGTTCTAAAAGGATGACTATAAAATAATCTGATATTAAGGAATGATAGAAATAATTAAACAAACAAACAAACAAAAAACCCAGCCCTAAAGCAGCAGAAATAGAGAAATCTGTGATGATGGAAATTTTGTACATTTGCAGTGTCCTGTGTGGTAGCTTCCAGCAACATGTGGCTCTTGAGCTCTGAAATGTGGCCAGTGCAACTGAGGAACTGAATTTTAAATTATATTTAACTTAAATTTAAATATAGCTAAGTGTGACTGACTAGTGGCTAACTCTCATAGGTCATGACAACAGAGATTTTTAAAAAGATTAAATGTGGCTCGCTATAACTTCATTATAGGTCAAATAATAAAATACTGTTAACCACTGCACTCACAGTGACACAGGAAAACTTTAATTCCCGGAAGACTTCCCACACGTTGGTTGATGTTGCAGGGTAAATATTATGACTTGTCTTTATTTTTTACTCCCTTGCCCACACATTATAAGGATTTGCTTATTTTATTTTTCCTCACTTTCTTGTGATTAAATTTAACATGGTGATTCTCCCCCCTTTCTCTTCTTTCTTTTGGTTATGTTTTTTGAAGTATAGTTTATAAAAGTAAAAATTCACCTTTTTAATTCTACAGATTGATGAATTTTACAGGTGCATGGAATCATGAACCACAGCCACAATCAAAATATAGAACATCCTTCATCCCAGAAAGTTCCCCTGTGGCCTCTTGCAGTTCATTTCATCCCCTTATTCCCCGTTCCTATAACCATTGGTGTGATTTCTGTCTCCATAGTTTTGTCTTTTCTAAAATGTCAGATATTTGAAGTCCTGCAGCCTGTAGCTTTTTATGTTTGGCTTCTTTAACTTAGTAAATGCTTTTGAGGCTCATCCATGTAGTTTGTTCTTTATTACTGAGTAGTATTCCATTTATCTGTACCATCATTTGTTTATCCATTTATCATTCAGTGGACAGTTAGGTTGTTTCCAGTTTTGCATTATCACAAGTAAAGCTGCTAGAATATTTACATTTTGCCTATGGATATTCCAGTTTTGTAGACATATGTTTTTGTTTCTCTTGGGTAAATATTTAGGACTCAGATAGCTGGGTCACATGAAATGTGTATGGAAAACAGATTGGCAGTTTCTTATAAAATGTATATGCCATTTGTGTATTCCTACCAATGATGTATGTGATTTCGAGTTTTTCTCCATCATCACTAGTGCTTGGTATTGTCAGGCTGCTTTGATTTTTGGCTATTCTGGTCAGTGTTTAGTAGTATCTCATTATGGTTTTAATTTGCATTTTCCTAATGACTAATGATGTCACGTGCTTATTTGGTATCCTTATAGCTTCTTTGATGCAGTGTCTGTTCAAATCTTAAGAACCACAGGAGGTTTGAGCTGAAAAGATTTAGAGATTATCTGGTGTGGGTTCTTACTTTGCTAGAAGCAAAATTAAGCTCAGAGAGGAGGATTGACTTGTCTAAGATAGCTTAATTAGTTTATGGACAAATAAATATAAAACTCAGTTGTATGGGGAAAAAGCAATTGAACTTTTTTTCTTTTCATAATTTGAAAATAGAATTAATATATTTTCATAATTTAAAAATAGAACTAATAGAAAAATAGAATTAATGTATTAACATATAAAATATGGTAATATATTTTATTATCTGAGCTTTGGAAAAATTTATAAAATAATATTGGCATAAAAATATTGGTCATAATTTAAAAGAAAGAAAAACTTCATTCAGTTTCTTAGAGTTATAAAAGGAAAAGGTTCTGCCATTAGTTGAGTATGTCAGCTTACTATAGAAATTTCCTTTATGTTACTGCAATGCAGTTTTTGTTCCATGGATGAGAAATAGGGAACTTACAGGAAATATAGTCAGTCTATAGATATGTGGTTGTTTTTCTTCTTTTGCCTATGATAGAAATTATAAACCATGTAATTGTTTTTATTTTTCCATCCAGTTAATTGGAAATAATTAAACATTATTTTTGAGGTTTTTTTAAGCTTCCTCATTTTAAGTTCCTTGTTCTTTTTCTTATGTTGCATCACTGATGTATCTTTAATAAACATGCTCTGTTTGTTTGTTCTCTCTTCAATGAATGTCAGTTAAAGAGAAATTGACCGCGGATCCAGACAGTGAAATAGCTACAACCAGCCTAAGGGTTTCTCTACTATGTCCAGTAAGTGTTAACTAATACTTGCTTTCCAGAAGATTCAACATACATTTTTCTCCTTTTATGAAGTATTTCCAGTATTTGCAAAATGATGTTTACTTTTGAAATATGCCCACCTTTGTCACAGTTTCTGAAAAGTAGAAAGACATTATTATTTAGTCATAGGATTTGGAATCTAACCAAAATTTTAAGTCTGTAAAAATTTTCTACTCTTAGTAAACTGTGTTTAAATATTGCTTGTGATTAATGATTCTCTCTCAGACTCAAGTGTAAAGTCTTCAGATAAGGAATGGGCATTATCTTGGTATATTTATTAAAATTGTATTTTAAAAAATAGTATCATTTTGAATAGAAATCTAGCCATGATTTACCCATACATTCAATTTAACCATTTTGCCAACAATGACTACATTGTAAGACTCCACCAATGAAAAACTGTTCTATTTAGCCTGAATAACTGAATTGGTTATGCATATAAAAATAACCTAGAAATATTTTTAAACCAGAAAATGAGGTCAAAATCAATCATTTGTACAAAATGGATATAAGGTCCAAAACATACCAGATGATTAAACTTGTAGCGAAAAAGTTTCCCCCCAAAACGTGTTAAGATCTGTTTCTTAACCAGTTTGATGTTAGGTCCACCAGTTGTAGGAGTGGTAATTGAATGTGGCTTTCATACAGAAATATGTGAAAAACTAGGAGTAAATTACTTTGACATTTTAATTACCTTTTGTTCTATAATTAATCAAATTAATCATATCTAAATTGGGGAGAAAGTATGAAGAATAAGAGGACACAGCTGTTTCCTGATTTGCCTGGATTGTTGAAAGCTTTTAATATTGAAATCCTACTAATCTAAGATGAAGATGAAGTTATTGTATTCTTAAACAAATAATTTAAACAGAAACTAAATTTTATTTGTCCTACATCTTAGTCTTTTGTAATTTATAAAATCTCAAACACAAGATGAAAAAGTCATTAGCTCATGAATTAGTTTATAATACTGTATTTGATGTAGCTCTTAAAAAACTTTTTTGTTGAGCGCCTGGGTGGCTCAGATGGTTAAGCGTCTGCCTTTGGCTCAGGTCATGATCCTGGGGCCTTGGGATCAAGTCCCACATCTGGCTCCTAGCTCAGCAGGAAGCCTGCTTCTCCCCTCTCCCTCCCACTCCCCCTCCTTGTGCTCCCTCTCTCGCTGTCTCTCTGTCTGTCAAATAAATAAATAAAATCTTAAAAAAAAAAAAACAGAAAACTTTTTTGTTTTATAATACTGCTAAGGGAACCCCTGTTCATTATTAGGCTTTTGTAAAATTATAGAAATACAGTGGAGTTAATAAAACCCCCAAATCCTATCACTTTGTATATATCCTTCTATCTTTTTATTCCTTACAATAAATCTTTTTCTTAGGGAAAATATTTGGTTCCAGTCTTTTTAATGTTGTTATTAAAATTCTTTCCCAAATATATGATGCAATCATTGACAGAACTGAAAGGAGAAATAGGAAGCAAAATAATAGTAGAAGACTTCATACCCCACTTTCAGTTATGAATAGAATAACCAGACAGAAAGTCACTGAAGAAGCAGAGGACTTAAACACTATAGACCAATTGGACCTTTCAATATATATAATACCCCACCCAGCAACAGCAGATTACACATTCTTCTCAAGTGCACATGGAACATTCTTCAGTATAGACCATGTGTTAGACCATAAAACAAGCCTTAACAAGTTTAAGTCATACAAAGTATCTTCTTCTACCAAAGTGGGATGAAACTAGAAATTAACAGCAGAAGGAAAACAGGAAAGTCCACAAATCGGTGGAAATTAAACAACACACTCTTAAACAGCCAGAGAAGTTGTCACAGGGAATTTAGAAAATATCTGGAGACAAATGAAAATACAATGCTCCAAAACTTACAGGATGCAGCAAAAGCAGTAGGAAGAGGGATGTTTATAGCCGTTAATACTTACATTAAAAAAGAAGTAAGATCTCAAATCAACTATCTTAACATTAAGCCTCAAGATGCTAGAAAAACAAACTAAACCCAAAGTCAGCAGAAGGAAGGAAATAACAAAGATTAACACAGAGATAAACGAAACAGAGAATAGAAAAACAATAGAAAAAAAAAAACGAGACCAAGTTTCATTGGTTTTGGTTTTTCAAAAAGATCAACAAGATTGACAAACCCTTAGCTGGACTAAGAAAAAAAGAGGGGGGACTCCAATAGCCAAAATTAGAAATGAAAGAGAAGGGGCGCCTGGGTGGCTCAGATGGTTAAGCGTCTGCCTTCGGCTCAGGTCATGGTCCCAGGGTCCTGGGATCGAGTCCCGCATCAGGCTCCCTGCTCCTTGGGAGCTTGCTTCTCCCTCTGTCTCTCTCTCTCTCTGTCTCTCAAGAATAAATAAATAAAATCTTAAAAAAAAAAAAAAAGAAATGAAAGAGAAGATAACTACAACTGATGAACTGATACAACAGAAATAAAAAGGATTATAAGATACTACTATGAACAATTATGTGTCAACAAACTGGATAACTTAAAAGAAATAAATTCCTAGAAACATAACAACCTACCAAGACTGGATCATGAAGAAATAAGAAATCTGAACAAACCTATATCTAGTGAGGAAATTGAAGCACCAATCAAAGATCTCCCAACAAAGAAAAACCCAGCACCCCATGGCTTCACCAGAGCATCCTCCATAATGTTTAAATAAAGTACATTTAACACCAAGTCATTTTCAAACTCTTCCAGAGAATTGAAGAGCAGGGAATACGCTCATACTCATTCTCTGAAGCTAGTATTACCCTGATCCCCAGACTAGACAAAACCAAACCACTAAAAAAAAAAATCACACCATGACCAAGTGGGATTTGTAGCTGGAATGTAAAGATGGTTCCGCATACAAAAAGTCAATCAATGTGGGACGGCTGGGTGACTCACTTGGTTAAGCATCTGCCTTGGGCTCAGGTCATGATCTCCAGGTCCTGGGGTCGAGCCCCACATCAAGCTCCCTGCTCAGCAGGTGGTCTGCTTCTCCCTCTCCCTGTGTCCCTTCCTACTGTTCACACACACTCTCTCTCTCAAATAAAATGTTTTTTAAAAAAATCAATGTAATATACCACATTAACAAAATGAAGGACAAAAACCACATGAGTATCTCAGTGGATTCAGAAAAAGCATTTTGCAAAGTTCAGTACTCTTTCATCATAAAAACAACTAATAGGAATAGAAAGAAGCTTCTGCAACATAATAAAAGCCATATATAAAAAGCCGACAGCAAACATGATACTCAACAAAATAAGAATGCCCACCCTCATCACTGCTATTCAACACAGTCCCAGAAATTCTGGCCAGAGCAATTACACAAGAAAAAGAAATAAGACATACAAATTGGAAAGGAAGTAAAATGATCTCTGTTCATAGATGTCATGATTTTTTATGTAGAAAACCCTAAAGATTCCACAAAAAAAACAGTGTTACAGGATACAAAATCAAGATACAAATTTAGTTGTGTTTTTAAACACTAACAATAAACAGTCCAGAATGGAAATTAAGAAAACAGTCCTATTTACAATAGCATCAAAAATAATAAATTACTCAGGAATAACCTTAGCCAAGGAAACAAAAGATTTGTACACTGAAAACTATAAAATATTGCTGAAAGAAATTAAAGACATAAATAAATGGAAAGATATCCCAGGTTCATGGATTGGGAGGCTGATTATTGTTAAAGTATCTATACTACCCAAAGTGATTTACAGATTCAGTGTAATCCCTATCAAAATCCCAGTGGCATTTTTTTGCAGAAATAGAAAAAAAAGTCCTAAAATTCCTGTAGAATTTCAAAAGACTCCATAGAGCCAAAAACAGTATTTTAAAGAGTACAAGTTTGAGCACTCACATTCCCTGATACCAGAACATACTACGCAGCAACTGTAATTAAGATGGTTTGGTAAGGACATGAAGATAGATAATGTAGACTAATGGAACAGAAGAGAGAACCTAGAAATAAACTCTTGCATTTATGTGCCAAGTTGACCTTTCAACAAGAGTTCCAAGACTACACAAGGGGGAAAAGACAGTCTCTTCAACAAAGGGCGTTGAGAAAACTAGATACTCACATGCAAAGTAAGGAAGTTGGGCCCTTTCTTTATACCACATGCAAAAAAGAACTCAAAATGAATTAAAGACCTAAAACATAAGACCTTAAATTTTTAAACTCCTAGAAGATTCATTGAATTTTACAATGATTTCTTGGACATAACACCAAAAGCATAGGCAACAAAAGCAAAAATAGACAAATGGACTACACCAAACTTAAAAACTTCTGCATGTCAAAAAAAAAAAGAGTGAAAAGACAACCTATGGCATGGGAGCAGATCATGTATGTGATAAGGGATTAACAATATAAGAAACTTCTCCAACTCAACAACAACAGTAATAACCTGATTAAAAAATGGGCAAAGGACTTGAATAGACATTTTTCCAAAGAAGATTCACAAGTGGCCAACAAACATGGAAGGATGTTCTACATCACTAATCACTAAGGAAATGCAAATAAAGCCATATGGGTTATCACTTCATACCCGTCAGGATGGCCACTATCAAAAGAACAAAAGATACCAAGTGTTGGTGAGGATGCAGAGACACTGGAACCCTTATGCCCTTTTGGCGGGAATATAAAATGCTGCAGCCATTGTGGAAAACAGTGTGCAAGTTTCTCCAAAAAAGTAAAAATAGGTTTACCATATGATTAAGCAATTCCCCTTCTGGGTGTATATCCAAAAGAATTCAAAGCAGGATCTCAAAGAGAAAATTTGCACAGCCATGTTCATTACAACATTCACAATAGCCAAGAGGTAGAAATAACCCAAATGTGTATTGGGCGATGAATGGATAAAGAAAATGTGGTAAATACATACAGTGGAATACGATGAGCCATTTAAAAAGAAAACCCTGTCATATGCCACAACATGGATGAACCTCTAAATCATTCTGATGAGCAAATAAGCCAGTCACAAAAACATAAACACTATGATTCCACTCATAAGAAGTGTCTAAAGCAGGGACGCCTGAGTGGCTCAGTCGGTTAAGCTTCTGCCTTCAGCTCAGGTCATGATCCCAGGGTCCTGGAATCGAGTCCCACGTCGGGCTCCCTGCTCAGCGGGGAGCCTGCTTCTCCCTCTTCCTCTGCTGCTTCCCCTGCTTGTGCTCTCTTTCTGATAAATAAATAGATTAAATTAAAAAAAAAAAGTGTAGGAGTCAAAATCATAGAAACAGAAAATAAAAGGTGGTTACCAAGGACTGAGGGGAGGAGGAATTAGTGTTAGTGGGTATCAGGTTTCAGTGTTACAAGATGAAAAAGCTTGAGAAATCTCTTACACAATAATGTGAATATACTTAACACTACTGAATTGCATGCTTAAAAATGGTTAAGGTGGTAAATTTAATGTTACATGTTTTTTACCACAATAAAAAATATAGGCCGCAGAGTCATGGGGTGGGTTCTTAAGTAACCAGATGAATTTTTTTTTTTTAAGATTTTATTTGTTTGTTTTTGCGAGAGAGAGAGAGAGAGAGAGAGAAAGCACGAGCGTGTGAGAGCAGGAGCAGCAGGGAGGGGCAGAGGGAGAAGCAGACTCCCCGCTGAGCAGGGAGCCGGATGGACCCTGGGATCAAGACCTGAGCTGAAGGCAAACGCTTAACCCACTGAGCCACCCAGGCACCCACCAGATAAATGTTGTAACAGATTATGGTGTAAAGGAAGCTGGCATTTTTTTAACATTTAGGAAAATAGCTCACAGACCAAGTAAGTGGAAGGTAGGAAGAAGACAAAGATTTAAAAAAAAAAAAAAAGATAATGTATTTATTCTACCCTCCTTCCCCGCCAAGCCCCTATTTGTGTATTTTCCTCCCCCATGATTTCTTGCCATCCCATGCCATTATAAAATACCAGTTCAGAGACTATGAGAAATTTAGAAAAGTACAGAAGCTTCATTTTCCATAATCACTGGAAGAAGTCTTGTTTTTCTTCAATCTCCTTTAAAAAAAATGTTTACAGTTCTAATATATGTGATGTTTATATCATTAGATGAAGCATTTATTCATATAGATAAGCACTGTAACATAAATCTTGACGTTTTTACTTCTAGAACTAGTTTTGAATTTTATAGTTAAGGTGATCTTTATCTTAGAAAATGTTAATCATTTTTTGCTTCTCACACCTCTTAATTTAGTGGGCCATCTTTAATGTTTCTTACCATATCTCCCGTTTCCTCCCTTTTTAGTTGCAGCAGCTTTAGCAGTTCATTTTAAATTGACATCTGCTTTTAAAATTCAGATTATAGAAAAACTCTCTCTCTCTCTCCCTATATATATATATATAATCTATAATTATAATACTTTTATAGATTTCTATTTGGCTAAAGGGAAAATCCCTTTACAATTATTCTGGAACATCAAGGCAATATATTTTAGGTATTTTTTTATTCTAAAAAGTAAAACTTGGTAATGACAACTCATCTATATATCAAATTTATAGAATAATAAAAGAGATTTGTTCCCTTTGAAATATGTAAATATGACGTCTGACTGTGCATTTGGATTGCCTTTGTTTTGATATACACAGCTCAAAATAAATGAGTTTCTGTTGTTTGTGTGCCATTTAGCTAAAGGCAATGAAAATAATTAGAAATGTTTCTGCTCTTTGGGAATTTTTTAGTTCCGATTTATTAAAAATACAGCTGGAAGAGGGGCGCCTGGGTGGCTCAGTTGGTTGAGTGTCCAACTCTTGGTTTCGGGTCAGGTCATGATCTCAGGGTTGTGAGATCGAGCCCCACGTCCCTGCATTCTCCCTGCATCCGGCTCCCCACTCAGTAGGGAGTCTGCTTGAGATTCTCTCCCCCCCACCCGCTTGTGCACTCTCTTTCTCTAACATAAATAAATCTTAAAAAACAAAACAAAAAAACAGCTGGGAGAATGTTTGAGAACCTACTTTGTGAGATATTTATTCCCCAGACCTATGAATTTCAATACAAATGACTTGGAATTGGTAGAAGAAAAAAAAAAAAATTCCTCGGAAATTCATTTATGAAATATTGATGATGGTAATGAAGAAGTTGTGAAATTATTCTTTTTTTTTTTTTTTTTAAAGATTTTATTTATTTATTTGACAGAGAGAGACACAGCGAGAGAGGGAACACAAGCAGGGGGAGCGGGAGAGGGAGAAGCAGGCTTCCCGCCGAGCAGGGAGCCCGATGCGGGGCTCGATCCCAGGACCCTGGGATCATGACCTGAGCTGAAGGCAGACGCTTAACGACTGAGCCACCCAGGCGCCCCTGTGAAATTATTCTTGATATCACTATTCCTTTCTTTTTACAAGGAAAAAAATACATATTGACTTTTTAGGGTCCTTTTGATATAAGCTAGTTTAACATATCTAGGTAGGGTATTTTCTCCTGCAGCATCCTCAGTTACTAAATAGTACTATTATATGTTATAGTGTCATTGGAAGACTTGTTTGGGGGCTGTTTTCAGAGTGTTTTGCAAATGATGTAAATATCCACAGGCCCTATAAAGGAAAGGGAGGAATTTAGGATTATAAGATGAAGATGTTTAAAACTCTGCTTTTCTCCTTGTCAGGAGAAATCAGTGTCCATTTATAGATAAGTGTTTAGGATTTAGAGATTTTTTTTTTTTTAAAGATTTTATTTATTTATTTGAGAGAGAGAGAGAGAGAGCATGAGAGGGGAGAGGGTCAGAGGGAGAAGCAGACTCCCCACTGAGCAGGGAGCCCGATGTGGGACTCGATCCTGGGACTCCAGGATCACGACCTGAGCTGAAGGCAGTTGCTTAACGAACTGAGCCACCCAGGCGCCCTAGAGATTGTTTTTAAAATCAGAAATATGAGGAGTATTATCACATAACACTTAGTGATTCTTTGAAGCAAAGCATTTCTGTGACAGCTAATAAACAGCGCATTTGGAAGTGAACTTTTCCTTTTCTATACCCATTTATAAATGTCTTTCCTGCATCCTTCACGTAGCAGTGGTCCTTAAAGACTCTGGGTAAATTTGTCAGTGTGGCTGATCATACGGGCTTGAGAGTAGCTCTCTCACCAAAAAGATGAGCTGACAAGTGGAGATTAGAGGGAGGAAAGTCTGTGAGATGATTGTTTAGAGAATAACTGCTTTTCAGAGTATAAGTTCTGTGGCCTATAGCTTGGATTCTGAAACCGGCTTTATGTTTTACCTTCTTATGCACTGTCTTCATAAACTATCCAAAGTGGCCTACTAATTCTGCAATATGTGGACTTTGTCTACAATTACTGTATTTGTCTAGGATTTTCCAGTCTGCAGTTTCTCTATTTAGTATTTAAGCATTAGGAAAAATACCTGCTCAGTAGCAATTTGTACTTCACAGGTAAGTTAAGGTCTGCTTTAAGATATAAAAATTTAATTTAGCACCACCAAGGAGTTCATTATTTGGAAAATGTTTCTGGACTAGTGCAACATGTTTTGGCTAATAATAAATATATGATTCTTCTGTTATAAGAACTAGTTTGTTTTTTTTTTGCCTTTTCATCAGGAGCTTGTATACATCAAATCATAAAAATTGAGTAATAGAAGAGTAAAGGGGAGTAAAGAGTTGTTTAATCTTAACGTGAGCATAAAATGGAAGAAGGACTGAGCTGATATGGGTGTGTCTCCCATTAGCTTACCAAGTGATTTGAGCAGATAATGTTTCTGTACTTTAATTATAATGGGTGACATATATTGAGCACTTACTATATGTCAGGCATATAACATAATTTAACATAATGTAACACATAACATAATTTAACATAACACAACATAACATAATTTAAATCCCACAGTCTTATGATGTAGATGGTATTTTTATCCCTGTTTTACAAAGCTGAGGCTCAGGGACACTACGTGAGATCAGGATTCTCACTGTAAGTAGTGGGGCCAGGATTCAAATCTAGGTAGTCTAACTCCAGAATTCATACTCTGGCCTGCCTCGTAAAGTACTGCATGCGGCCCCCACACTCTCCATGAGTGGTCCCTCCTAGAGCTGCTCAGTGAAGCACAGCCGAAGCCTTATCAGTCCACACACATGACCATCTTCCTGCTGTGTAGCACATACATTTCCAAGTGCCAGGGATAAGGGATTGAGTTTGATGTATTTCTAGTAGGAGGAGACACATACATAAACAAGTAGTCCATAATCATGCACAGGGTGGAGTTGGGCGCACACAGAGAAGGGAGCTGTCCGTTTGCTCTGTGTCTCTCCAGCCCGTACTTCTAACACTGTAAGTTGGCACTACTCCCTTCTCATAAGCTTACGGCACAGCCTGGGTCCTGTTTTGTTCTTCATCACTACATCCTGTTGAAGTAAGGAGGAAACAGTGTTACTTTGGAGATAGAAAAAGAGGCCCAGAAAGGTTAAGTGCCTTTCCTAGAGGCACAGTAAATCATTGGTACCAGAACAATTATTTAGGGCTACAAATGACAGTTAATTTCCTTGGTAGACTTCCTAGGAAATTGCACATTTCCCTGAAATTCTTCTAAGCCAAAATTCTTTTCCTCTTTCTTTCCTCATTTAACTCATATCCTTTTCAAGCCTTTATGTTTTTCAAGCTTGCAAGTATGTGGGAAATCTTTTCCTGGATAGCAAACAGTGTGGTTATTGAAAGTAGATAACTTCTCTACTGGTTGGCCATTGTTGCCTCCAGGGGGGCCCCACAGTGGTCACCCAGCTGCACTCTGTGAGGTGGCCTCCAGGGAAGGAGCTGTGATGTGACAGCTCTCAGTGCAGCTTCCGTGCCCTGAGCCCAAGCTAGCAGCTCAGGAACCGGATGAACTAGGTTTCGTTTTTCACAGGACACACTCAACCTCAGCTTAAGCAGCATTTGCAAGGCGAGGAGAGAAAGTCTCATAACATGGTGGAGATGCTAGAGGTCTAGGGATGTTTGCCGAATTGTCTGTGATAGTGCGCAGTAAGGGAGGAAAAACAGTGCACACACTTGACTTCCTTCTCAGAGCTGCCATTTGGCAACTCTGCCAGACATCCTGGGGAATGCGTGCCCTTCGTTCTGTTTTCACATGTGAACTACCCTCATTCAGAGATCAGGTTGGATGACTTTATATCTGTATCCTGCAGTGTTTAATAAGACATTCTTTTTCCATTTCCCAAATCCCTAGTAAAGTGGTTCTTAACTTTTTTGGATCAGAGACTACTCTGAGAATTTGGTGGGGCGTCTGGGTGGCTCAGTCAGTTAAGCGTCTGCCTTTGGCTCAGGCCGTGATCCTGGGGTCCCGGGACTGAGCCCTGCGTTGGACTCCCTGCTGAGCAGGGAGTCTGCTTCCCCCTCTTCCTTTGCCCCTCCCCCACTCGCTCTCAAGTGAATAAATTTAAAAAATCTTTAAAAAAAAAAATTTGGTGAAAGTGCTCTCTCTGGGGAAATGTACAAACTTGCAAAATTTTACATATAATTTTAAGGAGTTCATGGTTCTTTCCCCCAAAAGCTGATCTATGAGCTTGGGGGCGGAGGAATAACCCTTGCTATAGATTTTCCATAGTCACTATGTTTAATATCTAAAGAAATACTATAATTTTTTAAACATGTAGGTTTCATAGAAAATGTGTTTAATCTTCTTCCATATTGATGAAAAGTAAATATAATATGCTTTAAGTCAGAATACATACACATTGTGTTTCAGGAGATTTTTATCAAAACTTAAATTGAATAACAGTTGCCTAATATTTACTTTTGTCTCCGTCTTTTAAAGCTTGGTAAAATGCGGCTGACAATTCCATGCCGGGCCCTGACATGTTCTCATCTGCAGTGTTTTGATGCAACTCTTTATATTCAGATGAATGAGAAAAAACCAACCTGGGTTTGTCCTGTCTGTGATAAGAAGGCTCCGTATGAACACCTTATTATTGATGGGTATGTCAATTTAAAGTGTTTCCTTATACCTTGGAATGACCATCTCTTATTTGGATTTGTTATCTGTCAGGTTTAGGATGAAAATTCTATAGGTAGTGTTTTCTGAGTAATATATTTTTAGGATTTTCCTGATTCTAGAAATCAGTAGTTTTCAAAATAAGTAAGTAATATTGTGAGCATTTTTCCTTTTTAAGTTGACATCCTCCTGTGTGGGAAGTGCATGCTTTACCATCTGTTTCTCCTGACTTTTACTATTTGAAGTACCACGGGATCTAAGTAAGGTATGCTTACACCTATTCCTCACATGAATCCATCTACCCCTAGCCATGCAGACCATATCAGAGAAAGAGTGAAAGCATTGTGAAACTCTGGTTAACTTAAGCTCACCCAAATTGGGCTCTTTAGTGGAAGTTAACCTGTTTTTGAGGATTTTTCTCATGCTTCAGTCATGGTTCATCAAACCTATTCCCCACCGTAAGGGCTGCTAAAACTGATCAGCATGCTGAATAGCAGCTTTCTTGGTTTCTCTGTTTCCTCTGAAATACTTGTCTTTGTCTTTCTTGTCCCCTACAGCATCACAACAATCAGGGTTTTTTGTTTGTTTGTTTGTTTTTTTAAACACTCCTGTGTTTTATCTGTCCTTCCAGACATCTTGGAGTGTTTCTTTAAATGTACCCTTATCCTCTAGCCTCCTTCCTTGTCCTTTTTGCCACTGAACAAAGATAAATTGTGGAAAGAAGGATCTTCTTGATAGTTCCTGTACTCGCCAGCAAAACACTTAAGGCAACTTATCTACAGCATTTGAGAAAACTCAGGAGTCTGAAGATGTACCATTAGAAAGGGGATATGTTTAACAATACAGTGTCACCTGGAGCTTGAAAGATGGCAGACCAATCATGGGAAAAAAGTAAATGTGTCACTTAAATGTTTTATGTTTAATTGTTCAGAAATGATAGTGATCACTAATAAATCTAAATTAAATAATATTTTGCCAACGCTGTATATTATATAGCTTTAGATCCCCTCCTCCGTCAATTGGGATCTTTCTTTATTTTAAAAGCCATACACACACACACACACACACACACACACACACACACACACACACGTATCTATACACACATTTAAAGAAAAAATTGGAAAACAGGAATTAATAAAAGAGCTTTGTGGTGTATTTTCTGATTTTTGTTTTTACAGAATTGTGATTGTACAGTATTAATATTTTTTATCCTTTGGTTTCATTTCAGAATTTGACACTTTTACACATTGTTTTTGTAAATCTCACTTCTTAATATCTGCATGATATTTTTCAAGGAGGTGTAACATTCAGTACATATTTTTGTATGTATTGCTTCAGTAAGATATGCTTATTGTAGATAGTTTGGACAATGCACAAGAATATAAAGGAGAAAAAGAAATACTCATGATGTCCCCACTCAGAAATAACTGCTGTTTTGTGTACCATTCATACACAGTATTGTATTTTCTTGGCCTCTTTTCACTTTCTGTGAATATTTTCCCATATTATTAAAAATATTTGAATATCTCATTTTTCATGGTTATATAAGGTACCTTGTATAAGGTACCATAATCTAAGTAATATTTCCCTAAAATAGGCCTCGATTTTGAGAACAAATATAACTTGTCTGTTCTCCTTTCTTCTTTCTCGTTTATACTTATACAAAACATAGGCGGTCTGAATGTTTTTTGAACAGCAATGCTTCTAGTCTGTTTTCATTTAGAATGTGATATTCAGAGGACCACATGTTTTTTGTAGCTTGTTTATGGAGATCCTAAAGTACTGTACAGACTGTGATGAGATACAGTTTAAGGAGGATGGCTCTTGGGCACCTATGAGATCAAAAAAGGAAGTACAGGAAGTCTCTGCCTCTTACAATGGAGTTGATGGTGAGTGCTGGTTTCCAGAAGGGTGGGGCGGTCTCCCTGCTGTTGCATAGGCCTGCTCTTCAGTATTAAAACATAACGTATTTCTGGGGGCGCCTGGCTGGCTCAGTCAGCAGAGCATGTGACTCTTGATCTTGGGTTCGTGAGTTTGAGCCTCACGTTGGGTGCAGAGATTACTAAAAAAAAAAGTAAACTTTTAAAAAAGTATACATTTCTGAAAAATTCAGCAGTTTATGGGTAGCTCAGTAACTCTTATTAAATTATTGATTAAATGTTCAGAAGTAGTAGAGAACTCTTTTTAAATTCACTTTGCCAGCTTTTAAATTTTTGGGATACAAGATTAAAAGCAACGTAATCTAATAAGTCATTTGTAAGGTCATGCTTTTGAAATGGTATCCTTTTAAATGTTTAAGAGATTTGGTAAAGATTAGTGAATGTTTCTTCTTCATTTATGTTATTTTTCTGGTTTTTAGTATGTTTTTGCTGGAAGGAAGCTATGACTTAAAAAATGTTACCATGCATTTCTTAAGTATCCCAGGTACATACGTAATATATAGTCTTTATCCTCAAACTGCTTTTATTCTGAAGTAGACATACATTTTGATTGTTTGCCCTAATTCAGAATTGTCTTTCAAAAAAACAAAACAAAACAAAAAAACCACCTTAACAACCAATAATAAATAGTAGCTTTAAGCTTAGGGGACCAGAGCTACTACTCTTTGACCCCAGCAGTATTGTAAGTCTAAACTGTAATTGATAAACTAATCCATAAGGCACACTGAGGAAGAAAAGAGAGGTGTCATAGGTCTTTTTTGCCTTGTGTTTTGATCATTCCCACACAGGATGCTTGAGCTCCACGTTGGAGCATCAGGTGGCTTCTCACCACCAGTCCTCAAATAAAAATAAGAAAGTAGAGGTGATTGATTTAACCATAGACAGTTCATCTGATGAAGAGGAAGAAGAGCCGTCTGCCAAGAGGACCTGTCCTTCCCTATCTCCCACATCACCACTAAATAATAAAGGGTAAGTACTGAGACCTTGAAAAGTCACTGTGAAAGTTAATTTTGCAAATACAGTTTAAAAGATCTGCCAAATCAAATGATTATGCATGATTGTAAAACTTAACTTAGTAATCAAAGAATAGGTTGGATTTTCCCTAGGTGTGTGATATTCTTGAGGGCTGGGATAATGCATTAAAGGAGTCCCTTGGGTACAGTATTTATCATACCAAAAGATATTCTAGTACAGTGATTCTTAAACTTTGGTGTACAGCAGAATCACCCAGAGGGCTCATTAAAACACACATTGCTCCCCTATTCCCCCATGTCTGATTCAGGAGTAGGGACTGAGAAAATTCGTATCTCTGATCAGTTCTTAGGTGATCTTAATGCTGCTCGTAGGATTTAAAACATTTACTCAAACTGGAAATGTATGCTGTAAGATTAATCCTGAGTTGAGTCTTTCAAGTAGAAAACAGAGGTAGACCAGAGGAATGCTTTAAACCTGCCTCAGAGGGCACCTGGGTGGCTCAGTCGGTTAAGCGACTGCCTTCGGCTCGGGTCATGATCCCAGGGTCCTGGGATCGAGCCCCACATCGGGCTCCCTGCTCAGCGGGGAGCCTGCTTCTCCCTCTCCCTCTGCCTGCCACTCCCCCTGCTTGTGCTCTCTCTCTCTCTGACAAATAAATAAAATCTTAAAAAAAAAAACCTGCTTCGGAGTGTGTGAGGTTGGCAGTGAAAGAAGTCAGAGCCTGAAGTTGCAGGGCACAATGCCTTCTGTTTTGCTAGCTCATTTCCCATATTTCCCATTAGTCTCCTATCAGTAATAATGTACCTTGGTTATGCTTCAGTTCAGTTTAGCAAACACTGTTATCTACTTTAGGTAAAACACCCTGTGCCTAACATGGATGATAATAAAATGAGTAAGTACAGTCCTAACCTTAAAGGTTTAACATTTTGTGGAGGATGGTAAAACAAGTAGCCAGCTCTAGCTGTACTCTTAAATAGACTCAGCCTCATGAGACATATCAGGGATTCTCAACAAAAAGCTTCATGTTTTGCTGAGGCACAGTTGTAGCACACTAAAGGTAAATCTAGAAATAGGTGTGCCCCTTTTTAGGTGTGTATCAGGAGAATGATGTAGCCCTTTGGAACTGAATAGGAGCTATTCAAAAAATCTCCTGCCTGAAGAAAGAATGTTAAGTGAGAGAAGGAAGGTCCACAGAAGGCATTGTTGCAAGATTTCAAGGTTCAAGAGGGAAAGTTAACACCAGACCAAGAGCAAGCATTTCCATGCTTGGAGTGAAATAATTTTCAGGTTTGAGACTGATGAGATAAAAGATCTTCTGTTTGAGAATATTTGTAATTACTGGAAAGGTGCAACAGTAAAAGCATAATAGTGATAAATGTATCTCACTTGTTAAAAACTTTGACTGTTTTCAGGAATCTTCATAATACAATCAGACCTGTTACATGGGTTGGTATTTTCACTCTAGAGTAGCTTAGCAAACATCAGACAGCAATAAAGACATTAATAGCAGTATTATTCTAAAAAAGAATGAATTATCTAAACACTAATTCTACTTTAAATCCTACTTTATGAAGATTTACCTCTGATGAAAGCCTGCCTTGATGTCTGCTGCCCAACAGGCCTGACCTTGTTACTACACCAGCTTATTTTATAAATCTGAGTGGGAGAAAAAGAAAAGTCAAATGGCCAAAAGTTGGTGTAGTTAAAACAGATACCGATATAATCTTGATTCCAAGATATTTTATATATCAAACCATATTATGACCAAATACACATTATCACATTATTTCTTTAAATACCATAATTGCAACATTAAAAGATATTTCATAAATCTCTGGGTGTGTAAATACTTTGTGGAATAAAAGCACCATTATGTGTAAGTTAGTTATACTCTTTAGAATATTTATAGTAGTCACATATATATATGTGAACTGTGCGGTAATTTTGCTCTCTTGACTATACATTTTTCCTTAAGAGAAACTTTTGAGTATTTAAAAATCTAATATTTCAATTCTTTGGATATTTGCTGTTTTTCCAAAAATAGTTGTGTTTTTTATGTTTAGAAAATGACATTAGATGCATTAACTACTTCCTGAGATTCCCAGTGACCAAGTAAACCCAGATACAGTATTTACAAATGTCAGACCTTTCTCTGTTTTTGGATAAAAACAAGCAGCCTGAAAGTTTATGGCATTTTTAGAAGAATAACGCCATATTCAACACTAGTGGCCATCTTACAATAATGACTGTCCAATAAATAAAAACCTGAACCCTAAGCATATTGTATTTGTTATTGTGCAGTGTAAAGGTGGAAATGCATTTTCAGAATATTATCACAAAATTGAAAGGAATGTTGCCAGCCAGGAATTAGAGACAAACATTAGTAAATGTAAAACATTTTGCTGTCTTCAGCTGCCAAGTGTCTAGCATTCATCCAGAAGTTTCCTTTCCTGTTTGGTATACCAAGATGTTTTCAAAGGCTAGCATTTCATCTGCTTTCTTCTCTCTTGTAATCCCTTAGGCATTGTCAGAGGAGACAGCTAATGGAAAATGGTACTTTTTATAGATGTAAGAGGTTTAATTAATTAAGTTTCCATTAGACAAAACATTTTTATGAGGCAGATGAGAGTATATTTTATGCTTCATATTCCATTCATGAAACTGTGGTAGATGATCATAAGTAGAACTCTATTCCTAGAAATCCAGCCTTGGCCTCTTTTGAAATATTCTGATCTTGCATTGCACCATTGAAATTGCATCTCCACACCCAAGTACTTTATATGAAGTTTTACAAGCAAAAAACAGCCTCTTTATACCTTCTTTTCTCTTTATTTTCCAAAACTTACATGCCTGTTAGCCTCTTTATGGTTGGGATAGGACATGACCCTTATGTTTGCACTCAATTCTTCCTTTTCTTTTTCATCTCTTTCTCACACCTTTTTGCTTTTTACTTAATTTTTTTGTTAAAAAAAAAAATTTAGGGACGCCTGAGTAGCACAGTCAGTTAAGCATCCGACTCTTGGTTTAGCTTAGGTCATGATGTTGGGATCATGAGATCGAGCCTCCATCGGGCTCCACAGTCAGCATGGAGTCTGCTTGGGATTCTCTCTCCCTCTGCCCCTCCCCCATGCTCATTCGCTCATGCACTCTCTCTCTCTGGAATAAATAAATCTTTTTTAAAAAGAAAAAAAGATTTAACTTCTCCGTTACTTAAACATTTCATGCTGTTCTTCCAGAATCCCTTTTTTTGTCCCCCCCCCCCCCCCCGCCACCCCGCAACAGTTCTGTACTCCCTTTAAAACCTTTCCACCACCTGTTCATTTTGGAGCATCTCTTCTTGTCTCACTGCCTTCGTTCATTCAGCAGGCCTTGTATGCAAACAGTGTGCTGATGAGTGTGCGGGGCATTAGGAATACCAGGATAAACAGTTCCTTGTCTCTGTTCCATAAAGCTTACAAGTCTTGGGGCCAGCTGTTAACTCTACTGCTCAGATTGCTACCGTCCCCCAGGCTCGTCTGTATGTGTTTTCTTTGCGAGGACGTACCTATACTTTTTACTAGACAACACTCAGTGCTTATTTTTAAAAGGTTTCAGAATCTCAGCTGCTATAGATATCTTTCGCTCATCTCTCACTGAAGTGGCTCAGCCGTGCATTCCAAAAGTGTAGATGAGACAGCATGCGATTTATGAATGTTGGATATACCGTTGCACCCATCCATTTCTCCTTATAGCCCCTGCAAAGTGCTACTGTATATGCAGATTATTTCCTAGTAATAGTCTAAATTATATATTGCTTTGCTTGTCTTTTTATTTCCAGCACAAAAGCTAGGACTCATTTTGTGAGATACAGTCCCTTTGTTAAACCTAAAAGTTCAGCTAACTCATGAAAATTATGCAAACCTTTTCCTTCTTCTAGCATATTAAGTCTTCCACATCAAGCGTCTCCGGTGTCCCGCACCCCAAGCCTCCCTGCTGTAGACACAAGCTACATTAATACTTCCCTCATCCAAGACTACAGGCACCCTTTCCACATGACACCCATGCCTTATGACCTACAAGGTGAGTCACCGATCCTTCTCTGTTGTCACATAGCATTATAAATACCTTTCATCTACATAGTCTTCCTCCGGGTGAGTCTAAGGAAGAATGGAAAGATTGATAAAATGGGGGCTTGGGCCTAGGGAACTGGGAAAAATATATACTGTGGTCATAAATAAATAGAGATCCAGTTTTTTGCTTGGACCTTCATCAGTAGCCAGTGTTTTACTACCAGTGGTGAATGTCGTGTGATGATCTTTAGGTTTTGTGAGCTTCAAAATAGTCTGCAAGTTGTTTTGGGGTGACTTTCAGTATGTTGCTTTGAATTTTAATATTTACGAAAATTATTCTTTGTTCCCTGAATTCAGTTATAATGCAACAGGCAACGTGGGTAACTGTGTTGTATTATCTTTAAAATAGTGCTGAATTGAGACATTGGAAAGTTTTAATTTTTATTCCAGTGAACCTGATTCTTCCTTTTAAAAGTAGTTTGAAATGTCAGTGTACTCACTGCACAATGTATTTTGAGTTGATAATAATCATTTACATTATCAAAAAATTATTGGTTTTTCTCCTATATCTTTGTAATTTAATAATTTGTATATCTAGGGACATTTTTATTCCAAAAAAGCTATATATGCTCATTGTAGAAAATTAAAAAAAAAATTAAAATGGAAGTTTTCCTCCACCCCTCCCCTACAGAAAAAGCCGGGGCCAAGAATCTGGTGCAAAGATTCTTGGAAGCTGAGATAGTTGAGTAGATTCTTAGTGATTGTTAGGAAAACCCTATTTGAGCTCAGTCCAATAGAACCTTCTGCAGTGAGGGAAATGTAATTTACAGTGGCCATTAGCCACATAAGGTTATTGAGCATTTGAAACATGGCTAGTGTGATTGAAGAACTGAGTTTTTCATTTTACTTCATCTTAATAAATTTAGATACCCACATCATGTGGCTAAGTGCAGCCCTGTTTCTCACTTAGGCTACTGCCCAGTCTCACTATCATGAACCACAGTGCTATCCATTTTGCAGGTCCTTATGTTATAATCTGTTCTAGTGTAGATAGTGGATGGATTCCCAGAGTGTTTGTGTTGTTGTCATATTTTTCACTACATCTGCTTGTTGTCCTTTCCGCCAAGTTGAGACCTCATAATAAGGCATTTTATTCACATGGTTTTCTTGTTCTTCATTACATTACACATTGAGTGATACAAGAGTGGGAATTAGAAGGGGCAGCTTGCATTGACTCCCCGGCAGCCAGGAATCAGAGCTGGTCCTTCTGTGGTGCACCACCCCAGCAACCAGCCACCCCTCAGATCTCTCCCCCCCGTCTTGCCACTGGAGGGTCTCTGAGTTAGAATCTGGTACACGGAGTGGCGAGCAGGCAAATTTGAGAAAAAAAATCTGTGCTCCAGCTTGCTTGACTTCCTTCTACATAAAACCTTTCTCACCCACAAAATGCAGCCAGAAATAACGACCTACCTCATAGGTGCTTGTGAGGAGTAAATTAGAGTAGTTTGAAATGTTACTTAAGAGGAGTTGATGAGAACATTTAGTGAAAAGTGCTCTGTCAGTTTAAGGGATCAGTGTTGGATCCAGCAGGGCAGCAGTGGCCCAGATCCCACAAATGGAGTTACAAGGAGGGCAAATCATGGCTTGGACCTCAGCCTTGGTAATCTAGAGATGGGAGAGACGTACAACATTCAGCTCCACTCTTGTTTAAATTCTAAATGAATTTACTATTAGCATTTTATTTGTTTCTGGAGTATTGGGGGCATTAGGGAGGGTTTTTTCTTTTGTTTTTCAAAACTAAAATAATTTTTTTTCTCACAGGATTAGATTTCTTTCCTTTCTTATCAGGAGACAATCAGGTATGTTATATGAAAAAAAATGCTGTTGTTTTAATTGCACATTAAAATATTTATAAGTATAATATGTAGCTGAGAGAGAAGATAAATTTCTTAGGAAATTCAGAGTAACCCTACTCATTATTGTTAAGGTTTTAAGAATTTATATAAAAATCCCCTTGTTTCTACTGTGTCTGAGTATATAGTAGGAACAGTATCTATTTGTTGGTTTCCAGTACTTTTTTATGAAGAAACAGGGCAGTAAATCAATTGACAAATTCTTGGCCAAATATCTCCATAAGAGAAAGAGGGTGGACTGTCTTCTTTCCTGCTGCTTCTGAGCATATGCCTCTTTGGAAATAGAATTTTGAGAATTGTTTGCATTACAAATTAAAACAAAAAAAAACAGTACCAATTTTATTTTGGTATTCCCCCCCAGTTTAAAATACAAAAATGTCTCTCAAGATCAAGGTTGTGATCATTACATAAGGCCATCTGATTTTGCGAAATGTTTTATTAGGTATCTCAGATGTAGCAGCTATGCAGTAATATTACATCGAGGACTCTGTTCTGCTGAGAAGAAGGTTTATGAATTAGAACTGATGGGTTTTGTGTCTTCTGTTCCCCGTCCCCCCCTCTGCCAGCATTATAACACCTCCCTCCTGGCTGCCGCCGCCGCAGCAGTGTCAGATGATCAAGACCTCTTACACTCGTCTCGGTTTTTCCCGTATACCTCCTCGCAGATGTTTCTCGATCAGTTAAGCGCAGGAGGCAGCACTTCTCTGCCGGCCACCAACGGCAGCAGTAGCGGCAGTAACAGCAGCCTCGTGTCCTCCAACAGCCTGCGGGACGGCCATGGCCACAGCGTCGCCAACAGGAGCGGCTCGGACACGGCCTCCATCTTCGGCATCATACCAGACATTATTTCATTGGACTGATTCCCTTGCCCCTGCTGCTCCCACCCCCACCCCAGATTAAATGAACTTGGCAGAAAGAAGAGAACTTTGTGCTATGTTTTACCTTATTCTGTTTAGAAAAGTACACAAGCGTGTTTTTTTCCTTTTTTTTAGGGAAAAAATTAAAAGAAATGTACAGAGAACAAAACTATATTTTCAGTTTTACTTTTGTATATAAATCTAAGACTGCCTGTCTGATAAAACACTTGTAAAAAACAAAAAAAAAGGAAAGAAAAGAAAAAAAGAAAAAAAAAACCAGTACCCACAAACCACCTTCAGTTCATTTTTTTTCTGGATTCTGAAGATTTTTTTTTTTTCATCATTTGTCCTATGGTTTTGGTTTTATTTTACTTCAATGGCATTATTTTATTTGCAATAACAGAAAAGGAATTGCATGTATGAAGTTTTAAATTGTGGGCTTTTCTTTGTTGTGGGGAGGGGCCTGGGGGGGATAGTTTTCATTTCCATTTTCTAAAAAGGACAGACTTGGATTCTCTGTGTGTGTGTGCATATTATATCCAGCCTTAAGTTATAAATCTCATCTGTCCCACTGCATTCCCTGTGTATTTTCAGGACCTAGCTCGTGGGGGTGTGTGTTCAGTGTGTGTGTCTGTGTATATTTTTCCATTGTTACTGTTCCTTCTCCTCCCAAGTTTGCATTCAGTTGATAAATCAGTTGCCTGCTTCTTTCAAAGTGCTTTGAAGGTCTTGAACTCACATGTGAGCATCTTTATTGATATCCCAATTGCATGTTCTCCATCACATATTCTCTCTTATTTGCTAGATACCCCCTGAGAATATGTTTTAGAGATTTGGAGTAAAGCTGTCTGGATAAGGAGTAGGCTTGGCAGACCTGTGAATAATACACTTTAGTCTAGTTCTTTCTTCTAAATTTGGATTGCCAGTATTATGTATTTAAACCAAGTCTGTGAACACCTGCCTTTTTGGCCACAGGGTAACAAGTTTTCATGTAAGATCTTCATGCCAAAGTAGGAAGTAAAAATAGCTTAGAAAGCCGTGTTGGGTGTCTTGTGCAGCTGACAGAGGTAAGGTTACATCACCTTGAAAAAGAAAGAAAGTCAATTATCCTAAAAGTAAATTCTCTTCGGAAAATACAGTGCAGCACACATGTCAATCTAGAAATCCACTATCTGATAAACAGTTGAAATGCAAAATAGGCTTGATCCTTGGTCATTTTTACTCTCTGGATCTGAGTGTACTTCTTTTCTTAGCCTAGCTATCTTGTTTGTTTTATTTTTTCTTCACCTTTTAAAGAGAAGCATGACATAGGAAAGTCAATTTTTTTCTTTTTTTTTTTTTCCCCTACAATTCATGGATCAATCTGATCTATTTATTCATAATGGAACATGTAAATATAGTGAGAACTGTTTTTCAGGAGATGAATGTGGGTTGGAGGGAAGGAAGGTGGTTCTACTTGTGTTCCAAAATCCTCTTTAGAGAAGGTGTCACGTTCTTCAGGGAGCACCTGAGGGTGTGGAAAGTATCTTCTAGCTGATGGAGAGGCTTAGGCGGTTTAACAGAAAAGATACAAAGAAGGAAGGGGCATAACAATTACCAGTTTCCCAGCCTGGATTTTTCTGTCACAACTGTTCAGGTTCTCAGAGTTGTTCTCAGAGTTGATGAAGGACCACCTTTATGTATAAAAGTGTTGTTTCAACCTTGCCGTGGTAACAAGTGACCTACTTTTTCCAGGTAGAATTCAAGATGGCTGTATCTTCAGTTGTATGATAAAATTAACGGTTCACATGACTGTGTGGCATCTAAAAATAATATGTTTTTTACAGCATCTCTCTGCCACTAAATTGTTGACTTGAATTTTGAAAAACAAGTTGGTGTTGATATGTATATGTGTGTGTGTATATATGTATTTATAGACAAGTGTGAGTGACACGTGAGTTATATAGTCTTCCCCAACGCATGTGTATTCCACACATACATGGCTGAGTTATAGTCACTAAACAATTTGCAATAAAAACAAAAGATTCATTGTCAGTGAAAACAGGAATTAGTTAAGCTTTTTAATGAATCTGCTATTATGGTGAGTAAACTCTTTTAAGAACTCTCATAGCTATATTAACTTAGGCTAATATTTAATGGTACCGTAATTTGTGTCTAAATTCAGATTGGGATAGAAATCACTCCAGTTGTGGGGTGTTGCTTCTTATTTCACACTGTAATAGGAAACATTTCTATTAATTCAGCTACCTAAAATGAATAGTTTTCTGTATTCTCTTTTTTTGTTTTTCTGTCGTTGTTAGTGGTCTCAAAATTCTGATCAATAACTTTGTGTATGATGCTGAATTCCAAACTCTGAATGATCCAGTTGAAAACCCATCCCTCTCCTTTCTTCAGCCCAGTTTTGGGGATGGTGAGTTTCCCTCAGTGTCCTGCATTATACCAACCTAAGGGAAAACAGGTAATAGGGAGAAAGAAATGTCTGTCTAGTGGCTTTGGTCATGTCTCCACAGGAGAAACGAACCATTCAATTGTCTTTTGATGTTCATTCCACTCTAAGGAGCTTGTTTCTTTGGAAAGTTGTTGACTTTCCAAAGTGTTGCATGGGTGGTAGCTATCACTCTGTTGGTCTTACGGTCGATACCAGTCAGTCAGACTGTCATGATCTGTACTAGTTACTGGTAGAGTCCTGCACTGCACTGTTCTAAGTTGAAAGAAGTGCATAGTCATTTCATCTGTTTTTTCCTTAGCCTACCCTCACTCCCCCACCCACACCAACACTGACATGCTGTCTGTGGACAAATAGCGATTCTCAGTCTTTTGGCAAGCTGCCACCATCCCCTTGCCTTGGTCTTTCATAATAGGGTGTGCATATGATTGTCTTTCTGTAGGACTCTCTGTGTGTGGGTGTGTGTATATACGCACACATCTTTGATAAAATAGCTGTTTGACTTAGCAGGGTTGAAGTGGCTTTTAATTATTTTTGTGGGCATTATTGGACACATCTTTTTAAAACAATCTGAACCTTAACCATATCACACTTGGTTGACTAATTTATTTTGAGCATTAAAATTTTTCTTCTGTTAATTTAGATATTATCACATTTCTGTATCATTACTGACTTAAGAAAGATTGCACTTAAGCTTCTGATAAATGTGATCTCTTGGCAGATTTTCCTTAGAGTCAAATGTCTGAAACTGAATGAAAATATATACCAATTTTAAATGAACTAATTGTGGAAAGAACATTTTTAAACAATTCCAAGTTTAAATACATAAGACACTTCAAGATCTTCAGGACTTTAAAGCACATTAAAATTATTTTAGTAAGAATTTTGTTTTATCAATACATGTTGAATTGTTTTTTAATTAAAAAAAAAAAAAACCACAAAGCTTAGATTTCAGAAAGAGGGAGGGAGAATAGCTGGTGGTCCCAGAGTGTGCTGCTGTTAATTGTTTAATTAACAAAGGGGAAATGTATATAAACAGATATAAAAGTTACCATAAATTCCATGAACTTAAATCTGTGATTCATTGCCTTAAAACTTTCTCTTAGAATTTCCATACCGCATGCCAAACCAGTAAAATGGCTTTTAAAAATGTATAGTAGACCAATGTCAGTTTGTATAAAAGTACCAAGTGAAAATATTTATTACATGCATTGGAAAAAAATTGTTTACCTATTGAATGTTACCTGTTTATGTAGAGCTCTTTAGATGTAATAAAAGAAAAGCCTTCAGTTAATTTGTCTTCTGTAAAATAATACTGTGGGTATTCAAGGGACAATCCCTATGAGAAAAATGATAATGCTTTGTGCTTCCAAAGCACCTTTCATCCAGAGATTTCAAAGCATGGCAATTAACTAATTCTCTTGCAACTTGCTTTGAGGTAAGTAATGCATATACGGCCATCGTTCCCCTTTCTTACTGAAATGTGGCAAGCTTTGTACTGAACCATAGCATCTGTTTAGTTTTAAATCTGTTTAGTAATCTGCAGTTTGAGTGCTAAGAGCAGTGTGGCCTTTTTTGTAAACAACTCTAGGTGCTAAGTAAGCCAACTGGAATTTCAGGAATGAATGAGAAACCTGGACTTGGGGTAGTATAAAAAGCCTTTCCTGGGGTAGAGGTTTACATCAGGACGTGTCACAGGATCTTAAAATCCTAGCCACCGAACACCCTTAGTTAGGAGCACTGAGTCAGCAGAGATGAGCCCCAGGTTCTAGTGACCGCTCCACACCACTTAGGTGCTTTTGGCAAGCTATACTTCAGATTCCTGTTTGGCAAATGAGATTAATAAAACTTGCTTTAAAACCATGCTGGGACCATTCAGTGACAGAGACATTTAAAAATCTTTGAGGGAAGGTACCCTTGTTATTATTCTGGCCCAGAACTTCCTTTTCCTGTCCCATCTAACTCCTAGGTATCTACTGCCTCAGCCGTGGTATTCCAGATCAGCTGTGCAGGACTTACTTCCTAATGTCCATGATGAGTCAAAAGGAGACGTGGGGGCAAGCCCCTTGAGCCTTCCCTGAAAGTGAAATACAGCCGTTCCCTATGGGGTGCCAGAGGGGCCTCAGGTAATGAAGTTTAAGCACCAGTGTGTGCCCCGCCCCCACTTTGGCCTCTAAAAGGGTCCTAGGAGTGAGTAGCCCTGGCAGTTCTGTATTTCTATTCACGTATTCTTGAAAGAAGGCCATCCAGTAGTACAAGCCTAGACCGCACAAAATCTGGATGTGCCCCTGCACTGTGTGAACCTGGGCTCCCCCAGCTAGATGGTCGCGACCTCACCTGCTTGGTGTCTGGGCCATTTACTACCTGCCCCCTTCTACAGCTTTTAGGAGTTCCTGCCCGCCCCTACTGGCAGTTAACACCGCTGGGAAAATGAACTGTCTCTCCTTTCTGAGGACCTTGGTTGGGTCTGAAAGCCACAGCATCGTGAGATAATTGCAGATTATCTCGTCTGCACTGATCTGCCCCCTGCCATTTCCCTGGTGCTTAGCCCTTAGTTTTGCGTTTTGTGTAACCTCCCAAAAGACACACCTCCCTCTTCATTTAGTTTTCTTTTGCTTGAGCCACTAAGGCGCCATTAAACAGAGCCACAGCCCAGACAGCCCAATTTTGAGACCTATAAGGATGAAAATCTCTGAACTTGGAGCTCTGGCCTCCCCCTGCTCCACGTGCTGGTGTGTGACTCCGGCCCTTTTCAGGGCTGTGCTGCCACTACCAATAGATCCACAAGCGTGTTGAGCACACAGGCAGCACCAGCCTGGCACCTCCTGGCTGCACTACTCACTTACGACCCCGCTCCGGCTGGAACAGGGCCCAGCGGGGCTCTTGCTGTGTCCCGGCTGTGGCCTGTTCCATCCCTTCATTACTTTCCATCAGTCTTGGGGAAACGGCTTGAAGCCATGATCAGTTTGGCCCACTTGAGCAGACCATCCTCGCGCCCTGACCCTCTCTGATAACAATAGAGCTCGAAATTCCGGCAGGAGCTCCTCCCGCTCTGCAAGGCTCTGAGGAATGCAGCATGTCACATCCGGTGTCCTGCGGTGTGGGCTGCAAAGTCCCATCGCTCTTCCTGCGGTCTAGCTGATGCTGCTTGTTTTAACGCGACTCTGTTCACTCTATACTCTGTGTTTATGAATGAGTATCCTGAACCATGTCACTGTGTGTCGCGCTGGGACTAAGAATGTGTAAGTGGCCCCGTGGTGCTGCCAGAAATGTTAACCATACTTTTTCGTTTGTTTTAGCTCTTTGCTTGATGCTAGTTCTCCGCCAGCACTGGCTTTACCTTGGACATGTGGAAGATGGTTCCAGCACCCAAATACAGAATAGCGTCTTTTGGTAGACTGCCCTTTTTAGGAGACGCGCCGCCGTGGTGACTCAGGATTGCACCGTGCTCTACAGTTTGCAACGGCGTTTTCAAGTCATTCTCTCAGACCACCCTCGGTAGGCTCCATGAGGTAAGAAGTAGGAGTCCCAGTTGAGTTCAGGGATCTGACTGAGGCTTTGAGGAGTGAAATGACTTACCCAGAGTCACACAGCTGGGAAATGGCAGAGTCAGAACTGGAACCCAGGCCCAACTCCAAACCACAGGCTCTTCCGATGCTATAAAGGGCTGGACTCATGGCAGTTGTTAAAATCAATACAAATCTTTTATTAAAGCCATACTAATGCCAGGCTGAAACCATTTTGTGTCACCGCCAAGTTACCCCCTGCTGCCGTCAGGTCATGTCATCCTGCTGCTGCGTTTACCATCCCCCCCCCAAGGGTGAAAGACCCCTTTTCTTTTTAAAAACTTCTCAGTCTGAGTTCTCAGGCCCAAGGGAGGCTCTCTCGCATTCTCCTCATTCAGTAGTCCCGCACAGGAGTGGTGATCTTGTGGATAAATTCATCATACTTCACTTTACCATTTGGTTCGATATTTGCTTCCCTGAAAAGATCATCCACTGCAATAAATCACATTAATTTTTCAGGTTGGCTGTAGTGTTACATTATAGGACATTGAGTTAGTTATTGGGGGTTGGGGCTCCCCAAAGGCCTTTCCTTGTGTCCAATGGACCCGTTCCTGTAGACCAGGAAATAAACCAGTGAACAGAACAGGACAACCCATCCCCTATCCCTGAAGACCACTGATGCCATTTGGAGTGAATCAGGCTTTCTGCAGGGGCCCAGGTAGAGGGTCGGGAGGTTGCTAATGACAATTAAGTCACTGAAGTCACCTTGTGCTTGCTTGCTTCTTTTTTTTTTTTTTTTTAAGAAAATGTCTGACCCCTGTGCATATATTTCCAGAAACACTTGATATGGATGTTACCTTCTATAGCCCACCCTCTCAGCCTCCCAGCGGAACAGACCCCCTCAGCAGCCCCATCCTGGGCCACCCTGCCTGTGGCCTTGGCCTGTCCCCGGCCTGCCTGCCTTCCCTTCCTAATTGGCAAGCCCCACCCGAAGAGGGGACTTGGTGGCAAGTGGTGTCTGCCACCATCACCTCTCTTTTAAAACGTGTGTTTAGGGGGTTGGGGTAGTAGGAGAGAAAATAAATTCAACTGTGTCTAAAGCCCAAAGTGTACAAAACTGTCATTGTTCTCTGACATTGCTCAAAAAAAAAAAAAAATCACTTCATTTACTTGTTTCTTCTGGTTCTGGATTCTTGGGACAAAATACTAGCTAGTCCCAGATGTTGGCAAGCAAGGCCATTTCTGCTTCCATTTCTCCACAGTGGCCTCTTGGGGCCAACCTACCTTTGGCTCTTTGGGCCCATCCTCATCCCCTTGCAAAAACTGTTTCACTGCCCTTTGTCAACTTCCCTGGCGCTAGATGTCCCCGACACATAATTCTGGGTGGTTGGAAAATATCCCGTGATTCTCCGCTTAACCATCCATCCTCCTCTAAAATGTAATTACTATGCTCTGTGCCTAAGCCGATGGTAGTTCTGAGTATTTTTAGAATGTTGAGGAGACTGCAATTTATCTTATTTCATGGAGAAGCTTCTATCCATCAGCCACTGGGTTCAACCCTTTGCAGTGGACAGGTCCAGCGTCAGCTGCAGCTCCGCCACTGCAGGCCCCTCCTGTCCACAGAGACCCCGGGGGGTGGAAATCAGGCCGCCCCAGCAGCCTTCTCCAGCTTCTTGACAAAAATTGAAGTTGTTCTTTCAGTCACCCAGGGTGAAAGATTCCTACTTCTAGTGTCATCTTTCCTCTCTCCCACAGCAAGAGGAAGGGAAATGGATCTTCCTGCTTGTCTGGAACACATTACCAGTTGGTTTGAAATGCTTCTTCCCTGGTTAAACAAACAAGAGATGGGTGCGAGTTTGGGGGCCATGGTATTGCTTTAGACAGAAATCGTTAACCGTAAGAATGGAGGCCCCAGCTGGGCCCCCCACCCCCGCCAACACTCCACGTGGAACATTAAAAGGCCGAGCAGTGTCCTCAGAGCCTGAGAGCGAAGGAGAGCCCATGCTTCCCCCATTCACATTAACACGGCCACGGTGAAAGATGAGCTCACGCTCACTGCCCGCCTGAGAAAGCAGGGAGAGCTCGGTGTGCCGTCTGTCGCGCTATTTTTATTTTTTAAAGATATTATTTATTTATTTGTCAGAGAGAGAGAGCACAAGCAGGGGGAGTGGCAGGCAGAGGGAGAAGCAGGCTCCCCGCCGAGCAGGGAGCCCGATGCAGGACTCAATCCCAGGACCCCCGGGTCATGACCTGAGCTGAAGGCAGACGCTTAACGACTGAGCCACCCACATGTCCCTGTAGTGCTATTTTTAAATGCTGTGCGCTGTGCCTAGTGACTGCCGATAAAATCTAAGTAGACTGCTTTACAGAACGCTAGCCCTTGGAGGGACCTGAGGGACTGTGTATTGTAACCTCGTTTCCCAACCAGGAAGCTGAGGAGGGCGAGAGAGGTTAAGAAACGCCTCAGAGGGTCCCCAGAATGAGGGGGAGCCAGGCGTCAGATTGAATTCAAGCCACTGGTTTGTTGTGATTTAACCAAAGGCTAAAGGTCCACCGTTCTCGAAGCCCTTCCCTCCACCCGTGTGTGTCCTAGCCCAGCGCCCCCGTCCCCGCCACAGGCAGGCCCAGCGGCCTAGCTGGAAATGCCAGCCTCCGGTGGCGGCCCCGGGACGGCTGCTGGGCCAGGGCCGAGGGGCTAGGCTGGAAGAATGGCGGCTGACGGCCCAGCACGGGGGTCGCCCCCTACAGTGTCCACAGGGCGTGCCCAGAAGACTCAGTCCCTTGGCCTGCTCCGAGGCGGGAAGACACACTGGCCTGCTGGAAAGTGCGATGCAAAGACCACCGCAGACGCTCCTTCTGGAAGAGCTCTTCAAACTGGCTGAGTCGTGAGGAGGGGGGCAAGGGAGCATCTCAGTTTGGAAACTCATGGCATTAGCAACAACTTCAGAAGACAGCTTCGGCAAGGGGAAGAGTCTGAGGGGGCCTATGTGTGTCTAACTGACCTGCATTCAAGCCCCAGCCTGTCACCTGTCTGGCAGTGCCCCCAGGGGTCTTGTGAGCACTAAATGAAGGCCCAAGTAGATCCTAGCTAGCTCTCCCCAGGCCTTCCCTCCCCCTGGCAGACTTCTCCCGTCACTCTCCGGGCCCCTACTTCCTCCCTCGGGCTCGAGGTGACTGAGGTGACGTCTAGTTGCAGCTGTCGGAGGCAAGCATCACCTGCAGTGTCTGCACGGTCCTGCTGGCAGGGACTGGCCTTTGCTGTCCTCCCCGAGCTCCCTACCCCTCCCCCACTGTTGGGAAAGAGGGACTCAGGCCTTTACCTTCCTTGTGGGTGAGCTTCTCCCCCAGTTTCATGAGTTTGGACCGTAGCTCAGATGCCATGATGTAGCCTTTCTTCTCCTTGTCTGTCATCAACATGGCCAAAAGAATTTCTTTCTTTGGATCCTCTTGTTTTATTTGCGTGTGCATAATGGTCAGGAAAGTGGAGAAATCCAGCTCTCCATCTCTGTCTGGGAAACCCCCAAACACAGCAGAGTGAGCAGGGAGGAAAAGGCTCTTCTTGAAGAAGCTCAGTGGCCTCCTGCCCAAGTCTTTATGGCCAGCTCAAGGGCCCCCTAAAATTCAGGAAGTGCCATGGTGGTGACAGTGTTATCGTGAGGAGGATGCAGCCCCTCCTACTGAGCCCCCACCATGGATCTGCCTCGTTAATCCTCTCAATAACCCTCAGTGACCAGGATGACCATTGCCCCATTTTGCCCACTAAGGAGACGGAGGCCCCAGAGTGTGGAGTCACCTCACAGGGCGGTGGCAGGACCAGGATGGGGCACACTTCCTCTGCTCCCTTCCGGGTACCCCCCTCCTGCCCTGAACTGGAGGGAAATACTCCATGCATCCATCCTTCCTTGGCGGCCACAGCAGCACATCTACAAGGACGGACAGGTGACCCCGCCTGAAGCCTCAAGCCCCAGTCCCACCTGCTCATCTGCCTTCCCCCTCACTGCAGCGTCCGCCCCAGTCTCCCCAGCCCATGCCCCTCCTTCAAGCATGCCTGGGGGCCTCAGCCCAGGCCCTGGCCAGCTACAACTGCAGGAAATCGGAACTTCCCCTGACCACAACTTCCTGTTTGGAGGAGACAGAAGCCAAAGGAAACCACAACCCCTTCAGAGCTAGAAACAGGGGATCTCAGTCACTGAGCACCCCATCAGCCGGCTCCAGATCTTTAGAGGCCCACCCCCACCCCCGAGGGGCTCCCAGCGCTGCCGCAGGTACACTCTGATGGGACCTGAGAGCAACCCTAGCAGATGGCGCGAATCCATCTGAAAGAGGAGGAAACGAGGTCCAGACACCAAGAAGTCACCGCTGGGCTCCAGGTCAAGTGCTCTTTCCAGTCCACCTCCTCCCTCTGGGCCAGGCTTTCCTTCCTGTGTGTCCAACCACCAATGCAAACATCCACCCCGGCCTCTGACACCTCTGGTTTTTCTCATTTTTGTTTTTTAAAAAATAAAACTTTTTTCTGGTTATAGAAGTCCCAGATGTTCCCATTGTCAAACATACAAGAAACAATAAAGGGAATGAAAATCATCCCTAATCCCCTCACCAGAGAGAACAACCTTTGGGTGGGTTTTCTTCTACCTTTTCTCTCGGAGTGTTGCATAGTTTTTAGGAGGTCAGTCTTTGAAAGAAGAATCGGGTCCCAACCCTGATTCCACCACTGGCTTAAGAATTTGGGCAGATTACCTAATGGCTCTGAACCTTGATCCTTACCTGTAAAACGGAGTAGGGATGGTGCCTACTTCACAGAGTTGTTTGAGCTAAGCATGTGACAGATACTCAGTGAAGGGAAATTGTTTTCTCCTAACACACGGGATCACTGTTAACACTGTCTTTACTGCAGGTTTGTGATAACCTTGATGGAATGCCTAGATCCCGTGGTCCTCTGTGACAGACGGGCATGTCGCTGGTTGCTGTGGGGATTCGAGGAAGCCTGAGTGATACGCAGCACACCTGGCCAGATGTCTCCATAGCTTCTGCTGGTGAGCTCTGACTCCCACCTGCCCCTCAAACGTCTGAGCTCTGCCTACCCCCACCATCCTTACCCACCTGCTGGGTCCCGCCCCAGGACCACAGCTGCAGGGCTCGGGGGCCTCTCCCCCCAGCCCAGATGGTGTATTCCCTTCCAGCAGCCACCTCTGGCCCAGCCCACTCACCGATCCTGTGGATCTGCAGGTGCCGCTGCACCTCCCCTGGTGTCGGGCTGGCCCCCAGGCACCTCATCACCACCATGAGGTCAGTGGCTTTTATCTTCCCCCGCTGCTCCTTGTCATACAGCGAGAAGCATTCCTTGTACTCTGTGCACAGCGCAGAAGGAAGAGTCAGCGGCATGTAATTGCTCTCCACCCCCATGCCTTCTCTGCCCTCTCTCCCTTTCCCTTCCTTTCCCCTTCCTTTTGCTCTCCTCCTCCCCCCTTAGAGTTTCCAGATACAGCAAATAAAAATACAGGGCTGCCAAGTTAAAGTGAATTTCAGATAAACAGTGAATACATATTTAGTATAAGTATGTCCCACATTTTGCATGGGATATACTTATACTCAAAAGTTTTTGCTGTTCATCTGAAATCCAAATTTAACTGGGTGGCCTGTATTTTATCTGGCAACCCTATCCCCTCCCCCTCCTGACTTCCCTTCTGCCTCCTCCCTCCTCCCTTCCTTCTCTGTTTTCTTTTCCTCTTTTCTCCCCTTCCATAACTGACTAAAACCAAAGGAAAGCAATCCTACCCTCCAGGCCCAGCCCATGGAGACCAGGAGTCTACAGGAGGGCGTGCAGGATCCAGGGTACCTTTGCAAAGACAGCTTATTTGGGAAACCAGGGTAATAATGCCTCTGGGTTACTGAAAGGAGCAGGAATCCCCTCTGGGGGGCCTGGCAGAGAATGGCTGTCCCATGTGGTGGGCACTGCTGACCCCGCTCTCCAGCCCGCCACCTCCAGGTTGCTGAACCCTCCAGCTGTCGTTGGACACAGCCCTGGTCCTGTTCTTAAAGACTTCAGGGGCTCTCCCAGGCTCTGACTAGATCTGGCTGGCTGCCCTCCCCACCCCTAGCTCCTGGGAGGAAATGCAATGGCTGCCGGAGCTAAGGCTCCTCTAGACCCCCGTCTGGCGACCCAGCAGAGCCCAGCTCCCTGCCCTGGGGGCACGGTGAGGCCAGCAGGGAGCTGGGGAAGGTGTGCCTGGGCCCCCCCACTGAGATTCCCATACAGGCTGGGGTGGGGCTGCTGTCAGAGTTGGTCAAGAGCTACCTGGGTGACTCTCCAATCCCTGAGGCCCACAGGGGGGAGCCACTGCTTGAGCCCCATCCGGGCCTCTCGGCACCCAGCTGCCCTGCTCCTCACACCACCTGGCTGGTGCCTCGGAGGCCTGGGCCAGCCACTCCTCAGCTGGTAATAACAAAACCGATGGCAGGCTCACACTACTGTTCCATCCTGCGATGGCCCCGTGGTGCGTGATGCCACGCCTCTGCTCTTCCCATTGTGCAGGGGGGCCACTGAAGGCTGCGGCGGCTGAGGGCCTGGTGGGGGGAGAGGCAGCCTGGTCCCTGAAACAGAGCTCCACCCACGAGGTCACTCTGGATCCTGGATTCCCAGGCAGAGGCCACCGGAGGGCAGAAGGGAGTAGGGGGAAGCTGAAGGGAGGCCCCCAGCTCCTGCCCTAAGGCCCCTTCCTGTTGCCCAATTAAGGCCTCTCCTTGAGGATTTCAGGGGTGCTGCTAATAAAAGGCAGCTTCCCTGGTGGGGTTTAGGGACAATTAGCCACCTTCGTGCCTGTGGAGAGGTTGAAGGGGAAAGCCTAGCCCTTTCAGAACTTTCCAGAGCCTGGGCTTGGAGAGGGCCAGAACACAGACATGACCAGGGGGCAGGAACTGAAGTGGCCCAGGGGAAGCAGCACCAGAGCCTGGCCTAAGATCCCACCTTTGGTTCCTGCAAAACCTAATTCCCTCCAAGAGGGCCCCGTGCCAGTGGGGGTGATGTCCTCACTTACAGGAGGCACAGAGAGGGAGGCACCCCACATGTAGGCCTTGCAACTCCCCCAGTGCCCTTCCTGGGGACCTCTCATGGCCACCCACCTTGTCTTCTGTCAGAGTTTGCCCCCTGAGACCTCAACCTATGACACTTGTCCCTGCCTCGCCCCCGTGCTGGAGGGCAGGCATCACACCCTTGCCTGGAATTGGCCAGGCCTTACGGACGGGCAAACTTCCTCTCCCACGTGGATCAGTACCTGGGACCATGCCCCTGACATCATCAGGGCCGGGGGCAAATGGAGTCCCATCTCCTAACAAACTGTTAGATAAAATACGTTCTATCTTCCCACCTTGACAAATATACCATCGAAAGACCTGGAAGGCCAGATCTGAATGGGGACTCCTGTCCTGGAACAGGAAGGACAGCAGGCTGTTCTCCTTGCAGCCCCTCTCCAGCCACCATGACCCCCACACCCCTCTGCTCCCCTTTCCAGTCTTTTCTTCAGACGGGCAGGCCATTTAACAGCCTATATATGTTACTGCTTTTGTTGCCCCGCCTCCTCCCTCAAGTATGAGTGAGCGAACGGATTTTGTCCATTGCGTTCGCTGCCGTATCTTAGTGCCTAGAACTGGCCTGGCACAAAGAAAGGACTCGTATTTGGTGAAGGAAAGAATAAATTGGTTAAAAATCCCCCTCAGGTCTTCCCTTTGAGAATGCAAATGCTCCGGGGCAGGAGAGAATCCTCCCCAGGGCCTACAGCATCACGGCTCTGTGCTGGTGCATGTCTAATAACCCGCTCTGATGATATATGGACACAAGTTTATTATAACTTTTACAGACATAAAGGATGTGTAGCACACCATTTATAAATAATAATAAAATGTGCACTATTCTTTATAAGTTCCTTTCTAGCCAGCTGATTATCACAAGTGAGTTTTGCCAACTCTTGTGTCCGTTGCCAACCTATGGCTTCCATGGTTTGCCAAGGGAGGCCGCGTGCCGATGAATGCAGCTCTTTCCCCATGAATGTATTGTCATTAAATCTGTTAAGTGAGCTACTGTTACACTTTCCCACCCTTGTACAAATTACATTCATTAAACTGAAACCTCTTTCAAATCTTCGGCACTGCTGATTGCAGTAGGGTTATTTTAAAACGTCCACTGTATAGAGGCAGGGATTGAAACATGGTTTGATGCTGCGTTATTTAATAATGGCTGATTTTAACAGCTCAAAATATTCCTAAAATTGTACCACCCAGCTCATGCTAGCTAGAGCGAGTCTGGGGGACAGCCGGCCTGAGCCAGGCCCAGGGTCATGTGTTTGACTGACATCCTCTCCGCCCCTCGCTCACAGCGGCCTGGTCAAGCCGTGTCCTTCTCCCTCCTTCACAGAGGAGAAAGCCGAGGCTCAGAGGTGACTGGACCTCCGGTCTGCTGCGTCCGAGAGCCCTGCCCTTCCCACTCTAATGGCCTACCTCTGGGCAACCTCTCATTCACGAAACATTAGTGGCCACTTTCTTGATGTCAGATATGGGGATACAAAGGGAAGCTTCCCTCCTTCCCTTCTGGGAGATCCCAGGAGGGAGGGTCACTGAGCCTCAGAACTAGGTGTGGGTTGGTGGAGGGGGGTTCCTGAGGCTGATGGCTGGACTCCAGCCTTGAGTCACCACTCAGTCTGCCCTCCAGACCTGGGCAGGAGAGGCCCTTGCCCTGGGCCTTATGTTTTCACAATCCCTGCTCTGGCACTCTTCTTGGGGTGACGATGTTGAGCCATCTAAGACAAGGTGCCCACCTGGAGCCTGCAACCCCCGTCCCCCACCCGCTTTAGACCAAGCTCCGAGGACCCAGAACTCTGGCATCCCTGCCCAAGTAACCCTAAGCACACCTCCAGTGTCTGCGGGACCCTAGCTGGGCTCTGCCGGGCCCCTGGGTTCTGTGTAACCCAACTCTCCCCTCCTGGCCTTCTGGAAACACAACTCCGTGCTGTGCTACACTAGGCGGCAGGCTGGCTAGGGGCCTCGGGGAGTAAATGCTCCAAACACGGCTTGATGTCAGGGCACCGGAGACCGCAGAGGCCACCTCAGCCCACCCCCATTTCACAGATGGGGAGACTGAGGCCCAGAGAGTAGAAGCGCCTGCCCGAGAGTGCAGACCAGGGCTCTTTTCCCTCTCAGCCCCTTCTTTCGTTCCACCATGAGCCACAGCCAGTTACTGGTGGCACCCCCCAATCTCCCATCCCTCCTCCCGAATCCAGCTATCGGGCCTAGAGAAGCACCTAGTGGGCGCCCTCTCCTATCTCCCCCACTGCTAAGTCCCACTGACAAATGTTAACACCACATTTCCACCTCTGAGCCCCCCTCCACGCTGCCCCCCCACCGCAGCTAGTGGTGGTGGTCACTACCCCACCCCAGTGGTGTCCCCCTGCAGCAGGCGGCCCCCTGCCTGTGGGTGGGCCCGGCTCTCCCACCAGCCGTCTTCCTTCCCCCCGACAAAAAAAAAAGAGCAGAGCAAATTGCCTAATGAGACCCATATTTTGCTGCGAATTGCTAATTAAAGAGCAAAGCCAACCTACCATTAATTTGGTCCTGGGAAAGAAACTTGGCCTGTGGCAGAGAGAGGAAAACAGTCAGGGAGGGGACTCCGTGAAAGCGCCCCCCGCACCCCCAGCCCGGGCAGCCAGGCTCGAGGACACAGCCCCCCTACTCACCATCCTGGGGCCTCAGGCTGTCGCCTGTGGGCTCGAGGCTCCCACAACTGCCCACTCTGTCCCCTTCCTCCTGGCTTCAAGTCGAAAGTCGAAAGTCCGCCAAGCTGGGTGGAGGCCCCAGTAATAAATCCGCGGCTGCCATGGCGACCAGGCCCAGCGCCCGCCCCGGGGTCAGATTCCAGCTTCCCGTGCACAGCTGATGCCCTGGCCACCCGCCGGGCAGGGCGACGCGTTTCCCTGTGAGTAAATGGGGCTGCACAAGGGCTCCCCACGACTCGTCCTGCATCGGGAAGCTGGTGCTCTCTGGCAAATGGACACATGCCACCATTCCTTCCCGGGGGGGGGCCCTCCGTGGACGGGGGCAGGGGCGGTGATACACAGAAAGGGGGTGCCTCGGGGATCTTTCCTTTCTCTCCCCTGGGACTAGGCGGGGGGCGGACAACTCCTAGGTGTCGGGCGCTTTGCACTCTTAAAGAAGACCCATCACACAGCATCCTCTGGGCGGGAAGGAGACCCTGCCATGATGGGACGCCCCCACTGCCAAGGCCTTGGGATGCACTCTGGAGAGGGGGCCCAAGCTCCGTGCTCTTGGGCTGGATTCAAATCCTTCCCTCAGGTCCATTTGCTGAGTGACCTTGGCACGTCATTTCTCTGTGCTGTGCCTCAGTTTCTGCGCCGGGCCTCATCACAGGGCTGTCGAGAGAATCAAAGGGCCAGCGCATGATCGGTTCTCCACTTCCTTCCTTCCGGGGACCCTGAGGGTAGGGGTGGGGTGGTGCCTGCAGTGGGGTCTCAGGCCCCACCGCCAGCTACCCCGGGGGGGGAGGCTCACAGGGAGGCCTCTTAGGTGACTTTCCCCAGCCAGGAAGGCTCCTCTTCTTCATTTCCCTCTTCTGCCCCCCAGGACTCCCCCCCGCCCCCTGTCAGCCTGTCCCCATCTCCTCGCCCCAGAAGTGGGGTGGTTCCCGAGGGACGCTGCGCTGGGCACAGCTGGGTCTCACCCTTCCTCTCCTCCCCAGCTGCTGGCTCCCAGTCTGTGGGGCTCCAACTCCAGGGCACCCCCCGCCTTGTTAGGACTGGCATGGAGGGCCCAACAGGCCGTGCTCGGCACAAGGGCCCCCAGCCCAGGGGACGCGTGGGTCCTGGTGAGGGGCTGCACGTGCCTGCAGGAAGGGGGACCTCTTGCTAATGTGTATGGCGTGGACAGGGGGCCTGCCCTTGGTCTGCTCTCCCTCCCTCCTTCCTGACCGTGTCCACATGGAAGATTCTCTTTTCCCCCAGATGATGTCTCCTGAGTCCCCTCTTCACATCTGTTTCTAGACCCAGAGAATTTCAGCTGGAGGATTTGACTCCTCTCTGTTGGGGCTGAGAAGAGGAAAGATGGGCGGGATGCAGGAGGCAGGAGAGGAGGGAGCTTCTGCTAATAGCCTTGTGGGGAGAAGTGAGGCGACGTCATGTGGGGCCTTGGAGGCTGGGGTGGGTGGGGGGGCGCAGAGCTGAGGCTTGTGGGGAGGCCTGCAGGGGCCAGGCCCAGAGCACTGGCTCGGGATTGCCCCGTGTTTGGGAAGGGGTTCATGGGGGAGACAAGACATTTTCTTGGGTCTAGGTCAGTCAGTGTGTGATCAAAAAGACCTGCTCGGGGAGGGGTGGCTCCATGAGGGGTTGCTCTGAAAATCCATCAGGCTGTGTACTTCCCTGGGTTGTGTGAATGCTACACTTCAACTCCACATGAAAAACAGAAACCCCCTCCGACACCACCTGGGGGCCGAGACTTTGTTCACCGGAAGGGCCCCCATCACCAGTTTCTGACTCAGCAGTTAGAATGGGGCAAGAATTTGTATTTTCTTCTGCTGTCCTGATGCTGCCAGTCAGGGCCACCCTTTGAGAACCACTGGCCTCCAGTAGAGCCAGATGGAGTGGGAAACCAGGTCACAATTAAGAAGAAATTCTAGGGAAACGTTTCCAGTAAACTGCCCAAAAGACTCTAATAATTTGCTATGAATTCTTTCCATTCTAAATATTCACTTTCATACCTAATTTTTTTTTTTAGATTTTATTTATTTATTTGAGAGAGAATGAGAGCGAGCACATGAGAGCGGGGAGGGTCAGAGGGCGAAGCAGACTCCATGCTGAGCAGGGAGCCTGATGTGGGACTCGATCCTGGGACCCTGGGATCATGACCTGAGCCGAAGGCAGTCGCTTAACCGACTGAGCCACCCAGGCGCCCTTCATACCTAATTTTTAAAGATTTATTTATTTACTTTAGAGAGAGAGAGAGAGAGAGAGAGACAGAGCGTGCATGCACTGGAGCGGGGAGGAGGCGGAGGGAGAGAGAATCTGAAGCAGACTCTCAGCTAAGTGCAGAGCCCAATGCGGGGCTCGATTTCATGACCCTGAGATGGTGCCCTGAGCCAAAATCAAAAGTCACTTAACTGACTGAGCCACCCAGGCGCCCCTCATACCTAATTTTTTATTCACTTTTTTTTTCTGTTTTCTTATCAAGGACCCCCCCAAGCTGTATAAGCTCCAGGCCCCACCCGACCAGGCCTGTGCCTGCTCATGAGACACCCAGCAAGTCTTGCTGTGGAGAAGAGGCCAGAGACAGGAATCCAGTGAGGTTGCCGGGCAGGTGGGGGCACAGCCTACGACGATGCGATGTCGAGCATCTCCTGTCCAGTGTTGTCTGCTAACAGGAGCCCCAGTAAGTCCTGGGGGCTGTGTGGTGAGTCTGAGACCCCGAGGGAGTAAGCGACTTGCCCAAGGCTCGGTGCCAACCTCCAACAAACCAGCCTCTCCACCTTCCCCCAAAGGGCACCTTCTCTGTTTCAGCCTCTGGAGTGGGCTCGCAGCAGAGCGGGCAGGCTTGAGGGGCCATCTCGGAGAGGCAGGCCTGGAGATGCCCTATCCTGGCTCCCCGCCCCCCATGCCCCCCAGACTCCTCACAAGAGAGCTGGGACTGACTGGGAGGAGGCCCTTCTTGCCCCCCACCCCCAGCACCCCACGGGGTGGCACGCAAGGCCAACGGACAGTAGCAGGGCCCGCTCGCAGCCCCTGACCGGCCTCAGACCAGCCACTGTCTCCCCGGCCCCAGGGATCTCCCTCCTGCCGCCCAAATTCACACCCAGAGCAAGCAGCAGCCACCAGCCAGGCTGGGCTCCACACTGGTCTTTATTCACACCTCTCTCCGCCCATGGAACCCGGGGCTGGGGGCCCTCTAAGGGGGCTGCAGAGGGACCCCAACATGAAAGGAGCATCTGAGGCACGGGGCTCCCTGAAAACACAGGAGAGGAGGCAGGGCCCGGGGAAGGCAGGGCAGGCCCCCTGAGACCCACAAGCTCGCCGAGCCAGTGCTGGCTGGGAAATGAGACTGGTGCCGGCAGCTGGGTGGGCAGACGTGGCCCCAAGGTCTGGGGGAAGGCGGGCCCGGGGTGTCCTATGGGAATGAAGCCTCCCTTTTCTGGGAGCAGGGCCACGAGCAGAAGCCATGAGATTCAGGCTGAGACAAGGCCTACAGGGGAGAGAGCCTCCAGATCCGCCCCACTCCCAACGTCCCCCAAATGCTCCTTGGCCCTATAATGGGGCTCAGGGAATACTGCAAGTGTTTGAGAACACAGCCTTCAGCTGCAGCTCAGACATGCTGGTCAGGCTGCCAGGAAGGGGTGCCACAGTTCTGGGGGGGGAGCAGGGAGACAGCTTCTGGCAGAGGGAAATGGTGCTCAGGGGAGTCGGGCGGCACAACACTCCGTGTGACCTGAGTTTGGGTGAGGATCTGCGGCGCGCACACCCTTCCCGGGGTAGCAGAGGGCAGCGACGAGAGAACGATCCGTCCATCCCAGGGCTGCCCCAACAACCAGCCCACCGACACACTTTGGGCCCTGCTCCCAGCTGGTGCAAATGAGGCCCAGAGGAGGGATGTGCTTTGCTCAACAATACCCAGAAAGTTAACTTAACCTTTGTAATCTGGCCTCCAGGGTCAGGGCAGGCCTGAGGGGTGAGCCAGGTGGCGGGTGACATGCCCAGTCCTCTCACCACTGCTGCCCCACCCGCCAGGCCTACCAGAAGCCACCGCAGGAAGAGACCCGCCCTGAGCGGTGAGTGAGAGGGCCCCACTCCAGTCAGGTGCACGGGAAGGCAGGCCCACACCTCGGCCTGGACACACGGCCTCCAACTATATCCCATCCTGGGAAGATCCAAACCGAAGAGAAACTTGGGCCAAACAATCGCGTCTTACGACGACGCTCTCTGCACGCGCGCACGTGCACACACACCCCGTCCATGTGCACAATGCGCATCCGGCCGGCTGCTGTTAGGATAGCGCACACACGGGTGGATACACGCGTCCGCACGCACGCACGCACGCACATCCCCGCTCAGCCACTCTGCGGCCCGTCTCCCGCCAGGCAGAGCACCGGTGGCTGGTGCCAGGGACTCAGCGTCGGCTGCTGACGTGCAGGGTGTAGAAGGCCCAGGGCTCAGGGACGTAGATGACACCCGGGTACTTCTTCCTGAGTACCGTGTCATTCCACAGCCAGGCGACCCACAGGGCCACAAGCAGGAGGGTGAGGGCGAAGGAGTGGAAGAGGAATAGGCCGTTGCTGTCCAGGAAGAGGCGCTTGCGCTTCTGGTGCAGGACAAGGGCCAGCATGGCAAAGAAGGTGAAGATGAAGAGGATGAAGATCTGGCCCTCGGTGACCAGGTACCTAAAGAGGCCAGTGGGGGAGGTGAGTCAGAGGCTCTATCCTGCCCGGCATCCCTCCCTACACCCCCATACCAGGCTGCCTCCGGGTCAGCCAGAGCAGCTCATCTCATGGAGGAGCAGGGAACCGTCCTACTCTGAGCCACGGCCCACAGGCAGCATATTGATTTGGCTTGTAGAGTTGCTATTTTTTAAAAATGTTGAGTTTGTTACCAACATTTAACTAACAGATTAGCAGAACATGCGGATTTCTGGTTTCTTTGGTCATGTCAGGCCCCTATACCCGCACGAAACTGATTAGAGGAGAAAATGGCTGTCCCTCTAGAAAGAGCATGGTTCTGCTGTTTGCCACAGTCCCCACCGTTCCCTATTGCCTTACTTGAGGCCTACTTGATGCCCTTCTGTTACCAGCTTGGTTCCTATAGGAATTTGAGTTTGGGAATGCAGCTGCAATTCATAGGGTTGTCATTACTGTCTCCTTGAGGGCTGGGACAGGCTCAGATCTCCCAGGGTTCTCTGCAGCTTCTAAGGCAGTACCTAGCACATGGCCAGGAATCGGTAGATTTGTTGGAGGGCTTCTGAGAGGTTGTCTGGTCCACTCCCCTGCCTCTAGAGAGAAACACGATGCTGACCCATTCCACTCAAGGAATGACAGCTCTGCAACTCACGGGCTGTGGGACCTTGACATCCTGGAGCTTCTGTGTTCTTACTTAGAAAGGGGGCATAAGTGGCCCTATCTCTCAAGACGTAAGAGACTGACAAGAGCTGTGTACATCTCTTACTTGGAAACGCATGTTGCTCAACAAAAATGGTTACTGTTCCTACTGTGGCCGTCTCTGCACTGACACGCTGGGCGGGGAGAACCAGGCAAGAAGCCCTCTGTGTGTTGAACCACTTTCCTTCTTGCTGTGGTTGCCACTCATTCTTTTTCATCCTGCCTTCAGGGGGCATACAGATTGGCCCTGGTCGACCCTCTCCACCTGGCCGGGGATGGACCCAGGGGTGGATCCTAGGGACCTGGCCCTAGGAAAGAAGGCCCTTTTCATTCTGAGGCAAGCTTTCCATCAGAGAGGGGTCCAGTCCTTCCTATGACACCCACCAATGCTCAGGGGGAGCCTGTCCCCCGGGGCAGAAGTGACAGAACAGACGTAGGGGCCTGGCTGAGGCCTGAGTCCTCTGAAATGGGAGGAGAGCTCTGGAAGGCACAAAGAAACCAGGCAAGGAACTTCCCCCTTATCTGTCCTTGTCACCTTCATAGTGCTTTATAGTTTATGAAGCCTCTTTGCCTCCTTCTAGATCCTCACTATCTCCTGAGAGGGAGACAAGCAGGGGCTGTCCCAATTTCACAAAGGAGGAAACTGAGGCCCACAAGGCTCTATGGGCTCAATATTACAGGTGGATTCTATGGCACTGGGGTTCCGGGAGGGAGGGCAGAGGAGCATGAGAATGGAGAGGGGCACTCAGGCCTGGCTTCCTGGTAACAGAGACGCTACCACAAAGCACTGTCACCGCCCCCACTAGACAGAGGAGGAAGCAGGAGCCCAGAGCGGGACTGTGGTCCAGAGCACATTTTTACCGCCTGGCTCACTAAATGTCCCCGCCCACCCCTCCCCCAGGTCTGAGGGCACTCACCAATAATATAGGCCACTGGGCAGCACCAGGACCAGGGCCACCCCTGGTATCGAACTCTCAGCTTTGGTGGGAGTGAAACAACCGCTGAAGTACATGAAGAGGATGAGGAAGAAGGGGACGTACCTGCAACAGGGAGGCCAGGGCCTCAGAGGCCTGCCCAGCCGCCCCATCGCCCCTCCACCCGGCCCTCCCCCTCCTTGGGCTGCTCCCTTGCACCATCCCATGCAGGTCGCTTTATGGTTTACAAAACACCCGGTTTAGGCCAGGGCACTCCTCCCCGCCAGACCTCCCCGTGCTGGGGGTCCAGGGTGGGGCAGGAAGGAAGCAGGAAGAGGAGGCCTGCTCCTGGCACAGGCAAATCAGAGGCCCACAGGCCGCGGTGGGGGGACCCTTCCACCTCACTCCGCGTGGGTGTGTGTAGGGCGAGCCTCTGTCTCACCCTGGCACCCCTCACACCAGCAGTCCCCCCCGCCCCCGGAACAGGTGTACCCAGCAGGGCCAAGGGGGGAGAGCCTCCAGGTCCAGGTGAAAAAAAAAAGAGAGAGCTAGAAAGAGGGAACCATACCTGCTGGGGTCCTCCAAGGGGCTTTGTGAAGCCCCCTCCCCCATACCTAACCCACAGCCTCACCCCTTCCCCACGCACAGCATCCCACCCAAAAGTACCAGCCTCTCTCCTCTCCACACAGGCTGCCTCTCCCACAGCCCCTTCTCTCAGCTACCCTGTCTCCCCCTCACGCGGTGCCCCCCCCCCCCCCCCCCGCTCCTCCCTTCCCAAACTTCCCGGGGGAAGGTCTCTGGCAAAGGCCTGTCCAGGGCTCCTGGACTCACAGCCAAGAGGACCAACTCTGCCTGTTCTAAATGGATCCTGGAAACACGAGTGTAGGCCCGGTGTGCCAGGAGCCGGCCAGCTCACTCAGGGCTGAGGCCACGGGGTGCAGGGCTTGCTGGCTGCCCTCCCCCCCCCGCAAACCCTCTCACTGGCCCCAGCTCCTCCTGTGAGGTGGGGGGCGGAACAGACAGCTGCCGGCAGCTGGGGCCCCGGCTCTCCCGCGGCTGCGCACAGCTGGGAGGTTTCCGCCGCCTTTGGGGTGAAGGGGGGCCCTCCCCGGAGTTCGAGGAGCGGGACAGACAGCTCCTCCCCCCTCGGGGCCAGCTGGCCCTCCTCGGCTTCGTCCCGACCTCCACTCCCAAAGCCCCCGTCCTGACACGGCGGGGTCCCCGCTCGGCGCCCACGCTCAGCCCACCGCGGCCAGAGGGCGGGCCTTGAGCCCTCCCCCCAGGCTCCGGCAGGGCCGGGGAGGGACAGCCGCTCGCTGCCCTCTAGTGGCCGCCGCGGGCACTGCCGCGCTGAGCCCCGGAGGGCCCCGCGCCCCACACCCAGACGCTCGTCCAGTGTCCGCGAGGCCGGGCCCCGGGTCCCTGGGGAGGCAGCCCGACTGGCGCTGCCTCCCTGGCTGAGACTGGCCCCAACACTCACCACATGGAGTGGCCCAGGTACTCGTCGTAGTAGTAGAGCAGCTCGAAGGAGTCGATCTGAGGACAGGGGCATGGCAGGGGAGAGCGGCAGGTGCATGGCGGCGGGGGAGGGGGGGCGGGCTGCTGGGGCCCACGCAGCCCACCCTTCCCCAGGCCCGGGTTTCCCCCCAGCAGCCCTCATTCCCCACCCTCGGTCTTGCCCTCTACTGCAGGGGGCCCGGGTGGGAGCACCCAGTCAAAGTGCCACTTCCTAAAGTGTCACCAGCATCCTAGCTCGGCGGGTACAGCGCCCTCACCTAGCGGAATGCCTTTAGCAGGTCAAGCACAGTGACGGGTCGGGGTGATCTCTGGCCTCCAGGACAGACTGTGCCCAAAGGCTTTACATGCAGTGGGGGAGGCGGCCTCACCAGCGTCTCTGGCTGGAGATTCTTGATGATGGGATTCTCCCGGACAGACAGGTGGTGCTGGTAGCCACTGAAGAGCAAGCGGTGGTTCACGGAGTCGCCCACCAGGTGGATGCTGGCGCCCATGACGAAGGTGATGATGCTGATGTAGATCATGGAGCGCGGCAGGGTTCGAGGGGACCGCTCGATGAGCTGGGGTCAGAGGGACGCCGGACGCATGACTCAGCCTCCTCCACAACATGAGACACCCCCTGGTCTCTCCCCCGCTGCCTGGCATCGGACGGATGCCGCTGGCTGAAAAGTCACTCGGAAATTGGGTCCCTTTAGCAGGCTAAGCCAGCCTCTGGAGTCTCATAGGATCCCCGTGAAGCCAGCAGGAGCTGGGAAACAGCACCCCCTTTCCTCAGAGAAGCAGACTCAGAGGGACTAGCTGATTGCCCAAGGTCGCATGCAGGCTCCAGGCCCGGCCCTCTCCCTACGCCCAGCTGTGCCTCTGGGTGGCTGGGCTGGCTCAGCGGAGGCGGGACCCTCTGATTTCTGAGCCACTGGTGCATGGTAATCACGAAGAAAATGTCAGGGAAGTGGGGGGGTGGGGGTGGGGAGGATGCTTTGGAAACCAAACTATTTAACTTAGGACTCCTCTGAATTCTAATTTTATACCCTGCTACTTTTGGTGATTAGAAACATCTTTCTAGAAACAAAATGATGGGGATGGTAGATGGCGATAGTTGTTTCAAGAGCCCTTATTTGGACGTGCAAAGCCGGCAGCCCTGGCTAGCTCTGTGCTCCCAGTGACATCTCCAAATCCCGGAGTCCTGGGCCAGAGTAGAGGTCACCTCTGTTGCTGCCACCTGGACCCTAATTGCCTTCCCAACTGGTCCCTGACAACCAACCCACTCACTCCTTATGCCTCAGCCTCCCCAAATGTACTGTAGTTTCACAAGCATGAGCCTGTCTTCAGGTCCTTTTGCTTGACCACCTCTCCCACATCATCCCCTAGCACACGAGGCTGATGCCCAAATCAGACACCCCTCCTTGGGGAGGGCTTCTCCATGCCTCCTGGCCAGGCCTTTGATGTGTCCCTCCATCACAGCCTTCGCCCCCCAGGCTGAGGCAGGGTAGGCCTGCTTCCACCTGCTTCCATGACTCCCAGGGCTCGGCACCAGCTTCTTGCCTGAGGAGGAGGGGATGAGGGTGGGAAGGTAGAGCAGGGAGCCCGGGGCTGTACCTTGAGCAGGAGGAAGGGCGTGATGACGTTGTAGGCCATGTGGAAGTAGTCCCCCACGCTGGGCTTGTTGAGTGGAAACCATTCGAGAGGGAACACCAGCTGGGGAGCAAAGGGAGGAACGGTGTTCACGCGGGCAGAGCCCCACAAGGCCCTCGGCGAATCAGCCCCCACCTCCTCCACACACACTTAACTCTTTCTGTGATCTCTGGGGATCCTCTTGGCAGCCCTGGGGTACCCAGCAGAGAAACTGAGTCCCAAAGAAGGTAAATGGACTTGTCCCCAGGCATACTAGTAGATGCAAATCCAGGGCCTGACTCTGTGTCCCGCTCCCAGTGGGTACTAAATAAATGTCCCTGGGTACTGGTCTGGGAGCTGGAGGCTGCTTTGGGACTTCGTGGTGACCCTTGGTTTCCCCCTCTGCAACACAAAAAATGTGACCCAGGTGGTCGACTTGGGCCCTTAGGAGTCTGACGCTTCAGGTCCTATGATGATGGAAAGATCTCCTGACCACTAGGCCCCATGCTCTATGCATGGAACAGATGGACTGCTTCCAAATCAGGTCAAAAGTATACGTTAGGAAACAAAGGAGAAAATAAGTGAGTTCTACAAAGTAGCTTCAGTTCTTTCTTTCTTACCTTCCCTGAGAGAAGAGGCAGGCCAGGGGCAGTTCCTCTGCCTGGAAAGCCCTCTTTTATTGGTCTACCCCAGTGGGTCCTGGCCTTGTCAGGGTCAGTGTGAAAACCCCCATGCAAAGTCAAAACAAGTTATGACCCCCCAAACTGTACTTCCGGGATCTGTTGACTGAGAACACAGGCAATGACCACAAATTTCAACTGAAATTGTAAATGTTTATCTCTTTTAATTCAGAAATGCCACATTGGTTAAAACTAACCCACACATATAAAAACTCCCAGGATATAGAACTCTGTTCCTCTCTTTCTCTCTTACTCGGTGTGTATCTCTGTATCTTCACCTATATCAAGATATATATTTGGATATCTACACCACATGTTCTTTATCCATTCATTTACTGATGGACACTTAGGGTGCTTCCATCATTTGGCTATTGGAAATAATGCCACAATGAACATAGCGGGGCATACATCTTTTCGAATTGGTGTTTTCATTTTCTTTGGGTAAATACCCAGTAGTGGAATTACTGGATTGTACGGTATTTCTGTTTTTAATTTTTTTTTAGGAAACTCCATACTGTTTTCCCCAGTGGCTGCACCAATTTACATTTCTACCAACAGCACATGAGGGTTACCTTTTCACCACATCCTCGCCAACACATTACTCAGCCACAAAAAGAATCTTCCCATTTGCAACAATATGGATGGACCTAGAGGGTATTATGCTAAGTGATGTAAGTCAGAGAAAGATAAATGCCATATGATTTCACTAAACATGTGGAATTAAAAAAAAAAAAAAACAATGAACAAACAAACACAGAAGTAGAATCATAAATACAGAGAATTGGTGATTGCCAGATGGGCAAAATAGGTGGAAGGGATTAGGAGGCACAAACTTCCAGTTACCAAATAAGTAAGTCATGGGGCTGAAAAGTATCGCGTAAGGAATACAGTCAGTAATATACTGTAATGATGCGGTATGGTGCCTACGCTTAGTGCGCCGGGCACGGACAACGTAAAACTGTCAAAGCACTATGTTGTACACCCGAAGCTAATAAAACACTGTACGTCAACTATACTTAAATTTCTTTAAAAAAGATACATACAATGGCTGCAATACTCTTTGTGATAGCAAAATACCAGAAACAGGCTGACTCTTCATCTAACCAGACGAGCTGAATACGTTATAGCGCATCTTTACCATAGCAGGTGAAGTAGCCATTATCAGAAATGACCCCTTACGGGTACTGACATGGAAAGACAGCCATCGTATATCCTAAGGTAAAGCAAGCAAGTTGTAGGATAAGGCGTAAAGTAAGATCTCATTTCAGGTGGAAAAGGAAAGAGAATATAGAATATGTTTGCAGGAGCAGAGAAAGGAGTGGGTGGCTGTGCCCCAGACCGTCAGGGGTGGGACTGGAAAGGGAGAATCGAACACTTCTGCATAGACCTAGGCATTAGTTGACTTGTTACAACTACTACATACTACTTTTATAACTTGTACGAGTTTGGTTTTCGTTATTACAGATTCGGGAATGTCATGCCTACATTTCAAAAGCTCCACTGTATACAGGAGCTTTTCAAATGTATACTCTCCTAACAAGCCCACCTAGGTTGCTGGGCAGGCTGGGGAAGTGATTTGCCCTGCGGGACACCGCCCTGGCCAGCTGTGGCTGAGTCCCAAGGAGTGAGGGCAGAGGACAGCCATGAGCCTGCTCCCCCTCTCCATAGCATCAGTGTGATGGGCAGCTCCTTTGGCCCCCAATCTGTGCGACCTTCATGCGGGAAGGGGGCTTGGAGCAGCCAGGCCAACCAGCCTTCTTACGGATGAGAGAACCAGAGCCCAGCAGACAGTGACTTGCCTAAAGCCACCCACAAAGCTGACCAGGTGCCCTGACTCCTGGCTCAGTCTCTTTTCTTTCTCCTACACTTAAACAACATGTAAGCCTTACAGAGAGTCTGCAGAAAGGAGAAACAGCATCCACCCCAAATCTGCCCCAACAGTGCCGCCAGAAGAGCTTTTTTTTGCTAAAGATGTATTTATTGGGGCGCCTGGGTGGCTCAGTCGTTAAGCGTCAGCCTTTGGCTCAGGTCATGATCCCGGAGTCCTGGGATCGAGCCCCGGATCGGGCTCCCTGCTCGACGGGAAGCCTGCTTCTCCCTCTCCCACTCCCCCTGCTTGTGTTCCCTCTCTCGCTGTGTCTCTGTCAAATAAATAAATAAAATCTTAAAAAAATAATAAAGATGTATTTATTTGAGAGAGAGAGAGAGCGTGCACGCAAGAATGAGTGGGGGGAGGGAGAGAATTCCAAGCAGACTCTGCGCTGAGTGCAGAGCCTGATGCGGAGCTCGATCCTAGGACCCTGAGATCTTGTCCTGAGCCGAAATCAAGAGTCAGCTGCCTAACCGACTGAGCCACCCAGGCGCCCCAGATTAGCTTTTCATATCCCCTTCGAGTCTCTGACCCATGTGTACAAGATGCTGAGATCGTCACTGACTTGCCATCAGGCAGTATGTACACCGCCACCACCCCTTTTCTCCCTTCGAACGACCCCCGCTGCTCTAGAGTACCCAGGATTCCTGTTTCATGGCCAGACGACATTTTCTGTACCGGATACAGAAAGCTGATGCACCCAGTCCCTACTGCTGGACACTGAAATCACGTCCAAGGTAAGCAACACTGCAAGGAACAGCTTCGCGTACAGAGGCTGCTGTCCTCTTGCTGATTACAGCTTCGGGGCAGATTCTCGAAGGGGTCTTACTGGGTCAGGAGGGACGAACATATCAGGGTTCTGCAGATAAACACGACAGCAAGGGGGTAGGCTCTGGGGCCGGATGCTTGCCTGAGGAAGCTGGCTCTTCCACTTGCTACTCGGGTGACCCTGAGCCAGGGCCTTGCCCTCTCTATCCATGAGTCTTCCCATCTATAAAATCGAGACTAGCAAGAGTGTTGAGGCAAGGATTCAATAAGTTTAAACACATAAAGGGTTTAGAACAGAGTGAGCACTCAATGTACGTTAACCACTATTTCTACTTCCCCATTATTATGATTATTATCGTTGTCCCTTCAATAAAAGTGCTTTGAGGGGCGCCTGGGTGGCTCAGTCAGTTGAGTGTCTGACTCTTGATTTCAGGTCATGATCTCAGGGTCCTTAGATCCGCCCCGAGTCAGGCTCTGCGCTCAGCGTGGAGTCTACTTAAGATTCTCTCTCTCCCTCTCCCTCTGCCCCTCCCCCGCTCACGTGTGCGCACGCTCTCTCTCTCTAAAATAAATAAATCTTGGGGCGCCTGGGTGGCTCAGTTGTTAAGTGTCTGCCTTCAGCTCAGGTCACGATCCCAGGGTCCTGGGATCGAGCCCCACGTCGGGCTCCCTGCTCGGCGGGAAGCCTGCTTCTCCCTCTCCCACTCCCCCTGCTTGTGTTCCTGCTCTCGCTATCTCTCTCTCTGTCAAATAAATAAATAAAATCTTTAAGAAAAATAAAAAAATAAAATAAATAAATCTTAAAAAAATAAAAAAATAAAAATGCAACGAGCGCTTAGGCCAGGAACTGTTCTAGGTGCCTAGTTGTCACCTTGACAAACTGCTTTCCCAAAGGGCTTTGCTAATTTGCGTTATCACTAGCATGTGCAAGGTGTCCGTTCCAGTATTGGATGTAGTTATCGTTACCATACGCACACACGAATTAACAACTTGGTACATGGTGGTACCTCACTCAATTTGTTCACATTCTGTTACCTATTTATCTATCTACGTATGTCCTTATTACAAGCCAGGGGCTTGGGCCCTCTTCCGGAATTAATCTCGGTGGAGGCCACCACTGTCCACCGATGCATGGAGTACCCTGGAGGGAAGGGGATGGTTTCACAAGCTAGCACGAACACTTCCCTGAGGCTCAGAGTCATAGATAATATGCAAAATCAGCCTATACTCTTTACCTCCGAAAAATAATATTATACCAAGGCCGTGGGGAATGCTCTGCTTTCTTTCCCACACCCTGTTGTATGGCTTGGTGATTTGGTTAAAGCCGGGTGTGGGACGGTGGGGTGGGGGAGGGGCACAGTATCCCTGTTTAGGGCCACCGGTTCCCCTGTGAGAGTCAGGGCACAGTATGACTATGCAGGCCCCCAGGACCCCCGCTTGCTGGCACAGACACAGAGCTAAAGGACATGTAAGCATCCAGGCCTATTCTCGCAGTTTACTGTAGGGAAAGTGACTTGTCTAAGGTCACTCGGCTAATTCAAGTCACACTGTGTCCTCACTGCTGGTAGGGGCTCTGTCCACGGCTTCACACTCACCATGGCAATGGGGCGGCCAAAGTCCAGAACCCAGTTCTGCAGGGTGAAGTAGAACCAGAGGTCAAGGTGGAAGGGAGCTGTGCCTGCAGCTTCATCAGCCTTGGTGGCGCTGTGCCTGGGAAGGAACCGGACAACAGGGGTCAGCTCTTCTCTCCGCCCAGGAGAGTCTTCCCCGAGATGAGCCACAGAGACATATGGGGATTTGAGGGCAGGAGGATTAATTTCTAGGACTTTTGCTGGAAATACTGGCTCTGAGGCCAAGGGGAACGTGTCCTGGGAATGGATTCCGGCTGCCCTACTGTTAGCTTAGCTTCTCTGTGGTTCAGGAAGGAAACTGCCAAACTGGTATTGGGCATTCTCGCCTATAGAATGACGGGGAGACGAAATGGGGCAGAGGATGCAATGTGGCTGGAAAATGTGAATCATGATGACAGATGACAGCAGTGAGCCTTTATTGAACACTTACTATAGTCCGGGCCCATTATAGCTGCTTGCATGCATTATCTCATTTAATCCGCACAGAAATCCTTTGAGGTTGGAATATCATCCCCATTTTACACAGCCAAATATGTGCGCCTAAATGATGAGACTCCATAGCTTATATTTTTAACCTCTCTGCCATCATCACATCCACAGTGATTGGGCCACCAGATGGGCATGTGACCTGAGCTGGACCCATCAGAGGCCTCTAGTGAGATTTGCCTTATAGACCGCAGACTGGGATCCTTATAGACCGCAGACTGGGATCAACAGGCCCCTTCCCTCAGTTCCTGAACTAGGAGGAAGTAAGAATGGCGCTGCTGGGGTCACTCTTCTCACTAACCCACAGTGCAACGAGCCAGCAGGGGACCAGCTGATCCAAGAGACAAGGCAAGAAGTGGAACGCCATCTGACAACACATCTTTGGATGCCTGTCCCTCCTGCAAAGCAGTTGGCCATCTGCTTTTCACAGATGAGCTGAAGTTCAAGGGCCAGTGCATACGCCACTTCCTCCAGGAAGGCTTCCCCGATGAAGCTTTTCCCAAAACCCCACCAGCCCCACTACAGGGGTGCTTCATCTCTAACTCCCAGTCTAGCCATGACATCATGGGCCTGGAGTTTTGCTTGTATCTAGCCTCTCCAGAAGATGAGTGACTTTTAAGGTTCTCTCAACTCACCCGCCGCGTCAGAGTCCAAATCCTCTTTACGATGTCCCTGACACTACTTGCATGCCTCCAGTGACAAGCAGCCTGCTACTTCCTAAGATGACTGAGGTGTGAGTTTTATTGCTCTATTTGTGCCAAGAGCAGAGCTGTGTGAATGGCCCATATTACCCAGAGTTCTCAGCTCAGTTCCTGGTTTACACTTCGCGATTGCTGGCTGATTTAAAACCACCTCAATCTCTAGTTACTCATTCGTTTTACTGGCAAATATTAGAGGCGACATGAAGGTCCTCTCAGTGCTACTATTGCTTCTGTAACTTTTGGGGATCCCTTTCAGCCAATCGAAGAACGGCCCACAGTGGGCTTGTAAAGCAGCCCAGAGGCAGAGGGGCAAGCTCCTGGGGTGGGGGACAGGGGGTCTCACCATCCTCTGATGGCTGGCAAGACAGGTGGGGTGGGCCTTTCTTGGGTCAACTAAGTCTTCTTGTCCCTTTACTCAGTGCCCACCCCCCAACTTACTGAGTGCTGAGTGTGCGCTGTGCTCGGAGCTTCACCTGCACCATCTCACTGAATGAGCAATACCAGGAGGTCGTTCCCCTCTTGTGTGACAGATGAGGATGCTGAGGCTTACAGGGGTTGAGTGCTTAGCCAAGACCACCCCCGTAGTAAGGGGCTACAGCAACTACTCTTTTTGTCAGCCTATTCCCCACTCCATGCCTCTTCTAGTAAGAGATGATGTTCCCTTGGCCACAGGGAGGGCCTGTAACCTAAGCCAGCCCGGTGGGACTTTTCCAATCAGAGTTGGTGGAAAGAGTGCCTTCCCTTCTGGCGCTGGGGTGCTAAGGATGCCAGTCCCGGGCTGCCTGTGGCCAAGGAGCCAGCCTCAAAGGACAGCCAGGCGAGAATGAAGCAACCCTGCAGAGAAGACCAGGAAAAAGGAAGAGGCAAAGCCCTGAGAGTTCTAGGCAGCCCCCAGGTAACGGTTTGGCCACATGAGCCAATATATTCCTTTTTGCTAAGGGCACTATAGTTCACACTGGCTTTATGTCACTTGCAACCCAGGAGTCCTGAACAGCATAAATGCAAACCTGTGTCTATATGAACTCAAGAACTGTGCTCTAAATAGTTTCCTCTTCTGTTTCTGTTATAATAAACTATGTGTCATATGAAGAGATCAAGACAGAGAAGGCTCAGTAAGGCCTGGGGCAGTATGCAAAGCCTGCATGAAGGAAGAGAGCCTGAAAGCATGGATGGGTGGATTTAAGTAGGCAGAAAAGCAGGAGAGTTGGATGGAAGGCCTGGAGTGGAAGGAAGGAAGGCGCTGCATGGAGTTGAATGCCCCGGCTTATCAGTAGAGAGGAAGAGAAGTGAGAGAATGGCTGGGCTTCAGACTGGGCAGATAGTCAGAAACTCGCTGTGAGGACTGCTCTGACATGGGTCTGAGATGAGGGACTGGCTTAGAGGGCCCACCTGCCCTTCCCCTTAGTGACTATCAGTCAAGGCCTCAAAAAGCAGGTGGTGAGAACCTCCAGGCCTGAAGAACTTGGTGGGAGAAAGAGGATAACAACCCTCAGTGTTTTATTCTGGAAACCTCCAAACTGGGCAAGGAGTAGGATGTTTGCTACAGAAGAGAAACGTATTTTGAAAGCCTGGGGAAGTACTCAGGTATGGGTCTCTGGAAGCTGTGGATACCTAGCATATACTAGGGGCTCAGTAATTATTTCCTCCTCTACCCAAGAGGGCATCTCAGTTAGTGGAGATCCCCGTCAGTAGTCCAGCCTGGCTTAGCAGGCAGGAAAAAAAAGGGCAGATACAGGGCACTCAACTTGGAAATCAAGATTGGTTAGCATCTGACTGGTTTTCTTCTGTTGGGACTATGACCACAGGAGGCAGATTATGGAGGGTGAAGGCATCCTCTCCCCTAGTCCTTGTCCTGAGGATGAGCAACCTCAAGCCCGTCCCAAGTTCCTGACTCCACAGACTTCACACACTGAGCCCCCAGCCTGTGCCAGCTCTAGATCTCAGTCATCGGAAACTGCAGCCGAGAACACCAGTCCATGGCAGGTAACCCAAGACAAGGATGGCCTTTTCTCTCTTCCACAGCTTTCCAAGTCTACCATATGGGGGAACTGATACCATGACAGGTGGGGAACACATAACATACAGCTGAAATATTCAAAGCAGTCAGCATCTGCAGGATTGCCTGGGAGAAAAGGAAGGACTCAGCCATGGTGGAGTCAAGCAGGGACCCATAAATGGGAACGATAGCGGGATTAATTTTGGTTCTATATAAAGAATGGTAAAATACCTGACATGATGGAAAGCTTGAACAAAAAATGAGAAAATGAAGGCAAATAAGAGGGAAAAAGAAAGGCAATTAGAAACCCCAGGAAAAACAAAAACAATATAAGAGAACATATGGTACTGTTAAACATTCCTTGGCTCTGTAGGGAATGTTTACATGGCTTAACTAATAAAAACATTGCATACTGATTTTCAAAGTTTAGAATCCATGCACACACAAAACATGGAAGACAACTATGCCTAAAAACAGCAGGTAAATACCATTAAACTTGAGAACATGAAAGTAAAACTATAGAGGATAGGAGTTAGGGGAAAGGGTAGGGAAAGCCAAACGTTAGGGTAGGGGACTATTATTCTTCTTTGAAAAAGGAATCAAGAGATACTGCCTATAGTTCCCCAAAAAGGAAATAATGGTGTATGGATGTTCCCTAAGGCTACAAAGTTAACAAAGAGAAAAACTAAGAATAGTTTAAAAACTGAGAATAGATGAACCATCTTGTGAAGATGAGGGAGGTATAAGCGAGCCAAATCATAACAGGAAATCAGTAAATATTATCTTAGAAGGTACAAATGATAAATCAAGGGGTGCCTGGGTGGTTCAGTCGGTTAAGTGTCTGCCTTCAGCTCAGGTCATGATCCCAGGGTCCTGGGATCGAGCCCCACGTCGGGCTCCCTGCTCGGCGGGAAGCCTGCTTCTCCCTCTCCCACTCCCCCTGCTTGTGTTCCTGCTCTCGCTATCTCTCTCTCTGTAAAATAAATAAATAAATAAAATCTTTTTAAAAAATGATAAATCAGGAAATAGCAGTTGAGCATAGCTTTTAAGAATATGGACTTTGGAGACCACCTGGGTTCATATCCTAGCTTTGCCACCAACCAGATCTTGAGCAAGTTACTTAACCTCTCTTGGGCCTCAATGTTCCCATCTATAAAATGAGTGATAACAGGAGATCCTATCTCAAGAGTTGTGGTTGAATTATTACGTGCAGAACTTTAGAGTGGGCTCTGGTCCATGGAAAGTGTTACAAGGTATTTGTTAATACTATTTTAAAATATGAATTTAATTCTAGTAGAAACAGCTAAAAGAAGCTACTGTGGTTGTCTCTGGTGCCAGGGAAAGGTGGAACAGAGAACCACTGCTTTTTACTTCTAAGCCCTTCTGTGCTATTTAACGATAGGCATGTATTACTTTGATAGCAATACAAAAACTATCAACAGAGCAGGCAGAAGCTGGAATGGGCTACCTTGAAAGATAGTGAACACTGTGTCATCAGAGGTGTGTAAGCTAAGCGTGGATGCAGGAGAGGAAATCCAAGCATCTTAGGAACTGGACAGGTTGATTCTGCCTACTGTCTTAAGCTACAATGATACTGAAAATGGTCCTAGAGGTACCCTACAAGGGTAGCAGGGATACCCTGGAAGTGAGTCAGCCCTTGTGCCATCCCCAGGGAGCACCGTGGCTGGCAGCAGCCCAAGTGGAATAGTACAGAAGCCCTGGGTTTAGACCCTGGTTCTTGCCAGCAAATGATATTATCTCTCTGGGCCTCATATACGAAATATGTTTTTGTACATATACAAAATATGTATGTATATGTTTCCACATATACAAAATAGAACCAGACTAAGATACTGCTTATGGAAGCCCCACACATGAGATAAAGTGGGATCATATCTGATACCCACAGATTGTTCTAATTGGGCTGCTACAGTTCAGGGCAGTCAAAGACCCCCAACTTGAAGGGGATCCAGAACAGTAGCAGGAGAAAGAGCTACCCTCAGCCAAGTCTCTCAGACTTCTCCCCTCATCTCAAATCATACCACAGACTTCCTAAAATTGACTCTGAGCACACCAGTGCTCAAAAACCTTCCAAGGCTCCCGTGTGCTTACCAGAAAAAGGCTACATTTTTAACCTGCCATTTAGGGCAGGAACTAGGGTGAGGCAAGTGAGGCACACAGGGCCCAACACAGGGGTGCCCGAGAGTGAGCGTCTCCTTAAATTTCCTTAAAATTTGCAGTCTAGGCTTTCATTCTAGTCCCAGCCCTGCTGCCAGGAAAGGCCCTTCCCAGTCAGTCCACATCCTCTTGCAGCTGTGCACCAGAAAGCTCCAGCACCACTGACCCCTTGACTCTCCCCAAACTTTCCACCACCTCCTCCCCCGACTGGAACAGCCTTTCCTCCCTGAGTCACCTACTGAATACTCTGGACTCAGCTCAAGAGCCACTTCCTCCACGAAGCTCTCCAAGATGACCTCTTAGCCCCTTCTGGCTTCACCTCACCCACCCCTTCAGTGCTCACCACAGCACTGGGCACACCAACGATACTTAATGAATGCCTGCTCAACGCAAGGAGTGTTTCTGGCCTGCACAACAGGATGAAGGCAGAATGGAGGGAAAGACTAAAACGTGGTTTCCGTGTTTCTTCTTCTGCCCCTCCTGGTCTCAACTATATAAACCAATAACTTCTTCCCCTTAGTGAGAGAAGGGAACGGCCAAACGAAAAAAGCCCTTCCTCGTTCTTTCTCGGGAGGGGAACTTCCACACACTTCGCTGTCTCTTGAATTTCCATTCTCACATTCTTGGGATAAGGAGTGAGCCTCCCGATTGACACCAGAATCCAAGTCCTATTCCGCTTGGAGGGACCCCGAGAACTTGGAGGTGGCGCCCCGGGCGTGCAGGTGCGTTGGGGGCGGAGTGTGCGCCGGGGTCCTGGGGCCCGCCGCCCCCACCCCGAGTTTCTTGGACCCCTAGACTGGTCTCCCCAGAGGCGCGACTGTCCTCGAGCCGGCCCGGGGGAAAGGGGGGCGCCGGGGGCTGCTGAGCCTGCCTGGGCCCGGGGCGTCCCCAGGAAGAGAAAGGGCGGTGGAAACGGGGCCCAGGCGCCAGGGCGCAGCGAGGGCAGCGCAGGGGAGACTGACTCCGGCGGCAGCCCCCGGCCCACCCCGGGCTCCTCCAGCCGAGCCCCCGCCGCCCGCCCCGCATCACGTGGGGGCCGCGGCCTCGCTCCCCGCGCCGGCGCGCGCCCACCTGGCCTGCAGGAAGGAGGCGCCCGGCTGCGCGCTCGCGCCGCCCGCCGCTCCCGGATGCTGCCGCCTCCGCGCCGCTGCCTCCATGGCTGCCCTTCCGGCGGCCGCCGCCTCGGCCCCGCTTTCCAAGCTGGGGAAGCACTCTGCTGGCCCGGCGGCGGCGGGGGCGGCGGCAAGAGCGGCCACCGAGCACGGGGCGGGCCGGGGCGTGAGAGCTCTCAGCCCGGGGGGCGGGGCCGGGGGCGGGGCCGGCGCGGGCGGGGAGGAAGGGGAGGGACGCGGGGAGGGACGGACGGAGCGGGGGAGGCGGGGCGCGCCGGGCCCGGGGACGGAGGGACGCGACGGTGGTGGCGTCCGCGGCGTGGAGCGGGGCACGGGCCTGCGCACGCAACGCGTGTGGCCCGGTGGGGGCTGGACGTTGCTGGGGTCGCCGGCGACGTCCGGGCGGGAAGCTTGGCCTAGGCAACACCGGATACGGGTGTTGGGGGGGTAGGGACCTGGGGTAAGACTCACCTGCTCCAGATGCTCCCCTGGGGAGGAGGCGAGGCTGGATTTCCCTTGTCCTTGGGGACAGGGACGGGGGTGGGGGGAATTATGTCCTCCCACACTGCGCCACGCGCTTTCCTTTTTCAGATGGAAGATGTCGCTTCCTAAAATGTCACCTCTGTGGCCCTTGACGCTAGGAATTAAATAATGGGCGGGATCAGAGGGTAGGACGGAGAGGAGCAGCGAATTCTTTCCAAGCTGGGGTGGCGTGGAGTGGGTTGATGCAGATTCTAGTTCTGGATTTGTCACTCTTTCGGACTTTGTGGCTTTGGAAGTCACTTGCTCTCTCTACCTCCCAAACATGTATTAACTCCCTGCTGTGAGCAGCACACTGTGTGGACAGGAATGGACAAACCCATTTCTAGTAAGGCGTACGTTTGGTGGCTGGAAGGAGGCATTGGTAAAGGGTGTGAGCAGAGACTTGGAGGGGGTGGGGTCAGACCAGGCTTCTGGAGGATGGACATCCCCGTTGTGACTTTGGACTTCTGAGATGACAATGAAGTCTGAGCAGGAGTGGAGGGAACACAGTGAGTGGGGGAAAGTGTTCCAGGCAGAGGGAACAGCCAGCCAGGAGGCTCAGCATCCAGAGAGAAGCTGGTGTTTGGAGGAAAGGAAAGTTGTGAGAGCAGCAGAGTGCATGAAGGAAGAGCAACAGGAGGTGGCCTGGGGAAGGGTGCAGATGAAGAGGGCCTTTATCCTGGGAACAACGGGAAGCAGTTCAAGAGTTTGGGGGGTAGGGAAGTGGCACCATCATGTTTGTGTTTTGGATGAGACAAATGGGGTGGATGAGAAGAGGCAGGACCGGAGACCACCAGGTGGAGCACGTGATGTGCATTTGTTCTAGGGAGGGTCCTGCACTGCTCACAGCCATGGTGGGAAGGAGAGAGTTGATGAGCCCAGTTGCATGGTGGGTACCATGGCGGTGCCTCGGGTGTCGGGGTGAGGAGAGAAGAGTCCAGGCTCTGGCCAGGTTCTGCAGCTGGGTGGGGGGTGGAGGCGCCCTCTGGGAAGGGGGCTAGAGCAAGTTTAGGGTAAATGAGAATTCTTACTTGGACATATGCTTGAGGTGGGTCAGGAAGGCTGTTGGGCCCGTGGATCTGAAGCTTAGGCCAGACCTGGGAGCAGGGCAGACTGACTCGTGAATCAGGGGAATAGAGATGATAATCTGAACCTAAGAGGCTGCTTGGGGAGACGGTGTCCCTGTGAGAAGAAAGAACAAAGGGCAAAACCTGAGAACAATCAGCAAGCTGACTGCCTGGGTTTCAATCCTGGTACTGGTCCTAACTAGCTGTGACACTGGGGTAAATTGCTCAACCCCTTCCAGCCTCAGTTTACCCATCTGCAACAAGGAGTAACCTGTTGGATCTACTGCATGGGGGCTGTGATGGTTACAGGATGTCGTGTAGATGGAGCGCTTGGCACAGAGCTTGGTGCTGGTGGGTTTGTTCGGAGCCGTAGTCTGACCCTGGACCTGATGTTTCCTGAGTGAGATGACGGGTTTGAGCCTATTTCCATTCCATTTTCTTGCCTCTACTTTCCTTTGGGAGACTTTTATTGAGTTTTATTCCTTCTCATTTAGATGAGAGCCCATGTCCTATCTTGGCTGTGACTGGGGCCTGCCTTGGGGTCATTTTCCATCAGCCCCCCCCACCCCCGGGCTCCAGCAGCCCACAGGCCACACACCCCAGTGCCCACCCCAGCCCCACTAAAGAGCATGTTGGCTTTATAGCTTTTTTCCCTCTCATTTGCTCCGATGTCCCTATTTGGCAGCAGAGAAAGCCAGTATCCTGAGCTGAAGTAGTGTCCCCAAGGTCAGCCAACAACAATGCTCAGACTGGATTTCTGGTTTGATTTTGGAGTCTGATCTTGTTCTACAGATTGCTCTATGTATATGCCAGAGAAGAAGGATTGAGGCTTCCAGCTCTGACCCCAATCTCTTATTCTCTGCCGGCTTTGCAAGCCTGCTGGGGGCTTCAAAGGAAGGGGCGTGAAGTGCCTATGATGTAATATCAATTTAATAACACCCAAGGTTGGGCTTCTAGTCATTAGAGGATGAGGCTGTGTGGAGGAAGCTTCTCTGGCCCATTTAATCTTCCAATCCCTTAAATACCAACAAATCTACCTCCCATCTGGAGCCGGCAGCTGCCCCCTGAGTGGAGGGGGGCCCAGGCTCGCAGCGGGGGCCAGGCCTCCCTGAATGAACATGATGAATACCACTGCCCCCCTCCCCTAGCCTGTTGGGATTATCAGTCCCTCTCTTTCCTGTCCCATCAGGACTCTTTAAGAACATCATCTTCATGTGCTCTCAAATTGCACGGGCATTTGGGGAGCGGGGACAGAGCAAAGTTGGCACCAACCTTTGGGCACTGAGGGGTACACATTTCCAGGTGTCTCGCTTGCAACTCTCTGGGACATGGTTCCTGCACACAAGAAGGGCGAACGGTCTCAGCCCTCTGAGCTGCCATTCCACTGAACCGTGTCAAGGCACTTTTCAGCTGGGAAGATTCCTTCAACTTTTATGTAGCAGATGTTCTCACTCCTTTTCAACGATAGCCATACCAGATACTTTCTGATGCGCCACCTAAGATCCCCTCAGCCACACTTATCTTCCAGGTGCTTGCCGCCTGTCTCGTTCCAGCACAAGCCAACCACACGCATGCCCCCCCTCTGAACTTCTGGCCTCAAGTGGACCTTTGACCAACAAGAGACGGGTTGGCAGAGAAATCTTCTCTTCTTTCTGGATGAACTGTCCTAAGCTTCACAGAGCCTCTTTTATTTTATTTTGTTTTGTTTTATTTTATTATTTTATTTTAAATTCAATTCATTAACTATAATGTATTATTAGTTTCAGAGGTAGAGTTCAGTGATTCATCAGTTACATATAACACCCAGTGCTCATTCCATCACATGCCCTCCTTAATGCCCATCACCCAGTTACCCCATCCCCCCACCCTCCCCTCCAGCAACCCTCAGTTTGTTTCCTATGATTAAGAGTCTCTTATGATTTGTCTCCCTTTCACAGAGCCTCTTTTTTTTTTTTTTTTTTTAAAGATTTTATTTATTTATTTGACAGAGAGAGACAGCGAGAGAGGGAACACAAGCAGGGGGAGTGGGAGAGGGAGAAGCAGGCTTCCCGCCGAGCAGGGAGCCCGATGCGGGGCTCGATCCCAGGACCCTGGGATCATGACCTGAGCCGAAGGCAGACGCTTAACGACTGAGCCACCCAGGCGCCCCTTTCACAGAGCCTCTTTAGAGAAGGTCCCACAGGATCTAGCATCGTTGATGCTCATGGTGGCCACCTCAGCAAAGCTCTCTGTCCTCGTCTGTCTCACCCCCTTTTCCTCACTGCAGCTTCCCTGGCACTGCACTCCCTCACCAAGTGGCGGCATACACACTCTGCCTAGAGCTCTGCTTCTAGGGAACCTGGGCTAAGGTAGCATCTGGCAAGGATGCTCAGGGTAGAAAGCGGATACAAGTGGGGCCACTCTGAGCGAAGAGAAATGGAGCCCCACAGGGCCATCCCTTTTCCTTTGATACGGTTTCCAAGGTGTTGACCCAGGCACCTCGACGGGGCTCCCTGGCAAGCCTTTGATCTCATCTATTTCTGTCACTCAGCAGCTGAAGCAACTGGAACCTAAAGTCACACAGCAAGTTAGAAGCGAAGCTAGACCAGAATCCGGTCTCCTCACTCCAAAGCCAGCACTCTTTCTTTCAAGTCCATTTAAGAACTTCTGAAAATGTTTCTTTTTCCCAAACATCTCCCCACACTGGCTGCCTGGGAGACTTTGAAGGCCCCGTTAACTGGCAGCCACCACCTGGGAGGTATGACACACAGAGCCACGGGGGCAGACAAAGAGGAACTGGGACAGGGAAGAAAGGTAGTCAGGAAACACCTGGTCTGGGGACTTCTGCGTGCAGGAAACAGGGATGATGTGTGTTTGGAAGGCTGCACAAGGACAGGCCCCAGAGAAGAGTGGGGGCCAGGACTGGGGGGAGAGGGAGGGGCCACAGAAGGACCTGGAGACTGGCCTCCCCTGTCCAGTGGTGTCGCCCGGGGGACACCCTTGTTCAGGCTGAAGTTGCCCTCCAGGAAGCTGGGAAGGTGACCAGAAGTCACACCATGGGGAAGAAGACAGAAAGAGGTGTTTGCCTCAAGTTGCTTTCATGAAGATTCTTGGGGCTGAGACTGTTAGAAACAACTGGGGACAGGTTGTTAACAGGTTGATAACAAAAGGGGATTTTCTAGTATAAGGGTACAGGGACATCTTAAGAAATCTAAGCACAAGGATGCAGCTGGGTCTTGGAGAAGAGATGAGACCCAGGGCCTGGGTTTGGAGAACCCAGAAAGTCACTTTCCTCCAACTCCGTTTCTGTTCCATCCTTCTGTCTCCCTGAAACCTGGCTTTCCCTGCATCCTAGGGAGCATGACAGCAAATGGCCTCAGAGAGCAGCTTCCAAGTTCACCTCTCTTCCGCGGTGATAAGCAGAATGAGCCCGGACTCTTCTGGGCACAATTCTAAATTGTCAGGGAGGGATTCTGGTTGGCCTGGCTTGAGGCAGGTGCCCACCCTGGGCCGATCAGTGAGGCCAGGTGGTACATAACCAGGGCTGCTCCCTTTCTGATCTGATGGGCAGGAGAAGCGGAAGGGGACAGTTCACCCCTTGGGCTTGCACCCTCGAACAAAAGCCCTGAACCAGGAGATTCTGTGCTCTTTCCCGACTCCTTAATGAAAGAGCTCAGTCTCATCTACATGTGGCTATAAATTCAAACCTAGTCCAGAAGCCTTCCTCCCCCAGTGCAGCCTAAAGCTGAACTGTGCTCAGCTAGCCGCCTCACCACCCCATCTGTTGCTGAGAGCTGGAAGAAGCTGAGAGGGCCCGCCAGGGTCCTGGTGTCATATCATTAGCGCTGAAATGAACACTAGTGAAGTTTACTTCTGTTTGATTTTCGACTCTTTTTTCAGGCAGGTCAGTGGGCCTCAAAAGAATTCCCAGGGACCTTGTTCTGAGCCTGTGGTGGGAAAGGCTGTTGGAGGCTTCTAGAACCAGAGCTTAGGTGGGGTTTTCTGCTTCGGGAGTCCATAGTTTCAAAGCCCAGAAAGGAATTCAGGGTCCTTTTCTTTCAGTTGTAACTAATATTTATTGCACAATTGCTGTGTGCTATGTCCTGGTCTCAGGGCTTTTAAAGATTTTTTTATTTTTATTTTTTAAGATTTTATTTATTTATTTGAGAGAGAGCACTGGAGAACGAGAGAGCAGGAGAGGAGGGGGGAGGCGAGGGGCGGAGGCAGACTCCCCGCTGAGCAGGCTGGATCCCAGGACCCCGACTCCATGACCTGAGCCACCCAGGCGCCCCAAGGGCTTTTTGTATAGGATTTCATTTAATCCTCACAACCACCCTAAGGGGTAGGAATAACTTTTCCCTCACTGACAGATGAGGAAACTCAGGCACAGAGAAGCCGAGTCACCTGCCCAAAACCACACAGCCTGTCAGTAGTGTAGTCCTTCCTCTGGGGCCTGTGCGCTTCAGAATCCCCCACACGAACTGCTGGGACAGGCCCTGCAGCCCTGAGGGAGTGTTTCCCATGGCCATAGCCAGCAATGAGTAATACCTGCTTCTAAAAACGGTTTAAGAATTGTTAGCTCTGAACTCTGTTGTCAGACTTTGAAATTTAAGCACCTATGGGAGTGTTACAGAGACCCAGAGCTATTAGTCTTTAGAAAACCTTAGTTTCTTAAAGTATCTTCAGAGGCCTGATCCTTTAAAAGTAGGAGAGCCATTCACCGGGTAGACAGCATGCTGCCGAAAGTGAGGGCTTTGAAGAGAGAAGCCGTAGGTAGGGTCTGGCCCTTTCTGGGTTGATTCAGGGCTGTGTGGTCCTGGAACAGCCACCCAAGCTCTCTGAGTCTTGGTTTCTTCACCTACAAAATGGGGACAATCGCAACAGCCGCCTTCCAAGGTCATTGGGAGGCTCCACGAAGGTGGTAGAAGATTGACAACTTGTGATAATCATCCTGGTGGCAAAAACTATGTTTCCTGGGTGGGAAGCTCTGGGAAGGTGATGCTTAATCCACAGAAAGTGCTGACGAGATCAGCGGGCACCTGGGTGGCTCAGTCGGGGAAGCGTCTGGCTTGATTCCAGCTCAGGTCATGATCTCAGGGTTGTGAGGTCAAGGCCTGTATCGAGCTCCTCGCTTAGCGGGGAGTCTGCTTGAGGATTCTCTCTCTCTCCCTCAGCCCCATCCCCCGGGGGTCGTCTGAAGGACTTTGGGGTCCCCTTGAGCCCCACCAGGTGGTTCGGTATCCTGTTCCACAACACAGGAATGACCTGAATTCCTTCCTGGACTATTGAACCTATGGCCTCCTGAAGCAGAAAGCACCACATAAGCTCAGTTCTAGAAGCCTGCAGCAGCTTTTGCTGCCACAGGCTCAGAACAAGGTCCTAGGGAATTCTTTTGAGGCCCATTGACCTACCTGAAAAATGAGTCTGAGATCAAACTCAAGTAAGCTTCGCTAGTCTCAGGTTTTACTGCAAGATAAACTTGACAGCCGCAAGTCACATAATTTTTTTAAAAATCAGCTTCTTTGAGGTACAATTTACAATGAAATTCTTTAATCTTAAGCACAATTCGATGAGATTTGATAAGTGTATATTTTCATGTAACCACCACCACAGTCATGTTACAGAATAATTATATCACCTCAGAAAATTCCCTTGTGCCCCTTTTAGTCACTCCCCTCCCACCACCCCCAGTCCCTGACAACTGCTGACCTTCTTTACGCCATTATAATTTCACCTTTTCTTAAATTCCATATAAATACAAATCATCTAGCTCTTTCCATCTGGATTCTTTCACTTAGTATGATGGTTTTGAGATTCAGGACTTCGGGGTCCTGAGATTCATTCATGTTGTCGTATATATTAAGAGTTCAGTTCCTTTTATTACTGAGCAGAATTCTCTTGCCTGGATGGACCACAGTTTGTTAATTCATGCTCCAGTTGAAGGACATCTGAGCTGTTTCCAGTTTGGGGCTATTATGATAAAGCTGCTAGAATATTCACACATAAGTCTTTGTGTGGACAAATGTTCATTTCTCTTAGTTAAGTACCTCTTCGGTAAACGGGACTGCTGGGTCATACAGTGAGTATATATTTCACTTTATTAGAAACTGCAAAGTGGTTTTGGAAGTAGCTGCACTCTGCCTGGCAGGAGAGTTCAGAAAGATTACCTTCTGGACTGTAGCAGAGGTGACCACAGCGTATCCTGATGATGAATCAAGTTGCACGTTCATCCCCGATGGCCAGGAGGATCCTCATCCCTGCAGCGTGAGAGGGAAGCTCTAAACTGGGTCACTCACCCCTACCCTTGCCCTCACCCCCCATACCCTCCCATGATCATCCTGTGCTGGGCGCTGGCCTGAGTGCCAAGCACAGAAGCAGGTCAAGGCAGTTTATACATAATGTATGGATTGTCTGGGAATTAAGTTTCCACCTAAAGCAAAAAACCCTCGTTGCCTGGCTTTCAATTAACATTTCATTTGTTTGGCTACAGGATCCCCCCATTGAATAATGGGCAAGTCATAATTCTAAATGGACCCAGCAGACAAAGCTGGATCCCTTTTCCTAGCTAGACAATTAACCAGAACCAGTTCTCAGTTACAGTCAATAAACATTTGTTGAGCTGCACCAGGATAGTGTGCAGGGAATCAATGTTGCTTGCAACCTTACTGTCCTTGCCCAAGCACTCTGCGGATATTGTCATTGTTCCTGGACAGATGATTAAATGGAAATTTGGAGATGTGAATTAATCTGCTTGAGTCTTCCTGGCAGAAGTCAGAGTGGACTCCCAGGTCTTTCTGCTATGCCATTTCTTTCCTGGGGACCCTGAAAGGTAGCCAGGGAGCAGGAGTGGGGGCAACACTAACATGCATGAAACAAGATGGTCCAGTTTTTCACCTGGGGCATTCCTGAAAAAACGGACCGTTGCATAAAACTCTTTTCCCCATAAGAGCATTGTTTGAGTTGGGAGCTTGTTCCTGATTAAGGTCTTGACATAAATTAAGTGACGAAAATCTCATAAAAGCAAAGTTATTACAAGTAGAAACTCTTATAATAACTTATTAGTGAAACTATGCTCAGTCTTTGTGAAATAAGCATAAAGACAGTGTAGGCATTAATTACACAAAGGGGCCCATCCCCCTGCACATTTTTTTAATGCAACATGAAAAACTCAACTATATCTTTGATATAATTTAAAGCTAATATGCTAAAAATGGTGAACATTGAACATTTAACTAGAGATGCTTTTATTTTCTCTTTAGAAAAGCACTGGGAGAGGGACGCCTGGGTGGCTCAGTCGTTAAGCGTCTGCCTTCAGCTCAGGTCATGATCCCAGGGTCCTGGGATCGAGCCCCACATAGGGCTCCCTGCTCAGCAGGAAGCCTGCTTCTCCCTCTCCCACTCCCCCTGCTTGTGTTCCCTCTCTCGCTGTGTCTCTCTCTGTCAAATAAATAAATCTTAAAAAAAAAAAAAAAAAAAGCACTGGGAGAAAAATCCCAATGGCTTTTTCCTCTTTATAAAAGCTGGGCCAAGATTTTGTGTGGGGCCTTATTTCTCTTTGGTCATGTTCTTACTCTCTATGGCTAGGGTCTGTGAATGGGCATCAGGGGTCTTTGAACCACCTGAAATTGTACACAACTTGTTTTGAGGATATATTTTTCTTTAATTATAGCTTTCATCAGCTCCTCAAAGGCCTCTGGGATACAGCCACAAGTCTGAATCACTTCTTTCTCAGTTTTTTTCTCTTGCCAGCAGCAGCAGCAAAATTACTCCACTGACTTTGTGGGAGTGCTCAGAGTTGGAATCATTTTCTTTTAAAAAGTATCTGGATCAGGGCACCTGGGTGGCTCAGTCAGTTAAGCATCCGACTCTTGATGTCAGCTCAGATCTTGAACTCTGGGTCTTGAGTTCAAGCCCTGTATTGGGCTCCATGCTGGGTGAGGAGCCCATTTTAAATAAATACACACATACATACATACATACATACTTGGATCATCTGCTTTTGGCAGTGCGATAGACTAGATTCTCTGAAGGGCTCCCTCCCTAAAAAACCGCATCCTGAAAAAAAAAAAAAAAACTTGTATTGTTGGGTATGCAGGAAGTAGGGGAAATCTCCAAGGCCCTTCAGCACTAAAATCAATCAAACAAAACATCCCAAACCTGAGATGTATAGGAAGCCCTGACTGGAAAGCAAAGGGAAGGGTGGGTGGCCCTGAGGGCAGATGTCCATTTCAGCGGCTACTGGGGCTACTGGGAAGTCCCCCTTGAGCCAGTGGCAATGTGGGGGATCTAAGACTCAAGACTCCACTTTAGCTCAGGTCTCTAAGGGATTATGTATTGTCGCTGTCCCCACCTTCTGAGGTTTCCTCTGCAGTGCAGGGAAGCAGAAACTACATTTCCCAGAATCCTCTGCCCTGCGGGTTTCCAGTATTGTCTGCAAACCAGAGGCCCTTGGGAGAGGCTCTGAAGGCAGGAGAAACAGAAAGGGTACAATTCTCCAGAGGTGTTGCAGGCCGACTTTCTGAGCAGACGTGAGTTCACAGCAGCTTCTGGATGTGCTTGAGAATTACCAGCAATGGTGCTGGAGCTTGAAAGGGTAGGTGGGAGCTTCCAAGAGGCTACAGAGATCAGAGTAGCCTCGGGGCAAACCTTGAGAACCACCCATGTGGGAGCCACAGACAGAAGTCACAGTTGAAGCCCCCCTTCTCTTTACTCCCCTTACCGATCCAATGGTTGTATAAACTTCTATTTCCCTGTACTCAAGACTTAGATACTTCGTGTGCCAATCATCAATTTATTGACTGTCAGGTCCAAATTCACTCATCAATACCTGCTGTGTGATAATAGGCAACATTCCTTTAGCCATATTGCCTTACAGTGAGCATGATGAGTTTTTTCCGTAGAAGGCACGGGAAGGACTTTGGGGGGAGGAAGGGGCTTCTCCTGCTTGTTCTAGCGCTGAACCTTTGGAGGGTGGTATGGATGGGAGGACTTCCCGTGGTGCTCTGTCCCAGCCAGACACTGAGAATGCACAGTCTCCGTGAACTTGCAGCCCCTGTCCAGCCTGGTGATCACCTTGCAGTGGCTCTCTAACATGGATAATAGGTGCTCCAGGCCTCTGTCCAGCAGCGGAGCCCGTGCAGCTTATGTGTGCCTGCTTGCCTGCCCACCTGCTCCCCGAGAGAGGCTCACCTGTGCCCCAGTAGGTTATTTCTTGACTTTCCAGAGACTGAGGACAGGCTCTGACCCACGCCACCTTCCAATCTTCTCTGCCATCCAGTGGGCTGCAACCACATAATTTTCAGTGAGGTCTGAAGCTCAGCTTTGGGAAGGGAGCCGCCCTTCAAAGTTTGTGTCTCTTGGGTACGTTCTCTTGGCCCCATAGTTCTTTATATGTCTTATAGCATGAAAATATACATCCACACAAAAACTTGTACATAAATGTTCAGAGCAGTATCACTCATAATAGCCAAAAGCAGGAAGAGCCCAGATGTCCATCAACTAGTAAATAAATAAACAAAATGTGGTATATTCATACAATGGACTGTTATTCAGCCATAAGAAGGAATGAAGTACTGATAGTTGCTACAGCATGGATGAACCTTAGAAACATTATGGAATGTCCAAAATAGGCAAATCTATATAGACAGGAGATAGATTAGTAGTTTCTGGGGGATAGGGGTGGAGAGAAATTTGTAGTCACTGCTAATGGGCATGGAATTTCTTTTTTGGGGTGACAGAAATATTCTAGAATTAGATAATAGTAATAGTTTCACAACTTCTGTGAATGTACTATAAAAGTGTATACTTTCAAAGGGTGAATCTTATTGCTTGTGAATTATATCTCAATAAAGTTGTCATTTAAAAAAATAAGCAAAGTAAAGAGACTATTGCAAATGACTGGACATATCTGAAAAAGAAGCAAATGGAATTTAATTGTGGATTAAAAATTCAGGGGATAGGCTAAACAACAGATTAAACACAGCTGAATAGTGACTTAGTGAACTGGAAGACAGATCTGAGAAAATTACCTAGAGTTCCACATAGGGAGATGAGAAATATGAAGGAAGGGTTAAGAGAAGGGAGAATGGAATGAGAAGGCCTAAAAAATATCCAGTCAGAATCCCAGAAGAAGGGGAAAGATAGAATAAAGGAGAAGCTAGGGGCACCCACCTGGCTCAGTCGGTGGAGCATGTGACTCTTGATCTTGGGGTTGTGGGTTCAAGCCCCATGTTAGGTGTAGAGATTGCTTAAAAATAAAATATTTTTTAAAAGGAAAAGCTATATTTGAAAAGCTAATAATGGCTACAAATTTCCAGAACTGATGAAAGACATGAACCCATGGACAGAAGAAACACAACATACATCAAGTAGGTTAAAAAGAAAAAAAGAAAAAAAGAAAAAAAAGAAACCCACACCTGAACATATTGTAGAGACAACACAGAGCACTAGAGGCAAAGATCTTAAAAGCAGCTAGAGAGAAAAGATAAATTATTTACAAAGAAACAATAATTAGATGGTGATGGCAACCATGAATTTATAAGGCAGAAAAATATTTTCAAAGTATAAGAGAAAATAACCATTAACCCAGAATTGTGTACCCAGCACAACTATCTTTCAAGAATGAGTATGAAATAGAAACATGAAGGTGTACCAGGGATATTTTTAGGAAAAAACTGAGAATTTTACCATTAACAGACTTTCTCTAAAACAACTTCTAGAAGAGGTACTTCAGGAAGAAGGAAAATGATCCTAGAAGGAAGGTCTAAAAATGCAAGAAGAAATAGTAGGCAAAGAAATTAGTAAACATGTAGATAAATACAAACAAACACTGTCTGCATAAATCTACTAGTGGAAAATGATGATGGTGTACAATATGTGGGGTTGACAAGGGATGGGAACCAGGTCTGGACAATAATGATGTATAGGTGGGGAAAGGGGAGGTGAGGCTGATGAGAGTCGAGTGAAGTTCCTTGTATTCTTCCTGAGGAGGTTTAGGTACTGACTCACTTCAGACTTTGTTAAACCGTAAAATTTCAAGGATAATCACTAAAAACAGAGAAGATATAATTTCCACACCAGTAGAGGAGAAGATAGAATTAGGGAAAAAAAACAACTCAGTTAAAAAAAAAAAAGGGAAGAAAGACTTTTAGAAAATAGCAAATAGAAAGTAAAAAGATAGTAGAAATGGAAATATTATCAGTAATCATAAGAAGTATAAGTAGCAAGCAATTAAAAGACTGATTCTCAGGGGTGCCAATTAAGTGTCTGACTCTTGGTTTCAGCTCAGGTTGTGATCTCAGGGTTGTGGGATCGAGCCCTGCGTAGGGCTCTGTGCTCAGTGTGGAGTCTGCTTGAGATTCTCTCTCCCTCTCCCTCTGCCCCTCCCCCCAGTGCTCTCTCTCTCTCTCTCTAAAATAAATAAATTTTAAAAATCTTAAAAAAAAAAAATGATTCTCAGTCTTAGATTTTAAAAAAAATTAGACATACCTAGGGACACCTGGCTGGCTCAGTTGGTGGAGCACGCAATTCTTGATCTCAGGGTCATTAGTTCGAGCTCCACATTGGACTTAGAGCTCACTAAAATCAAATAAATAAATAAATGAATAAAAAGAAAAAAAACTTAGACACAACTAAAATAAAAGAACATGGAAAGGATGAAAGTAAAATGATGAAAAAAGATATACCAGCCATATACTAATGAAAAGAGAGCTGGTGTAGTTACTGATATGAGACAAAATAGACTATAAGGCAAAAAGTATTACTAGGGCCTTTTATCATTATCATGATAAAAGGTTTAGTTCATCAGGAAGATACCACAGTTGTGGGTACCTACTAAAATAGCATCCAAACGCATAAAATAAAAATTTATAGAACTATGGAGAGAAATTGACTAGTCTAATATAATGGGAGATTTCAGTACAATGCTTTCAATTATTGATAGGTCAAGAAAGATTTGAATAATATAGTCAACCAGTCTGATTTAGTGGATGTAAATTAGTCTGCATCCATCCATCAAGGAATAGACATTTTCAAGTACACATGAACATTTCTAAAAATTGACCATATAAAATACCATAAAGCTAGTTTCAACAAATTTCAAATGATATGGTTTACATAAATCACTTTTTATGACCTATGACCATAGATCTAAGTTATGCAATTAAGCTAGAAGTCTGAAACAGAAAGAAAAATGACACCCCCCCCAAGTTTGGAAATTAATTAGAAAGTGCACTTCTAAATAATTTATGAGTCAAGTAAGACTTCATAATAGAAACTGAACATTGTATAAAGACAGCTATATGATATGTGATAAAAATTCTACATATCAAAACTGGTGGATGCAGCAAAAATGGTAATTATTATAGAGAAATTTATAGCTTTAGATGCTTACATTAGGAAAAAAAGACTGAAAATTAGTGAGCTAGAGAAAAGCAGAGAGGAAGGAAAAGAGGAAAGAAAACACCCCCATAGAATAAACTCAAAGCATAAGGGAGAGGTAAAGATGAGAGCAAAAACTAACGCCATGGGCAACAAATGTACAATAAAGATGATCAACAAGCAGACGCCAGAGAAAATAGATCTTCTGGTAAGATTCATTAAGAAAGAGAGTAGTAGCATGCATGAATAAGCAATAATAGAGATAAAGAACAGAAGAAAGCTGCAAATACAGAAGGGGTTAAAAAGATAGGATGCACACACCACGGATAACATTACATAAGTGAATTTTAAAACTTATTAGAAAGGGAAACATTTCTAGAAAAACATACTTTGTCAAAGCTGTAATAAGAAAGCCTGAGTTTCCAATAGTATTAAAGAAATTGAATCAGTGGCTTAAAAAAAAAATCAAGCTTAGCTGGTTTTAGGCAATTACTAGCAGGTTTTCATAGGATAAATTATTCTAATTTTATTTTATTTTACTTTATTTTTAAGATTCATTTATTTCAGGGAGAGAGAGCAAGAGCACGTGTGCATGTTGCGGGGGGGCCGAGAGAGAATCTCAAGCAGACTCCCTGCTGAGCACGGAGCCGGATGCAGGGCTTGATCTTACAACCCTGAGATCATGACCTGAACCAAAATCAAGAGTTGGACGCTTAACTGACTGAGCCACCCAGGCGCCCCTACTCTGATTTTATACGAACTCTTATAAAGAATATCAAAAGAAGCAATACTCCCCAACTCATATGAGATCAGTACAACCTTGAAATAGAATGAGCCAAGGCCCATGTGAGAAAGAAAATAACAGACCAGAATCCCTCATGAACATAGATGGAAATGTTATAAACAAAATATTAGCAAATTGAGTCCAACAGTGTATGATAAAGACAATTCATCATGACTAAGCTAGATTTACCCCAAGAATATTAGGATGATTCAACATAAAAACCTGTAACATTAACTCTTCACATTAATGGGTTAAAGGAGAAGTTATATGATTATCTCAACAGAAATAGTAAAGGCATTCAGTAAAAGTCAACATCCAATCATGAAAAAAGCTCTTACTAAAGCAGGAATAAAATGAAACTTCCTAACATTAAAGGGTTATCTTTTTTTTTAAAAAAAGCCTACAGTAGTCATCATTCTTAATGGTGAATCACTGGAAGTCGCTGTTCCTTAAAGAACAGAACAAAACAAAGGTGTCTGCTCAATAGGGCAAGCATAGCACAGATATAAAGAGAAAGAAGGAAACAATACTGTCATTAGTTGCAGCTAATGTAATTGTGTACATAGGAAACAATAAAAGAATCTACAAGTTAGATTATTCAAATTATTAATTGTAAATTGGTACAACTGAAAGACACTTTGGCAATATTTTGTAAAACTGAACTAGATATATTACAGAGAAATTCTTGCACATGCATAAGAATATTCCTCACAGTACTGTTTACAACAGCAAACAACTGGAGGCTACCGAACGTCCATTGATAGGAGAACGTATAAATAAAAAACCTACATATTCAGCTAGTGAATGAACTACAGCTACACATGTAACCTGGTCAAATATAATGTATGAAAAAGGCAGGTTGCAGAAAACTGCATCGTCATGATACCACACTTATAAAGCTCAAACAAGTGAACTAAACAATATTTTGTTTGGGGATGCATACACATATGATAAAGCTACATATTTTTAAAAATTAAAAAAAAATGGGCACCAGGGGCGCCTGGGTGGCTCAGTTGTTAAGCGTCTGCCCTCGGCTCAGGTCATGATCCCAGGGTCCTGGGATCGAGCCCCGCATCGGGCTCCCTGCTCAGCGGGAAGCCTGCTTCTCCCTCTCCCACTCCCCGTGCTTGTGTTCCCTCTCTCGCTGTCTCTCTCTGTCAAATAAATAAATAAAATCTTTAAAAAAAAAAAAAATGGGCACCATAAAATTCAAGCTACTGTTCCCTCTGGTGAGGAGGCAGGGTAAGATAGGAAAGAGGCATACAGGTGGATGCACCAATAGGTAATGTTCTAGTTCTTAAATTGAGCGGTGGGTTTCCGGGAGTTTATTTTATGCCGCATTTATTCTTTTGATGTATCAAATACTAGGCATTAAGCTTTTTATAGAGTGGCCTGTAGTTACCCTCGTTCACCACTACATGACAGGCTAGTCCGTCAGTAAAGCCACTCCTAATAGGAAAAGGCTGGCGGGAAGGGAGATGCCTCGTAATGGCAGCGTTCTAGTGGCCATGAGCCTACAGGGGAATTCTCAGTGTTTACACGCGCAGCGGGGCAGCTTGCCTGTGTGCCTTACTCTGGCTAGGATCTCGAAGCCAGGGCACCAGGCTTTGTTTTTTTGCCTTTCTTTTGCCTTGGTTATGTCACCATTTTGCAAACTTAAAAGTGTATCTGCTGGAATGTCGATTTTTATTTCTCAGCATTTTCCCATATTTCCCAAGGTGATGGTTCCTAAATAAACATCACAGAGCGTGAGGTTTATCACTTGGTCTCCCTCATGGAGAACTGACACATCTAACTTCCCCTTCTGCCTTTATTGATCTGGGGCTATGTTTTTCAGCGCTAGCATTAGAACCACGGTTTAATGAATATCTGCATGATATCATAATCATATATACAGGAATATTGAAATCTTCGTAACAATCCATGTTAAAATAGCAACACAAGAGTCATCAAAATTACTCACAGAAATCGTGGTGCCCAATAGCGTATTCATGTGATGTACTTGACAGATGTTGGTAGAGACTTGTTTTAGCAGCCAGGGTTAGGACACCAAGTGGCCACAGTACCCCAGCCACCCATTTCTCTTTTCATTCTCTAGACCTGCCCAGTCCACTACATTAGCCACTATGTCACATGTGGCACTGAGCACTTGGAATGAGATGTGCCCTAAGTGTAAAATACACCTTGGATTTTGAAGACTTAGTATAAAAAAAAAGCTTAATGTCTGTTTAATAATTATTCATATCGATTACCTGTTGATACTATTTTATATGTTAAATAAAATATACTATTAAAATTAATGTCATCTGTTTCCTTTTACTTTCTTGGAAATTTTAAAATTACTAGAAATTTTAAAATTACATACTGCCGGCTCACGTATGTGATTCATGTTATTTCCATTGGACAGCACTGCTTAGATGTTCCTAGCAGTGCTTGCGATCCCTGCTTCCGGAGCCAGCCTCGTGGCCACTGCTGCCACCTTCCGCCCGGGCCAGGGTCCTGGGCGCGGTCGTGGGGACTGTCAGGGCGGGGCGGTGGCGGCCATCCCTTCCCGGCTCTGGGGCTCTGGCCGTGCCGGGTCTCTCGCCCATTCGGGTCCAGAGGCGGAGCGCGAGTGGCGCCCCGCGGAGGTGACGGTCGCGTTGGGAGTTGCCTGTCTGCCTGGTTGGGGCAGCGGGCCCTTGGAAGGCGAGACACCGGGCCGGACTCTCTCCAGACTCGGCCAGGGGGGTCAGCGGCTGGCGGGAGCCGGAACCCAACAGCACGCAGGTCTGAGCTGGAAAAGAAAGCGTGCCCTGGTCTGGCTTTGAGCTTGGGGGAGAGATGGGGGGTGTGGGGTAGGGGGAGGGTCGACTTCCTTCCAACCTTCCTCACTCTTTCTTGGGTTTGTCTCTTCTGGAGAGCTCTAGGCACTCCCTGGAGACAAGCCAAACCACGAAAATTGTGGAATTTCTATGATTCCGCCTGTGAGTTAAATACTAATGATATTTGCATTTAAAACTGGCATGACACAATACAGAGAATGGTAAAAATTCATGCTAATAATTAAAATCTTAAATTTTTCCTGACATTTTCCAATGGATGAAAAATTTTTTTAATTTGTAATTGTGGTTAAAATACATGTCATATAAAATTTACCATGTACACCATTTTAACTGTGCGGCTCAATCGCATTAAGTATATTCATGTTGCTGTGCGGCCGGTCTCCAGTTTTAGTATATGTGCTGCCAAAGTGAGCGCTGTGCAGCCAATCTCCAGAATTTTTCATCCTGCACAACTGGAACTCTATAACCATGAAACACCGACTTCCTTCCATTTCTTCCTCCCGCTAGTCCTGGCAACCACCATTCTGCTTTCTGTTTCTATGAGTTTGACTGAAACCGTATAACATTTGTCTTTTTGTGATTGGCTGTTTCACGTAGCATAATGTTCTTAAGGATCATCCAGATTGTGGCAGGTATCAGAATGTCCTTCCTTGTTAAGAGTGAATAATTTTAATCATATATACATATATTTAATCATAAATACCAAATGTTCGTTATCCATTCATCCATCGAGGAACATTTGGGTTACTTCCACCTTTCGGCTATTGTGAATAATGCTGCCATGAACAGGGGTGTACAAATACCTCTTTCCAATTTTTGGCTAAAATAAACAAGGCTGCAATTAATATCTTTGTATGCAACCACTTTGCACATGTGTGAGTGTATCTGGAGGATACATTCCTAAAAGTAAATGGGTCAAGGGAAATGTACATTTTATCAGTTGTTAAAGATTGCCAAACTGCTGTCGGTAGAGGTTGAACCATTTTACAACAGCCTCACTAACACTGTATGTTTTCAGACAACGATCTTTGACAATATGATAGATTAGAAATGGAATTTCCATCAATTAGAATGAGTGGAAACATATAAAATATGTTGAGATCCATGAGTTTGGAAGGACACCACAAAAACCCCCAAATTTTCAAAGTTCACTTCTGGAGGATGCTAGGGAAACAATTCATTATTTTGAAAACAAGCAAAATGAAAAAAGAAAGGAGTCAAGTGTGACCTGTCTTTTCTATGTCAACCCTATATATCGCATATCAGGATAGCCGGATAGTTGATGGGAGGAAATTTCTCTTTATAAAAGTATTCTCATTGTTAAATGGAGAAAGATGTAACCACTGAAAAAAAGCCATAGACAATGATCACCAATGATTGCAAAAGAGAGACAAAGTAAGAAAGAGATAGCTAGACATCCTGTGCCCCCTGACAGGAGATCATTGTGTTGTTTCTGAACTATACTTGCCAATCATCTAAACTTGAATCTGATCAAGTCACCAGAGTTAATTGCCAACTACCAAGTTACAGAAAAAATAAGGATAAGAACACGTTGAGCAACATATCAAGGGGATGGGATCAGCAAAATCCAAACTGTAGGAAACTCAAGTGACCCAGTTTCTTCAATAAACAAATTAAAAGAAAAAAAAGAGGAGGGAGAAGGGAATCTCTAAATTAAAATAAAGTCAAGGTGGGGCGCCTAGGTCAGTTGGTTAAGCATCTGCCTTAGGCTCAGGTCATGATCCCAGGGTCCTGGGATCGAGCCTGGGATCGAGCCCCGCATTGGGCTCCCAGCTCAGTGGGGAGTCCGCTTCTCCCTCTCCCTCTGCCTGCTCCTTCCCCTGCTTGTGCTCTTTTTCACTCTCTCTCTCTCTCAAATAAATAAAATATTAAAAAAAAAATTCACGGTTCATAGCAACCAAATGTAATATATGGGCCTTTTCAGGGTCTGATTCAAACCAAAAAATGTGTTATTATTTGTAAGATGGTTGGGAATTTGAACCCCGATTTGATATTATATTAAGGAATCATTGTTAATTTTAAGGTACTATGGTATTATGCTATTTTATCATATGACATTTTAGATATTAAGATATTATTTTGTAGATTTGTGGCATTATGGTTAGGTTAAAAAATCTTATCTTTTAAAGATCTACTAAAATAATTATTGATGAAATGATACAATGTCTGAGATTTGCTTCAAAATAACACAGTGGGAGTGTATGTGGGATGAAGTGCAGATGAACCAAGATTGACTATGACCTTATGACTGTTAAATCTGAGTGATGCACATTCTACAATTCTCTGTACTTTTGTTCATGTTGGAATTTTTCCAGATAAGAGTTTATTCAAAAAGAGAATGAAAAGAGTAATTAGAATAGGTACAAATAGCTCTTTGTAGCAATTTTAATGTAAAAAAGGAGCAAAAAGGAAAAAGAATCAATAGCTAGGAAGGTCAATAGAAGGTGATTTTTTTTTCTTTTTTTTAAAGATTTTATTTATTTATTTGACAGAGAGAGACACAGCGAGAGAGGGAACACAAGCAAGGGGAGTGGGAGAGGGAGAAGCAGGCCTCCCACTGAGCAGGGAGCCCGATGCGGGGCTTGATCCCAGGACTCTGGGATCAGGACCTGAACCCAAGGCAGATGCTTAACGACTGAGCCATCCAGGCGCCCCCATTTTTTTTCTTTCTTTTTTTTTTTTTTTAAAGATTTTACTGATTTTTTTTTTTAAACTAATCTCTCTGCCCAGTGTGGGGCTGGAACTCACAACCTCGAGATCAAGGTCAGTCACATGCTCTACAACCTGAGCCAGCCAGGTGCCCCAATAGAAGGGTATTTAAAAAAATTTTTTTTCAAGTATTACATATATATGAAAAAGGATACAGCGCAGAGCCTCCTCACCAAGTGAATATTTCCCATGAATGAACAAAGATATTTTATTGTGGCTTTTTGGGTAAACATTTCAGTAAAGCACATAAACATTAAACTCAACTGATTTTAGAAATGAGTGTCTCCATATAATCATCATCCAAGTCAAGAATAAAACATTTGTAAAACGCTAGAAACTTCCTGTCTCCTGCCAGACAATAAATAACCCGTGCAAAAGGTAACTTCTCTTCTAACTTCTATCATCAAAGATTGGTTTTGTTTTCTGAACTTCATATAAATGGAGTCACACAGTAGTTACTCTTTTCATAGTTTGTTTTGCTCATATATATATCAGAGAAGAAGGGAGAAAAAAGAAAAATTCTGAGAGAGCCATTGTACCAACCTGTGATGGCAATAAACTATGGACCAAGAAGTGTGATTTATTAATTCTCTGCACCTGAGTTCCAATTTCAAAAAGAAAGAAAACAACACATAATTTCAAAAAGTAAATAAAACAGGAAACAAATATATGAAAAAATCCCAACATTTTTAGGACTCAGAGAATATGGATATGGATATACCAATGAGATATTGGTTATACTGTTATGGAACCTAGACTGGATCACCCAACGGAAGAACCAGGCGGCACTTGGAGATTTTGGAGGATAGGAGGTTTATTTAACGCCGGCGGGCTCAGAGGAGAGTGATCTCCAAAGGTCTGAGCCCTGAGCACAAACAAGGGGGGTAATTTATATACTTATACTTCCGCATACTTGGCACTTTTGGCCCGCGTGCGAAGCGGGGCAGGGAGAAGGACCTGGAAGAGCCCCAGGGCAAGGACTGGGACTCTTTCTCACTCGCGGTCGGGCATCTTAGGACACAGATTTTCCTTATCATTCCCCCCTTTGATGCCCTTTTAAGCACCTAGTTTAGAGGGCATCATTCTGTTTAACTCTGAGGGTTGACTGCAAGGCTTGGGAACATGGACTTAATCATAAACTTAACAGCACACCATGTAGCAGAAGACCAGGACTGACTGGGGCCAGGAAAACCATGGTGAAATGTGCTCAGGAGTAGACAGCAGAGGGCCAGTAAAAGTGGGATCTATGACCATAGGTAGAAGGCTCGGGGGGAAAGTCCAGTCAGGAGGGGCAACAGTGTAGAGTCCGACTCCCAAGATAAGGGAAATCACGCCGATGAGAGCCAGGGACCACAGTGAGCAGGTGTCCATCAGTCGGTGGGATCTCATTGAAGGTGAAGCCAGAGTGGGTTTGTGAAGGCTGGCTGGACTCTCCATTGGCGCGGCTCCTTGTCCGAATGATGAACTTTCTTCTTTCTTCCAATCTTTGACCCAAACTGAGTCCCCTGTCTGGAAGAAGTGTACCTGAGACCCTAAGGAGATTGGGGTCCTCTCAAAGGTGTACTTTTGTAATTTATTTAGGGTGGCCCCCAGTGCCTGAAGCTGCTCCTTTATCTCCAACCTGATGCAAGTTTCCTGGAAGGCTTGCCAAGCACGGGGGAGGCCGTCCATATATTAATTCAAATGGGGAGAAACCTGATGTCCCGGGCGTGCAGCGAGCACGCAGGAGAGCTAGGGGTAGGAGATCTGGCCATGGAAGTTAGTCTCCTGACAAAACTTTGCTAAGGTTCCCTTAAGGGTGTGATTCATTCGCTCTACTGTTCAGAGACCCCATCTCCTCTTGCCTTGGGTTCAATCGGAGGCTCTTGGCCCAGGAGAGGTGTGGGGCAATCGGGCAGATAAAGGAATTCATGTCGGACCTTGTGACCCCCGAGTTCACACTGGTGAGTCTGGCAAAAGGGCTGTTGTATCGCCCACATGCCGGTGGCCCCACGGATGGTCGCAGTCCTTTTGCTGAAAGGGGCCACTGGGGAGGTGACAACAGAGTGCTCAGTCCCAGTATCAACCATAAAAGTCACTGGTTGGCCGACCACCTTCATTCTGACCATGGGCTTATGGGGGCCAAGAGGAAAGTGCCTGGTCCCCCTCAGTCTGAGTCTATTCCTGCAAGGCCTAGGAGGTCCTCCTCTCAGGGTTCTTCCTTGTAGTGGCTGGGCATTCATTTTTCCAATGCCCTTTCTCTTTACAGTAGGCACATTGATCCCTTGCCAAGGGGGTTCTGGGCTTCCCCCCTTTCGGTGGTTGGGGTCTCCCCGTCTTTGTGTTGTCCTTTTCTTTCAGGGCAGCGGCGAGGAGGCTGACTTTCCTTTTCATCTTTTTGTCGGCTTCCCGTTTGGCTGTGACCTCCCTGTTCATGTAGACCTTCTTGGCGATCTCTCTTAGTTGGGTGATGTTCATCCTGGCAAAACCCTCTAGTTTCTGAAGTCTTTTTCTGATGTCTGGGGCGGCCTGAGCCACGAAGGAGGTGTTTACCATCTGTTGGCTTTCTTGTGCCTCGGGGTCAAATGGAGTGTATATCCTGTAGGCTTCACATAGTCTTTCGTAGTAGTCCCCGGGGGACTCCCCTGGTTGTTGAGTGACCGAGGATACCTTAGTCATGTTCATGGGTTTCTTAGCTCGCCAGAGGAGGACCTCCTGGTACCGGCGGATGTGGGCCTGTCTTGGTTGTGGTGAAGTCCCATGCTGGGTGCTCTTTGGGTGCGGCTGTATTAGCCCAGGCAGCAGGGTCAATGACTCCTGCTGGTGCGTGCTCTTCCAGGTACTGCCTTGCACCTTTCATCATTCTCCTCCTTTCCTCTGTGTTAAACAGGGTGTGGAGTAACTGTTGGCAGTCTTCCCAGGTTGGCTGATGAGCCTGGAAGAGGGATTCTATGAGGTCTACCATGGCCTGTGGTTTCTCAGAGTAGGATGGGGTGTTATGTTTCCAATTGAGAAGGTCGGTGGTGGAGAAGGGCTGATAATAACATCATGGAACGGCTGGGTTGGACCATCCTGTCTTCATCGTGCCTCTCAGGTTCCTGCATCTCGTTACGGCATTTGGAGGGCACTTGCGCCCAGCCTGGGGCACAGCCTGGCTGCTGGTCCTGGAGAAAGTGGATCCTTTGGGCCTGGGGTCACTGGTGAAACTGATGGTGGCGGAGTGTCTGGAGCTGAAGGGCCAGGTGTAGGCGGTCTTGGGGGTATGTACGGTGGGGGCAGGTTCGGTTCATCCTCGGGATCTCCGGCTAGGATTTGTGGAGACTGGGGCTTTTGCTGATTTTCTTTAGGTTGCTTGGATGAGGCGATTAAGACCCTGGTCTGTCCCTGCCTACTGCAAGTGAATCGCACCCAGTGGGGAAGGGTCTGAGCAATTCCCAGCCAGGAGTCAATGTACGGAAACTGGTCAGGGTGTCCTGGTTCTCCTGTTACGACTCACCATACTCGATGAATCGTTGGGACATCCAATGTCCCTTCTGAAGGCCACCCGACATCAAAGGTGGGCCATTCCAATTCACATAGGGTTCTCAACTTGCTGGGGTTCATCCTGACTCAATAGTCTCCCGAAAACCCCTTTCCCTGAACTTTGGGGCTGATAAGCGGTGTGGAGTCCCCAGGTGATGTTGAGAGATTTGGTCAAGACCTGTACAATGTCTGCCACAAATGCGGGTCCGTTGTCACTATGGATTGTTAATGGCAGGCCGAACCGGGGCACGATCTCCCGCAAGAGGACTTTAGCTACTTCCAGGCTTTGCTCCATCCTGGTTGGGAAGGCTTTGACCCACCCAGAGTATGTGCATGCTATTACTAGGAAATATTTGAACCCCCTGCTCAGCTGCACATCTGTGAATTCTACCTCTACATTTTCGAAGGGGGTTGCTCCCATCCTCTGGACACCTGGTGGGGAACGTGGTGCAGACCAAGCATTATTTTTTGTTCACTCATTGCTCGGCATAGTGCTGGCAGCTGACTGATGTAGTAGTGTTTCTTGAGAAGGGCCTCTAATGCAGTTTTTCCCAGATGAGTGAGTCGGTGGTGTTCCTTGACTAGATGCCCTCCAGTTGCTGTTGGAACAAAGATGTACCCATCAGGCATCATCCACCATCCCTTTTCAGTCAGGATGGCCCCCTCAGCCATGGCCCATTCCTTTTCCTTTTTAGTGTAACTGGGCGGAGGGACTTCTTCCGGGGGTGTCAGGGCCATGGTGAGGGAAGGGGCTCTGTCCATGTCCTCACTGGCTGCGGTCTTGGCTGCCTCATCTGCCAGACAATTTCCCTGCGCTATGGGGTCGTCTCCTTTCTGGTGTCCCTTACAGTGCAGGATTGCTACTTGTTGAGTAAGAACTGACACCACCCATATCAACATGACACAACTGTTCCAGAAAATTCTTGCCTAGGAAGATAAATAGATTAATTGCTAGCTCAAGAAATTAATTTATCTGGGCAAATAATTTGCCCATCCGGACTGCTCTCCTATCAAGACCACAGACTACACACTTGGCAAAGAACTCACCATTATGACAAAGTTTATTTATCAAGACTTGTTTCAAGACCATTGCTTCTCTGGATCTATGAATCCTAAACTGTCTTAAATAACTGTGCCCAATCCCCATCAGTTTCTTGCTTTGAAGAACCACCTTAAACCACTTGAGCCCAGTCCCCCAAATGCTATAAATCTCCTTTCTTGAAATCCCCTTTCTGAGACACTACCAAATCTCTATCAAGGTGTTATTCTCCCTTGCTGCAGTAAATATCTAATAAACTTAGACTTATGTTACTTGACTAACAGGTTTCGCTGGTGTTCTTTTGGGGAGTTGGCAGCGGACAAGATCTGTGAACTCGAATGAGAAAAAAACTGACATTTATTTTCATAAACCTGTAACTGAAATTTAGCATTTCTTTCAACTAGGAATATAAGCAAAAACTACAGTGACTCTAGCCACGGCACCAGTAAAAATTATGACCATTTGTCACCAGTAAATATTAGAGGTACTTTCAATCTGTATTACAGCTGTTGCATATATCTCAAAATATCATTTATGCTCACCAATACTTTGAAATTAATGTAAGGTTGATTAATGAAGGCTCTGAGATTTTACTCGACTTGCAAGCTAACAAGTCAGCTTGCCACAGTTTCATGGATCATGACAGAAGACACAAAACTCCTGGATCTGAGATGACAGACTTTATTACTCACAGCAAAAAGGGGTAGCCAGAGTGTCGGTGTGTTTGTGCTGTTTCCCTAATTTTTATTTCCACAGGGATGGTGAGGGGGGGGCAGGTCACAGGAACACGGGTAGTAGATTTTGTTAAGAGACAGGAATTTAGGGGCGCCTGGGTGGCTCAGTCGTTAAGTATCTGCCTTCAGCTCAGGTCATGATCTCAGGGTCCTGGGATCGAGCCCCGCATCGGGCTCCCTGCTCCGTGGGAAGCCTGCTTCTCCCTCTCCCACTCCCCCTGCTTGTGTTCCCTCTCTCGCTGTGTCTCTCTCTGTCAAATAAATAAATAAAATCTTAAAAAAAAAAAAAAAAGACAGGAATTTAGGGCCCAGGGCTGGTGTACTTTTTGAGCAAGAAACAAATGTAGCAAGCAACAAATAAGCTAGTCTGGTTGCCTAAGTAATCAGCTACTGATGCTGCCCAGTTTTATTTTTTTATTTTATTTTATTTTTTATTTTTATTTTTTTATTTTTTATTTTTTTAAAGATTCTATTTATTCATCTGAGAGAGAGAGAATGAGAGACAGAGAGCATGAGAGGGAGGAGGGTCAGAGGGAGAAGCAGACTCCCCGCCGAGCAGGGAGCCCGATGCGGGACTCGATCCCGGGACTCCAGGATCACGACCTGAGCCGAAGGCAGCCGCTCAACCAACTGAGCCACCCAGGTGCCCGCTGCCCAGTTTTAAACGATGGATAAGCCTTGCAGTCTGGCACACTCAGCAAGAATGTACAGAGACACTCAGGACCCATGTGGACTGCCTCTCCAACATGTAGTACTAGACCTTGTTCTTAATGCGTTTATAAAGGAGCAGATAAATTATCATATTATCATTTTGCTTTTTAAAGATTTTATTTATTTACTTTTGCAAGAAAGAGAGTGAGAGAGAGCGGGAGAAGGAGCATGTGCAGACTTCCCGCTGGACAGGGAGCCTGATGCAGGGCTCGATCCCAGGACTCTGGGATCATGACCTGAGCCAAAGGCAGACGCTTAACCGACTGAGCCACCCAGATGCCTTCATCATTTTGCTTTTATATTTTAATATCACTGGTTTCCTTTTTTATTTTATTTAACATATGCATATCAATGCATTATTCTGAGAAGGGGTTGGTAGGCTTAACCAGATTGCCAAAGGAGTCCATGGCACAAATAAGGTCAAGAAATGGAAGACTTAAAAAAATATTTTCACCAAGTATTGATATGAAAATAAATTATTATACAACTCCATTACTCAGGAAAACCTGTTCAGAGCTCTCCTTGTCACGAAGGCAGAGTGGGAAGGGCCCTGGTGCCAAATCCAGGAGACTAGAATTTGGGTCTCAGCTGTATGAAGGCCCCACTAGTTACTTAAACTTTTTGCGTCCAGTTTTCCTCATCTGTAATGTGAGAAACTTGTTACCTAACTCACTGGCTCACTGGCTCAACACAGAGACTGAGAGGTGTACTCTCACACATTGCCTGTGGGAGTGTAAAGTAAACATATTTTCTGGAGAGTAACTTGGCTCTGGGTACTCAAAAAAATTCAAATCCTTTGAGCAAGCAAATCCATTACTAGAAATTTATTATTATTAGACATAATCAGATGTACAGACAAAAACGTAATTGAAAAGATGTTCATGGCAGTATTATTTATAATCGTAGTATTTTTATAAACATCTTGAATGTCCAATAATTAAGGCATGGCTACAAAAATTGTGGCACATCTATACTGATAAATGCAGTCATTATGAATTATCAGAGCAGAATATTCCGTGACATTAAAAAATGCCCACGATTTGGGGCGCCTGGGTAGCTCAGTCTGTTAAGCGTCTGCTTTCAGCTCAGGTCCTGGGATCGAGTCCCACATCGGGCTCCCTCTGCCTGCCGCTCCCCCTTCTTGTACTCTCTCTCTCTGTCAAATAAATAAATATAATCTTTAAAAAAAAAATGCCTGTGATTTTATGTTGTGGAAAAAAAATGCAAAACTCTTTGTGAGGTGCCTCCAATTCTGTTTAATGAATTATATATATATATAAGCTTAGAAAAAAAGACTAGTTGGAAATTTACTGAAAATGTTATCGCTAGTGGTATAATATACACATATTACAAAATTTTAATTTTATAATAATAAATTTCCCCTATATTTCTCAATAAGCATATGCTGCTTTGTAATAAGAGAAGCAAATTATTTTATTATTTTATTTATTTTATTATTATTATTATTTTTTTTTTTTAAAAGATTTTATTTATTTGACAGAGACATAGCGAGAGAGGGAACACAAGCAGGGGGAGTGGGAGAGGGAGAAGCAGGCTTCCCTCCAAGCAGGGAGCCCGATGCGGGGCTCCATCCCAGGACCCTGGGATCATGACCTGAGCCGAAGGCAGATGCTTAACGACTGAGCCACCCAGGCGCTCCTATTTTATTATTTTTAAAGATTTTATTTATTCATTTGGGAGAGAGGGAGAGAGAGTGCGCACAAGTTGGGGGGAGGGGCAGAGGGAGAGGGAGAAGCAGGCTCCCCGCTGAGCAGAGAGCCCGATGCGCTGTGGGAGCTCGATCCCAGGACCTGGAGGTTATGACCTGAGTCCAAGGCAGACGCTTAACCATCTGAGCCACCCAGGCGTCTTGAGAAGGAAATTATTTTTAAAAAGCAACTCAAAATTAAGGTTATTTGTGTGAAAGTGCTTTGACAATCATATTGTGCTACATAAATGTGTAATGATATTAGTGTTTTTCTGGAAATTTAGAAGCACAGTTGGATTCACGTTTAAATCAATAAATTCGACTGCAAGGAAGATAAATCGGCCAGTGGGCGGCTGTGATTTGTGCAGCTCTGGAGCAGGCAGGCTCCCTCTGCTTCCTTCTGCTTCCCTCCCCCTGCAGCCTGTCTCTCACTCCTGTTTGTTTTTCTCTCTCTCCATGCACCATCCAGTTCTGCTTCCTCGGAAGGAGGCTGTCTGGTCTTGTCTCCTGGGCTGAATCATGCCTCAGAAATGGAAAAAGCCCCAAGGCCAGGGCCTGTCTGGGTTGAAGAGCTGGGGCTAAGGTTTGAGTGTGACATCAAAGTGCATAATGAGGGTTTTGCTGCAGATTCCAGGCTAGAGGGCAGGTGTGGGTGGCGCCATGGTTATAGGCTTCTAGGCTGTGGCCCTGATGGAATGCTGAAGCCCTTTGGCTGGATGCAGGTGAGGAAAAAGCTGCTTTTTTCTGTGGTATGATTTGAGGGCATGCTGTGATCTCCCTCACCCCAGAGCTTCTGTGCCAATTCACTGTTCCCGCTCCTGAGATCTCCACCGTTAAGGAGGCTCCTGGTGAAATGTATATGGATCATCTGGGGCAGCAGCCTATCCTAATACTAAGATTGAGGCTCTGGAATTAGGCAGACTTGGTTAGATTTGGATCCCAACTCCACCGCCGCTTGGAATCGTCACTCGAGGCCTATGAGCCTGGGTCTCAACATCTGTAAATGATGACAAAAAGCACTCACATACACCAAGCATACAACAGGCATGGTTCTAGGAGTCTTTCTTATATTAACTCCTTTGATCTATGCAACAACCTTATTAGGCACTTGCTGTTATCATCATGTGCATCTTAGAGATGGGGCAACTGCAGCCGGGTTCGTTGATTAACTTGCTCAAGGCCTCACAGGGTCAGTACCAGGAGGAACCCAAGCAGTGTGGTTCCAGAGTCTGTGTTAACAACTGTGTTTGGGAGTCTCACTGTCAGACAAGCCCACAATAGTAACTATGATTTATTAGGAGCTTACTTAGTGCCAGGCACTACGCTAAATGCTATTCAGGAATTTCTCATTTGTGCGTCCCAATGCCTGGATGAGGCAGGGACTATTGTTAGGTGTTAACACTGACCTGCAGGACAGCCCACTGTATACAAGGCCCTCTGTGAAAGGCTGGGCCTTGGGGAGGTTGTTACAGTATAGAAGAGCTAAGATGTGTCCATAAATAAATGTGATTCATGGTAGAATCAGAGCTTGATGAGGCTGGAAGAGAGCTAAGAGATTATCTGGTTTCAACTCATTTTTTACTGATGACAAGAACTGACTTGCTTTGTTTAGAGTTTGGAGGAGGATCTAGTGAGAGAACAATAGGCAACACTTACTGGGTTCGCTTGCTCTGTGCGTGTGTTTATTTCCTTCAATCCTCACAACAGCCACATAGGAGAGGCCCTATTATTATCCCCATTTCGCAGATGAGGAAGCAGATAGGGAGAAGTTAATAAGCAGCTCGTCCCACCTCCCACAGCTAGCAAGTGGCAGATCTGGGATGCTGGCAGTGGGCTCCAGAGCTCGGGCACTGAACCACCCCGCTTTGTGCTGCCCCACTTACAGAAGGTGGTTAAGGAGCCTAGGAAGAGGTGGGCAGATCAGGTGGATCAGAAAGTGCTTTGTAGACTACAAAGAGCTGTACAGACAAGGTTATTATTAGACAGAGGTAAGAGTCCCAAGAGAGATATAAAGTGGTATAAAGGGCGCCTGGGTGGCTCAGTCTGGTAAGCGTCTGCCTTCAGCTCAGGTCATGATCCTGGGGTCCTGGGATCGAGCCCCACAGCGGGCTCCCTGCTCAGCGGGGAGTCTGCTTCTCCCTCTCCCTCCCTCTGCTTGTGCTCTCTCTGTCTCTCTCTCTCTCTCACTCACTCTCTCTCTCAAATAAATAAATAAAATCTAAAAAAAAAAAACCCCCGAAGTTGTATAAAGCTTAGGGCAAAACCAAGGACAATCTCTAGGATGAGATGGCTTTGCTTTGGATTTGGACCCATGCTCAGTAGGAATGAAGAATGTCCGGGATGTTATGGGGTGGTGGTGGGGAAGGTTTCCTCCAGTCCTCCCCCATTAGCTCAGGATGGCTGATCAGATTAGCCAGCTGGCATGTTGGCCCAGGTGAAGAGGTGATCTGGACCAGAGATCACCTGCAGAGAGCAAGGTGGGTGGGGGCCACTCAGAGGGGGATAAATGAAGGCACAGAAGGCGGTTAACAGGGCCAGGGGTGGGGGTAAGACAGCCTGAGTTCAAATCCTGCCATCCTACCACACTCTGATTAGGAGGCCATGGGCAAGCTACACAACATCTGTATCTCAGTTTCCTCATCTGAAGAATGGGAATGATAACGGTGTGTCTTCAGAAGCTTATCCAAAATTGACATGCTCATTTGTTTCAAGTGTTTACTCTGATGCATGGTACACAGTAAGCACTCAATAAGATCTAGCCATTGTTGGGGCGCCTGGGTGGCTCAGTCGTTAAGCGTCTGCCTTCGGCCCAGGTCATGGTCCCAGGGTCCTGGGATCGAGCCCCGCATCGGGCTCCCTGCTCGGCGGGAAGCCTGCTTCTCCCTCTCCCACTCCCCCTGCTTGTGTTCCCTCTCTCGCTGTGTCTCTCTCTGTCAAATAAATAAATAAAATCTTAAAAAAAAAAAAAGAGCTAGCCATTGTTATTTCCGTTATTATTGTCCCAGAAAGCCTGATTGGTGTATGATTCAGGGAGGAATGGGGTTAGAAGAAAAGCAGACACATATGTCTACTGCAATCTGCTCCTGGTAAATCTAAATCTGCTGGGGTGAATTGGATTACAAAACAACACAGACTGGCTTCCCCCTTTCCCACCTTAGGTTTTGTTTCTGAGAATCACCGGATCTGCTTTTCAGGGAAAGGTAAGGAGTGGGAGGACGAGGAGTTAAAGGCCAATGGACCACCAGTACTCTGGGCTAATAGGGAAGGGTCCTCAGTGGTTTCTGCAGCTCTGTTGGAATTTCTGAACTCTTTTTAATTAGCCTCCTCACCCCTTTGCATACTGTGGATTTACTTTCCATTCTCACAAGCAGACACATTCCTGCAGGGAAAATGCAGATGGATGGGAAGTCCTTTCTTGAACAGATTAATGGCACAGTAGGAGGATGCCGGTTGGGTGGGGACTAGGAGAAGTAAAACTCATGTGTACTGACCCATACTCCTTTGCAGGACCAGGCTGGGTAAAGGAGCTTGCATGTTGCCATCACACCAGCCCTGCAAGGAAAGTATTTCTTAGCACCATTGTAGAAACTTGTCCGAGGCCACAACTAGCCCATGGAGCAGGGAGTCCGACCCAGATCTGTTCAACGCCGACAGTCATCCTTTATACAAAATCTGAGAAACTCCACTGACTCAGAGCTATCAGGTCAGGCCAACCTGGCTTGGGGAAAGGACTGCTCCATGGGAGGAAGGTGTAGTCCATTCTGCTCTAGGCCTCCTCCCAATCCCCATGAGCTGAAGTGCTGGAGGTCAGTCCTGTCTTTGGTCCAGGTGAAGGCTGCAGTTTATTGTCACCAGCAAATTGACCTCCATCAGGATATTACTAGTTGCACTTATATTTTACTATTGTTCAGTTGCTCAGTAGCCTCTTGTCGAGGGCGTGGGGAATAGGTCAGAAGCACAAGGAGCTATTTCTGGGCTCTGGCCTTTGGGAAAGCTGCTTTGTCCTGTTTACACATCCTCTCTCCAGATTTGCACAACCTGACCACAGAAATGTCACCCTCCAAGCCCAGGTAAATAGGGGCAACCAGATAAGTCTCCAGTTGGCCAATGGCTATTGAGTAACCAAGGGAGTCCAGAACCCTATAGTAAGCAACTATGATAAATACAGAAGAAAAGAGCACCCTAAGACTCCTGACCTCGCACTGCTGGAGCAGAAGCGTATTCCTATCTGGGGGCCGTGGTCACACAGTGCAAGTTTCAAGCCCCTCTCTCACATGACTTTTGGTCCAGTCACCCCTCCCAGCAACCACCCAGTTACACCACCAAACTGAGGTGTCAGTGTTAGCATGAACCCTAGTTTATCTTGCAAGGGTGAGAGGAGGAAGAAGGAAATCTCTTATTCAACGATGAATAGCTGAATGAATCGGGTCTCCCTCAGAAAACAAACTGAAGAGAAGAAAGGGCCTGTGTCTGGATCACCTTCTTCAAAAAGTTAGGTGGAAAAAAAATGATGCAGGGCAAAAGGCTGGGTAGGGGGGAGAGAAGGGACAGGGAGGCTGGTTGCTCTACAGAGCTACGGAAGGAAACCATTTGGAAGGGAGCCCCTGGTCACACATCTGAATGTGTCACTGCCAAGTCCCCAGAGGCCAAAAAAGCCTGGATCAGCCTGTCAGGAACCGGATATTCCACCAATTCTGAGAGCCCCAGAATGAAACCAACCAGCTTCCCCCTCTTTTCCACCAGTAGAACCTCATCTTCAGCCCTCATTTTCAACATTGTTTTTGTTTAATATCCTAAGGTGGGGAAAACGATGTTTGTGTAGGGCCCTGCCAATAGGTAAAGTTGTGCTGCCCAATGGAGGAGAGAATTTTTTCTTGAGAAGTGGCCAAACCCCACCAATAGCTCTGCAACTGAGGGGAGGCCTTCACCAGCTAGGATTGGCATGGGGGAGGGAGTGTCAAATAAAATAATTTATGTGAACTTGTTGAGCCCAGCCTGGTCCCTTGGGGCCAATACATGTATTTGTTCTTTCTCTGTGGCAGATATTGTCCTTTGGGGGATAAGTGGGAGAGAGGAAAACTTCCCTATTGAGCTCGTACATTCCGTGACTGCCCCAGGAGCTTCATCACCTCTGCTTCTAGTCCAAGACCTTGCTTCCTAAATGGCCTTCCTGCTTCTACCATTGCCTCGGAGAGTTTATTCTCCACACAATAGCCAGAGTGCTCTTTTTAAAAGTGTAAATTATCTTGTCACTTTCCTGTTGAAAACTCTTCAAATGCCCCCACCACACTTAAGAGTAGAATTTAAACACTTCACCATGGGTTACTGGGCGGGAGGGTGACCTGCACCCTGCTGACTTCGCCTCCCATCTTTCTTCCTAAGGCCCATTCTGTGGCCGCCACACTGACCTTTGTTTCTGCGCCCACCAAGACTGTGACCTCCTCCAGGGCTTTGGTACGAGCTATTCACCTTGCCTAGAATACCCTTTGTTCTTCTTACCTGACCACTCAAACTGATTAGCGAACCCCCCACTCTATTGGCTTCACAGCAAGTGGTAATGATACGAACTCAACCAGTCTTGTCTATCATTTGTTTACTTGTTTATTGCCTATTTTCCTCACAACACAAGCCCCAGAAGGGAAGGCGCTGGGTCCATCTTGTCTACCACCGAATCTCTAATGCCAAGCAGAGCCTGGCACGTAGTAGAGCTCTAGTATTCGTTAGATAAGCGAGCTCTTCAAACCCGAACCATCCTGAGAGATACGTGCGAAAAGGAAGGTTCCATCAGGCTGAGGATCAGAATCCTGGTCTGGCTGAAGACAGACCTCGCCTTCCTTCCAGATACCTCGACCTTTCCACGGTGGGCGCAGCTGTCCCCGCCCCTTCTCACACACTTGATCCCCCTCTCTCCAGGAAGGACAGGCCGGAATTCCAATCCTTTCTCCGAGCCTGGTGCCAGCCCTCAAGTCCTCCCACATTTCGGGGGCTCAGAGACGCCGCCCTTTTCTTAAAATGGACCGTGTCGGGCGCGTGCAACCTCCTCCCTTGGACCACCAATCAGGGCACAGGGGAGTCCCGCACCGTCTAGGGTAAAATGGGACGGGTCCCCCGGCCCACCGCTGGTATCGCCTCAGGTCCCCGAATCTGGCCCCCTCCCAGGCTAGGGAGCCCCCCGACCGTGTGGGGGCGAGGAGGACGGTCCAGGCGTCAAGGGCAATGAGGACATTCAGGCCCGAAAAGGGGGTGGGCCGACTTCGCACCGTAGAACCTTTCTTCACCAAGGCCTCGTTTGCCGGCCGGGCAGCTTTGGAGGAGACACCCGGCTTAACCGTTCCTCCCGCTCGCACCCTCCCCCGCCCGGCCCAGTCTGCGGAGGCGCGCCTTCCTGCCCACCCCGAGTTCGGGGGCTGCTGCCGCGGGAGCGTTCCGCCTCGCGCCGGAGGCCCCCAGGCGTGGAGCCGCGAAGCCATCGGCAGCGTCTGGCGCTTCTGAGCTCTGGTGGGCGAGGACCTGCGGGTTTCCTCCAGCCGGGGAGGACGCAGAGCGGAGGCGGAGGCCGAGGCAGTTTTTAGGCCTTAGGCCCGGCGGGCCGGGGCGGGGGAGACGCGCCCAGCATTCGCCATCCCGGGCGCGTGCGGTCCTCTTGGGACCTCGCCGGCGACCCGTAGCTCGGGCACGCGCCTGTCGCAGCCCGCAGGAAGGAGGGGTCCGGCCTGAGGCCCGGGGCGGCGGCCGCCATGGAGATCCCCTCGGCCCAGGGCCGGCGCCTGGGGCCTCGGGGGCGGCCCTGAGCGCCCTCCTCCCTGCCGAGGCCGGGTCGCGGACGTGCCCCCTGCGGCCTTCGGCCACCTCTGCGTCTCCGCCCTCCCCGGGCCGCGCTGCTGCGTGGGCGCGGCGGCGGCGACGGCGCCCTGTTGAATGGGCTGTGAGGGCCCAGGTTTGAAGCGCTGGCGAACGCGGCCTCCGGGGGCGCAAGGCAGCAGCAGCGGTGGCGACCAAACGGGTGTTGGAGTTGGCGGCGGCCATGGAGGGCCTGGCTGGCTATGTGTACAAGGCGGCCAGCGAGGGCAAGGTGCTGACCCTGGCCGCCTTGCTTCTCAACCGGTCTGAAAGCGACATCCGCTATCTGCTGGGCTATGTCAGCCAGCAGGGAGGGCAGCGCTCCACGCCCCTCATCATCGCGGCCCGCAATGGGCACGCCAAGGTGGTGCGCTTGCTCTTAGAACATTACCGGGTGCAGACTCAGCAGACTGGCACCGTCCGCTTCGACGGGTAGGTACACCCCAACCCCTCTCCCACGAGCGCGGACCCACCACCTCACAGGTCCTCCCCTCCTTCACTCTCTCTCCGTAGAGGTATCACTTCTTCCCTTTTGTGCATCCTCCTGCCGCATGAATGCCCACTTCGTCTTCCAGGGCTAATACTTCATCCCGTGGTTTGCTGCTCAACCTCATCGGCCCCTACCCCTTATTCCCTCTATGGGTAAATAGCCACACCCTCTGTCTTGATATCTAATGGGTATTCTTCACTAGAGGGTCCGTGAGCAAGTAGGTATGGAGGAGGTGCACCTTCCCAGATTTTACCTTTATCGGTATTGGGCTTGTAAGCGAGATCAGAAATTAACGCGGTCAGCAATTAACACTGAAAACCTCTGTTTGATGAGTTATTTGGTCACCCAATATTTACTCCTTCGAGTGAGTGGTCCCTTCAGACGGGTTTGCGGGGGCCTGAATGTCAAAATAAGCCCCTAGAACTCCAGCCTCTTGAGGGATTGTCAGGCAGCCAGACATCCCTAGACATGATTCTGACTCTTCCACATAGCTTGGGGTAGATAGGTTGGCTGCAAAAATGGCCTGGACCTGGTATTGGAGATAATGCCATTGTTAATCCATGTTATCTTGTGATACCGTGGGGAAACTTGATAGTTTATGTTATTTCAGGTGGGGAGTTCAAAAATTCATATTGTCATAGTTAAAATTCGTTTTTTAGGTTTAATTATACATATTTTGGGGGTATGGTAATGTTTAACACAGAACTGTCAGGTTTGACATCTTCTTTGCTGTGCTGGATTATTATAAAGTGTTTTTCAGATTACAAACTTCATTGATTGCATTTGTGTTTGTTGACTTTTGTGCCAGTACGTAAGCTGTTGTAGCATTTTCTTCTGTTTTTGGTAGATGTGGTCCAAGCATAAAGATACGTATCTTTAGTTTTGGTGATTGAAAACTGCTTGGTTAAAACCTCATTGAAAAAGCGCTTCTTGAAGATGACTAGGGCATTGTTGAATTTGGTTCTTTTTTAGGTTTAAATAATAAAATGATGAGAGGAAGATATTTTTAGATGAGAAGAAAATATTTTAATGAAACGATAGACCATGTTGGTGGTTAATCTCTGGTACCACCTCCTTGGACATCAAGGAGATGGTCTTTTTCCTGTTGATTAAAGATGGCAACCTGATTCATGTTGGCTTTCCCTTACTGGCTTCTGTGTCCTTTCTAGAACTCCCTGCATTCCCACAGCCTTTCCTATACCCAGACAAGGAGTGACACAGAATGACCCCTGAACTTCCAGCACCATTCCAGTTGTATAGGCGCATGCATTCACTGAGATACAAATCTCAATAACAGCTGCTGGAAACATCACAGCTAAGGAACTTGCTGAGGCCTTTTTGGATGAGGGGAGGATAGTGGTGAAAAAAAAAAAAAAAAAGTTTCCTAAAGCATTTGGAAAGGCTTTGCTTATTGCTGTCTTTTTTTTACCATCAAAGAGAAAGATCTTTTGAGATGGAATTAAAAGAACCTGAAATTACTAGAAAGGACTAGAAATATAGCATTGAGCCTGTATACTTGCCCAGTATTCTGGACTGGGCAGTGAAATTAAACGGTTCAGTAGGCAAACACTTACTGAACTCCTACTGTGTGCTGGGCTGTGTGGTAGGGATTGGGTATGCAGGGGTGAGTAACATACTGTTCCCACTGTGGAGGAAGACCGTTTAGCGGGGGAGACAGAGAAATAGATATGTAAGATGAGTAACTGCAGATGCCATGCCATTTAGAGTTTTAGAAGTCTGTTGGATGAGTGAGGGAGTATGGGAAGAGGAATTGCTCAGCTTTGCCCGGGGGAATCAGGGAAGGCTCCCCTGGTGAGGTGATGCTTGAGTTTGGGTCTTACAGGAAGTGAAGAAGGGGGTCAAGCAACAGCCTGGTGAACTTGCAGTGACAAGTGTTTCAGTGTGGTTGTAGGAAGGGATTTAAGCTGGGGAAATTAAGAAAGAGATTGTGGGAGACTGGAGAAAGGTGGAGGCCGTATTTTGATGATCGTTGTGTAAAATATCAAGAGTCCCATTGGGGAGACTGCAATTGCAAACGGTTCAGTCATTCGAGATTTTGGCTGAGCATTCTTAAAACTATCCTTTTTGTTTCTGGATTATTACAATTATGCATTTATTATCTGCTGTGTAAAGGTAATGGAGAATTTTATTTATTAAATGCCTGTGATGGGCCTAGCCCTATTAGACCTTCTGCGGACGATACAGAAAAAAATGTAAGGTTTTTGCTTTTTTTGAGGAGCTTGCCAATTAATTAACAAGGGAGAATTGAAGTTCATGGCCACCTTTCTGCTTACTCAAACCACTGATATTTTGCAGTTTATTCCAGTCATTTTGGCATTTCAGAACTAGATAAAAAAGAGTGTTATTTGCAAATGTCATGATTTCACTTTGCACTCACTCCAGACATTGTGAAAATAATCTGAATGAGGTGTTAACAGTATGAAGCTCACTCACCTCTTGGGGGCTGGCGTTTTGAGAGGTACTTAGCTAACTCCCCCGTTATTTTTTTATTTTTATTTTTTTTTAATCCCCCTTTAGATTCCCTCAGCACTTGAGAACCATGGCCAGGTGGGGAGTGACAGGTTCTCTGTGTGTGCTGAAGTAGATCAGTGTTTCCTGGTTTTTAGTCACCTGTGTACCATCGTCACAATTTTTTTTTTTTTGAAGATTTTATTTATTTATTTGACAGAGACAGCGAGAGACGGAACACAAGCAGGGGGAGTGGGAGAGGGAGAAGCAGGCCCTCCGCCGAGCAGGGAGCCCGATGCGGGGCTCGATCCCAGGACCCTGGGATCATGACCTGAGCCGAAGGCAGACGCTTAATGACTGAGCCACCCAGGCGGCCCCATCTTCACAATTTTTTGTCAAATTATTGATTACTTATCCTGTTTTTTGCCTAATATTAAAAAAAAAAAGTTTCACTTCTTAGCTTCATCCAAAGCAACAGTTATCTGTATAATTATGGGTTTGATATAGTATGATTTGTGTGTATATGTGTGTGTGAGAGAGACATTAAAATAAATAGCTTATTAGAAATTTTGTAAAAGTCTATGTTCTGCCTAAAAATTTCTATAATACCTTAAGAAACTCAAGTGGATTCATAACACATTCTCAAGGAAGAAGGGACTACCTACCTAGATCAAGCCCCATGGTGATATTTGAGCCCTTGTTCATATTTTTAAGAGTAACATTTGAGATTATTTTACTTACGGCTTAATATGTGAAGACTAAAAGTGACAGACGAGGGGGCAAGAAAAATTACTTGAGTAGAAATGAAAGAACCTTTAGTTGGAGAATGGGAAACTGTTGAGAATGTTACAGAAATGGAACAGAACAAAGGTGAGGTGTCCTGTGACCGTGGAATAGTGTGCTGGCCTGAGTTCCTAAGGCCTGACAGCTCTGTGCCGGAGTTTGTGGGAGAACCCTTGTCCTAAAAGAGGTTTGCTGACAGGAGTGGGAAGGAGAACAGGACCTCTGGGAGTTCTGAGGCTTTTTGTTGAGTTCTCTTTTAAAGTTGGCACTAGTACTAATACTTTTAAGGTTCAGGCAGAGAACAGGCATGAGGGGCACATCATCATTTGGCTTCATTTAAAAGTCATTGCCACACAGTATGTATTTCAAGAAACTACATTTGATCTAATAAATGATTTTAAGGACTTTGGTTAAAATAAAGTGTTGCTCATTTACATTTAATGAATTTTTATTTCCATTTCAAATACTTGACCAGACATTTTTATTTTAAATTGAACCAGGAAATAGTTTGAGCTTAGTTTTGTGATCAGAAATGTTATCTTTTATTGTGAAATGTTTCCATCATCTGGTGTGTACATTTTGTTTAAAAAGGTGAATATCAGGTTATAGTTTATTTTTATTTTATTTATTTATTTAATTAATTTTTAATGTAATCTCTACCCCCAACGTGGGACTCGAACTCACAACCCTGAGATACAGAGTCATACACTCCACAACTCAACCAAACAGGTGCCCCGGTTTCTTGATTCTTTTTTTGTTGTTGTTGTTTAAAGATTTTATTTATTTAAAGAGAGTGCGTAGGAGCTCATTCTTGCTTGTTGGGGGGGGAGGGGCAGTGGAAGAGGGGGAGACAGAGACTCTCAAGGTGACTCTGCACTGAGCCTGGAGCCCCAGGCAGGGCTCAGTCTCACCACCCTGAGATCAAGCCCTGCATCGGGCTCTCTGCTCAGTGGAGAGCCTGCTTCTCCTTCTCCCTCTGCCCATCTCCCCTCCCCTGCTCGTTCTTTCTCACTCTCTCGCTCTGTCTCAAATAAATAAATAAATAAAATCTTAAAAAAAAAAAAAGTCATGCTTAACCAACTGATCCACCCAGGTGCCCGCCAGTTTCTTGATTTTTTAAGATGAAATACGTAGTAGTTTGCATTGCAATTTTGGACCAAGTCTAGAAAGATCGTTGTTTTATAGTACTTCTCCCATAGGGACTAAGTACATATTGCATTAATTTTATCATATTTTTATATTCTGTTATAAATGTGTTTGGTATGTTGTTTTGAGGAAGTCTGTGCTCCTTATTTCAGCTGAAGTCTGTGGACAAAGGAATGTCATATATTTTAGGCTTATTGCCTTTAATCTGTTTAATGTTTTTGTTTAGATGTAGAAATTCAAAATTTGCTAAGGCTGATGTTTCTGAAGGACTAGTCATTTTCTAATACATTCTGCAGTGAATATTTTTGTCCTAAACTATTTAAAAACTTTAATTGCCTCAATAAAAGTAGATAATTGAAACTTTCTTGAGGCTCCTGTCACATCACTATATGGAAAAATGGAAATGATTAGGCTACACCACAAAAAGTATTAAACTGTACAAAGACCAAGTGAAATATATACTTGTAATTTAATTTTTACTCCTACATCATTAATTCTGGGAAATTTGAGGTGAGAAAAATACTTTAATCACTTATTGTCTCTTTTTTTCATCTTTAAAATGGGGGTCATATTTATCTTTTATGGTTATTGTGAGAGTTAAAAAGAATGTATGTGAATGCCTATTTTAATGTAAAATTTTTGAGTTTTATATGGTTTGGGTTCATGTTCCTGGCATATAATAACTTCATATTTTTAAAGTGCAAGGAAACATTTAACTATGAAAATGTAACTATATATTACTATGTATTTTTGATAGATTACTATTAATTAGTTTGAAAAAATGCTTTTTATTTATTTTTTTGAAAAAATGCTTTTTAAATTGAAACTGGATGACATGTATTATGTTTCCCTAATATATAGAGTACTGTGTACTAGAGTACTTTTGTATTTTAATCTCATGTAAACCTTTTAAATTATATATCTGTAAAATGAGCATAATAATAGTGTCAGCCTAATAGGGTTATTGGGAGGAGGTTATTATGAGGATTAAGTGAGATATATTGCATATCGAGCACTTACTACAATGAATGCTTGGCACATTGAAGATACTTATTAGCTATTTGTGTTCGTTTAAACTGTTTTTCTTTAATTGTTTTTCATTTTTGTTTTTAATTTAAAAAAAATTAAATTTAAGTTTTTAATTATGACTATTTTTAGTTAAGGTATAACATCTAGTAAGGTGCATAAATTTTAAGTGTACGATGTGATAAAATTTTAATATGTTTACATCCATGTAAACACCTTCTAGATCAATATACAGAATATTTTTATCAGAGTTTCCCTTGTGCCCTTTCTCAGTCAGTTCCTCTCCTTTCCTTTCCCAGAAGTAATGATTATTCTGACTTCTATCACCATAGATTAGTTTTGTCTATACTTGAACTTCCTATAAAGGGAATCATACAGTGTGCTCTTTTCTGTCTGGCTTTTTTTTGCTTAACACATTGTCTATGAGATTCATCTGTGCAGTTGCGTGTATCAGTAGTTTTTTTTTTTTTTATGCTTTGTAGTATTCCGTTGTATGAATATATGGCACCTTATTTACCCTGTACACAGGTATTTTAGTTGTTTCCAGTGTTTAACTATTATGGATAAAGCTGCTATGGACATTTTTATGTATACGTCTTCACTGGTGGGTGTTTGCGTTCACTTCTTGTCAATATATGCCCAAGAGTGGAATAGCTGGGTCATGGGGTTGGTGTATGTTTAACTTTAATAGTTATTGCTAAACAGTTTTCCTGAAAGTGGTTGAAACAAATTACATTCCTACCAGCAACGAGAGTTTGAGTTACTTCACATCCTGGCCAACACTTAGTATTGTCATGTCAGTCTTACTAATTTTAGCTATTCTGGTGGCTGTGTATTGGTAACTCATGATTTTAATTTGCCTTTCCCTCTCCAGTAGTTATCTTGAACATCTTTTCATATATTTATTGGTCACTTGAATATCTTTTGTGAAGTTTAGTTGTTTAGTCTTTTCACCCATTTTTTAGTGGGGTGGTTTGCCTTTTTCTTACTGATTTGTCAAATACATTTAATGTAAATGTCTTCTCCCAGTGAGTGGATTTCATATTCACTTTCTTCATAATATCTTTTGATGAATTGAAGTTCTTAATTTTAATGAAGTTCAATAAATCAGCTATTTCTATGATTAGTGCTTTTTTGCATTCTGCTTAAGAAATAATCATTAACTCCAAGGTCATGAAGATTGTCTACTTTTTTTTTTTTTAAGTAACTCTTATGGTTTTGCTTTTCATAGAGATCTATGCTACTTCCCTAATTTTTAAGCATAGTGTGCAGTTTGATGAGTAATTTTCCTAAATATCCACCCATGAAGCCACTACCCATATCAAGATTTAGGACATTTCCAGTAGCTTTAAGCCTCTTCCCAGTTAGTCCTACACCCTTTCCTGTAGGTAACTCCATAGGTACTTGTTAGTGAGAAGGCTTTTGTGTCATTTTGTGTCATTGTTTGAAACAGAAGAAGTAACTGCTTGAATTATTATAAAGTGGGTCTTTTGTTTTCAGCAAAAACAACAGACACTGGTGTTTTGGGGGTGTTAATTGGGGTTAAACTATGATATTTATATTCTACCAGGGGATTATACTCTTTCACTTCATGGGCGATATAGTTTGACCTGTGTTATAACATTAGGTTGTATAGTGAGAAGCTCAGCAGTGAGGTTTTGGTATGAATACTTAATTGCTCTAGTAAATATTGCTTTTGACTGACCTTTTTCCTTAATACTTGCAAGTATACTTATTTTAGTGGTTCACGCACAGTATATCTAAGTATCTGCAGCAAAAATCTAGTTTTTAGGTCTGATGGTCAGTAACAGGATAAACACTTGAAAAATTGAGGTTGGGGAAAAATGGAAGGTAGAAAGGTGGGAAAGATTGGCCTCCTAGCAAGAGTCTAATTCTATTATAAGTAGCAAACCTAGTGCATATCAGACAGTAAGTGGTGACTGTGAGTGCAAACATGGCCCGAAGGTCAGGGAAGATGCCCACTTGGTTTTAGGAAAGTGCTAATTGTTTCCTCCTGTTAGTATTTTCCCCCAGTGGTTTAGCTGAAGAATGTACATAGACCCATAATACACACACACATCCATACATATTTTTAAGAGCTTTAAATTGGAGTAGAATGGATGGAGAAAAATACATTAATTGAAAGCATATAAAAGTTTCACAAAGTGAATATATTTGTTTAATAAAGTTCCTTTTGTGCTTCCTCCCACTATCTACTCCCCTTAAAAGTAAACAGTATCCCAACTTCAACACTACAGATAGGTATGTAAATGTAGTAATATAATATGTACTGTGTTCGGTTGACTGCTTTTGCTCAGCATCATGTTTATGTGATCCCTCCCTACTGTATGGAGCAGGAATTTTTTCATTCTCATGGCTGTAGTAGAAGTATATTTGATTAGCTTAGATAGTCTTAGGGGACAATTATCTGCATAAATACTTTTTTTCCTAAAGGAGTTTCTAAGACAGTGTTACTGTAGGGACTGGGGTAGCTTCCTTACTGGCCTATTGAGAGTAACTCGTACCTGGGGGATACTGGGAAGGAAGAACATGTTTTTCTCTAAGAGCCAGTGCATCAGTTTGGCGGTAAAGAAGTTATGAACCTCCACGCATTTCCTCTGTGTTTTCTGAAATGTATTTACTTTTGCTAGTAGAAAGTTGGTGGGTTTTTTGTTTTTTTTTTGGATTATATACTTTAGCAATAACAGTAATAGCTAACGTGTCTTGAGCTTCTGCTGGGTACAAGTACAATGCGGAGTGCTTTACTTAAGTTACCTGATTTTATTTTCACCCAAACTAATGTTGTGTTCATGTTCCGCAGATTGAGGTTTTGGTCAGTGCAAACGAATCCATTCTTTACGCTTATGTTAGGGCGTGTGGCCTCCGTTCTCTAACTGTTGGTCCTTCTCGTGAATAGGTATGTCATTGATGGTGCCACCGCTCTTTGGTGTGCAGCGGGAGCCGGACATTTTGAAGTCGTTAAACTTCTGGTCAGCCACGGAGCCAACGTGAACCACACCACAGTGACCAACTCAACCCCCCTGCGGGCAGCGTGCTTTGACGGCAGACTGGACATTGTGAAATACTTGGTTGAAAATAATGCCAACATCAGCATTGCCAACAAATACGACAACACCTGCCTGATGATCGCCGCATATAAGGGCCACACCGACGTGGTCAGATACCTTTTAGAACAGCGTGCTGATCCCAATGCTAAAGCACACTGTGGAGCCACGGCACTGCACTTTGCAGCTGAAGCCGGGCACATCGATATCGTGAAAGAGCTGATAAAATGGCGTGCTGCTATAGTAGTGAACGGCCATGGGATGACGCCCTTAAAAGTAGCTGCCGAAAGCTGTAAAGCCGATGTCGTCGAACTGTTGCTCTCTCACGCTGATTGTGACCGAAGAAGTCGGATTGAAGCTTTGGAACTCTTGGGTGCCTCCTTTGCAAATGACCGTGAGAACTATGACATCATGAAGACGTACCACTATTTATATTTAGCCATGTTGGAGAGGTTTCAAGATGGTGATAACATTCTGGAGAAAGAGGTTCTCCCGCCAATCCATGCTTATGGGAATAGAACTGAATGTAGAAATCCTCAGGAACTGGAATCCATTCGGCAAGACAGAGATGCTCTTCATATGGAAGGCCTTATAGTTCGGGAACGGATTTTAGGTGCTGACAATATTGATGTTTCCCATCCCATCATTTACAGGGGAGCTGTTTATGCAGATAACATGGAATTCGAACAGTGTATCAAGTTGTGGCTGCATGCCCTGCACCTGAGACAGAAAGGTAACAGGAATACCCACAAGGATCTTCTTCGATTTGCTCAAGTTTTCTCACAGATGATACATTTGAATGAAACTGTGAAGGCCCCAGACATAGAATGTGTTCTGAGATGCAGTGTTTTGGAAATAGAACAGAGTATGAACAGAGTAAAAAATATTCCAGATGCTGATGTCCACAACGCTATGGACAATTATGAATGTAATCTCTATACCTTTCTGTATTTAGTGTGCATCTCCACCAAAACCCAGTGCAGTGAAGAAGATCAGTGCAAAATTAACAAGCAGATCTACAACCTGATTCACCTTGATCCCAGAACTCGGGAAGGTTTCACCTTGCTGCATCTAGCTGTCAACTCGAATACCCCGGTTGATGATTTCCACACCAATGATGTCTGCAGCTTTCCAAATGCACTCGTCACAAAGCTGCTATTGGACTGTGGTGCTGAGGTGAATGCTGTAGACAATGAGGGGAACAGTGCCCTTCACATTATCGTTCAGTACAACAGGCCCATCAGTGATTTTTTAACCTTGCACTCTATCATCATTAGCCTGGTTGAAGCTGGCGCTCACACTGACATGACGAATAAACAGAATAAGACTCCACTAGACAAAAGTACCACTGGGGTATCTGAAATACTACTTAAAACTCAAATGAAGATGAGTCTCAAGTGCCTGGCTGCCCGAGCAGTTCGGGCTAATGACATTAACTACCAAGACCAGATCCCCAGAACTCTTGAAGAGTTTGTTGGATTTCATTAAGTGACTGGATATGTAAAATCGTTTAATGTGGTGCTAAAAAGTAAAGGACTTTAATCACAGACAATAGAATTATGTGTTCGTAAATTCTACTTTTCTTTCCACTACCCTTCCTCCCTACCCATCCTTCCTTAGTTCTGTATTTGGTCTTTTTGCCTCATAACGGTTATTGATTTCAAATACACTTTAAACAAAGCCACATTGTTTAGGTGTAACTATAATCTAAGGTATCTGGATATTGGTCACTTAACTTTTTTTTCTTCTTCGTTTGTGTCTTTTTCTTTCTTACTGAAGTATAATTGAGATACGTTATATCAGTTTCAGGTGTACAACATAATGATTCGACATTTGTATTTTTTTTTTAAGGAATGAGTATAAAATATTTTGTTTATGTAACAAGGGACATTTATGATTTGAAGTTGATAATGTTTTAAAAAATTGCCTACAAAAAAGTATTTCTGTTAAGCCTGTGTCAGCGTGTTATCCTTGCAGCAGTTTTGAGGATCTCCTGAAGAAAAACAACTAAAAAGGACCATTAAAAGTAACGGGATACCCAGGTGTTCTGCACGTGCCAAACTGCTGCAGGTAGTTTTCGCTCTTCCAATATTTATGTGGAGTGATACAACACATTATAACATCAGGAGGATTTCAAAAAAATATAGCTGCAGATTAGTCTGAAAATGTGCTAATTTAATAATAGTTACACATTTATAAAGTTAAATCCATTGAAATTGTTGCATTATGCTGGGTGGTATATACAAAGTAGTAATAATCTTAAAGCAATTTTTCAGAGAATATTGATGGACTACTTGCCTTCAGGCTTAAATTCTAAAATTCTTTGAAGTCTGTTTTAATGTAATTTCTCTAAATTGCAGCAGTCTGCATTTGACTCAGCTCACAGACATGTAAAAATTATGAATGCTGTGTTTTCTTATGAAACAAATTGTAATAATAGAGTTATACGTTCTATTTTTTGTCCCTTTCTCCCTTTCCTCCTGTGTGGTCTCTTTTAAAATTTGGAAACTGCTTTTCCAGAGGGCATTGTTCGTGTCCCCCTAATAAGGTGTTTTTGACGGATGAAAAGGAACCCAGGATATTTGTAATTTTTTCGCTTTCTTTACCTTGTCCCTTATAACTAGTAGGAAAATCACTAGTATGGTTTAGGAAATTAAATGGTTTTGATGATAAAAATAATTTGCAATGCTCCTTTGAAGGGTGTTTCTGTGAGAGCTGCAAGTTTTTCAAACACGAAATGTCACGGATTCTGATAGGCTATGCAGAGGTCTCTGTGTTTTTTCTGTTCTGTTTTAATGGTAGCATTTTAACTGTCAGACTAAAAGAGTATTCTGTGATTATCTTTTAAGCATCACAGAAATTCAAGTAAAGGGTACACACCTAAGTAAAATTAGCTATATCTGTATTTTTCTCTCTAGTGCCAAATGAATGCCTTAGCTACTCATAGTGCATGGTACTGTAAGTGAAGACCTGCAGCTTTTTTTTCTTTAATGAAAAGCATTATGATTATGTAGTAACATCAGATATAAACTAAAAAAAAAAAACAGAAACAACCCCCCCCGCCCAAACTTGTATGGTTTCAGTGGTCATTTTATGTATGTGTATTGTTTTGTGAAGTATAAGAGAAGGGTTGCAGTTGGATCAGTAGTAATGACCAAGCCAAAATTAGCACCTAGGGCCTTAAATAAAATAGATACCCCACGAAATGAAATAGTTTGAAGGGTGGGAGGGAATGGCAGGTGGGAAGCTTAAAAACTTTTTCCCCCAAGAATGCAAGATACTTTTACAGCTACTGTAGTTATTCTTCATGTTCTTCTTGCTTCAGCTAGGAATGTTTTGATGGTAAATTCTGTCACGGTAATATATTTCTGTTTTCCTAACCTGAGGTTTTTAGGATGGTTTAAAGGGAGGTGTTTGAGTGAGGCCTAATTTGAGAATTACCAGCCTTGCTCCTCCTGGTATGAACCAAGGAAAACACTGTACCTTGCTCTTGGCAGCTCTCATGGCCTGAAAGAGAAAATGCATGGCCTCAAGGTGAGTGAATCCCACCTTTTCCACAGCTTAGATCAGACCCTGTGTTTTTCAGACTATGAGGCCCGCTTCTTTGATAGTCTGAGGAGTGGCTAGGATACTTGGTATTCAGTTGGTTCCATTATTAATGTATGATTTTTAAACACCAAGACTTAAAATATCAGATAATGTTGCATGTTTTAAAAACCATTTCATCCCTTTGGCTACCCAGGACCAACGCTATTTTAGGTATTGTTTATTTATAAAAATGAGGATAATGATTATATGTACATATTCAGACATCAAAATTTAATGACAAGTGTTTTTGAGAAGGGATGAATGCTGGAGAAAGAACTGCTGATTGAAAGGCTGACAGTTGGAGAAAGAATTTGAAGACAGTGGAATTAACTATGAACTCTGCTAATGGTAACAAATTTTTTTACTATAGTATAGTAGTACATTGTGCACTCTATTGCTAAGGATCTAATTTTGTCTTGTAAAATAAATCCAAATATGTATTATGAAACATCTGTATAAAACCATTCTTGAAACAAGTGATCTACATGCCTGTTTTTTATTTGTTTTGGTAGAATTATTTTAAATATGTTTAGCCAAATCCTTCCCAAGCTTAAGGTTTTTTTGTTTTGTTTTGTTTTGTGTGTGCGTGCGTGTGTGTGTGTGTGTTTTAAGGAAAATAAATCGGTAAGAAAGATAATAGTTCTGTATCTCTGCTCATTGAGAACTCTAGGCTGTCTCCATTTCCAGCCACTTTCTGTTTATTGTTGGCAGAAATATGCTTCGGATTGTAAGTCTTCCTTGATAATACAAATTCAGTCAAAACTTCTTTGCCTTGCTCAGTAATTGTCCTACAAATTTGGCTGAACTAGAGGCCCAGGTGGATGAATACCTAGGCAAACCATGTGAAACTTAGGTGGGTTTTATACTTTTAATGGAGTTGGTGACATTGAACTCTTGAACTTAGGTAGCTATTTAACTTAAGGAAAAGGCAGCAAATCCATCCCCTCAGTTGATAAAGAAGGGGGAAATTTTTGATGTAGGAACTCTGACACAACATAGTTTTCTTCAGTCTACCCTGGATGGCTCTAGCAGGCCACGGTCCAACTACCTTAAGGTTCTTTGCTGTGGGAACTTTAAACAAACCAACCAAAAAGTAAGCTTTGGTCTTGCTCATTTCTGGGAAGGGTTTTGTTGCATTATACTGATAGTTGATTAATAACTGATAATTATGAGAAACTTAGGTACGATAGCACTGTCTGAAGTAACATGATTTGGGGGCAGCAGCTCCCTATCAACTCTGCATTTGGCAAGTGTTTTTAAAAATTCAGATCCCAAGGGAACAACACCCCGTCACCAGTCTCCACTGCAGTCTGAGGCAGCTACTTTATGGATAAGACCATTTTGGATTATACACGCAGAAGCATTTCTTTTTTGTAATGGGGCGGGGTGGGGAGTGAGTTGCTGGAGCTTGGGTTACAGTTTGCTGGGTTTAGAAGCAGCCAGTGATTGACCTAGTGAGTAGATGGATAAGAGTATAATAAAGGACTTGTTTTTATGGTAGCTTTTCTGTGAAAAATCTTACATGTTCCTTTTTAGGCTAGCCAGGTATATCTATGTACAGATGACTATTCTGTTTTCCTCACTGACTGTGCTGTAACATTAAAATGGATTAAAGAAAACAAAACTCTGCCTTTTGCTCTATGAAAAGTTACTAGTCCATAAGATGTTAAGCTGTGTGTTTATTCCTACTCTGAAAATGCACGGCTCTGCTCTGGATACCCTCTCTGGAAGGTAGAAAGCTCCTGGTTATGTATGGCACATCGCAGGGCTTTCTCATACATTTCTGGCAGATTTGCCTGAATCCTCAGATGGCCTGGGTTGTATGTACAGCATCCCCTCTCCCAAATATGGGATCTGACATAAATACACTGATAGTGATGATAGATGTATTAATTTTTAAAACTGTAAAGTAAATGTGGTCTCTAGTCCTAGGTTTGTGGTGTGTTCATTTGTGTTAATGTGCAGGGAAGGGACACTGACTTGATGGTTATGGGGAGCGTATCTTGATATGTGGGCAGGGGTGAGTATTGCTAAATTATTAACAGCTTTTCATTTAGGGGTGAGTCATATGATGAGTGGCCTAATCAGAAAAATGAAGGAGCGAAGATGCAAGCTTTGCCAAGTGATAAAGTAAACAAGGTTTTGTATCTTTTTTTAATCAGGTGTTGTAAAATTTGTGCATGGCTTTTTTTGTTGTGGCTTATTAGTAATTGGTAGAGGAGAAAAGATGAGGAAAACCCCTCAGCTTTGCTAACCAATCTTTTCAGAGGTACATAGTTGGGGAGTAAAATCTGACTGGCCCTAATGTGTTGAAAAGATCCTATCCTTTATAATATTCACCCCATCCTGTAATCCTTCGTGTAGAAAAACGACCTTGTTGTATTCTAGTAACTCACTGTGATTTATAACAAACCAGTGATGTCATTCTATTGTGCACTTTTGTCAAACCATTTACGTGAATTTAATAAACATAGTAAACTTCCTGACTGCACCAGAGGTCTGTTAGTGATTTATATATTGCATGACATTTTCTATTTGAGTTTGACATGTAGAATCATTTTTAATTTCGTGGCAATTGACAGTCCTAATAGTCCAGCTAATTTGAAACTAACAATATTGCTGTGTAAAAGGAAAAAAATGGTGTTTGTGTTCAGTAAATATTTGAAAAAAAAAAAAAACCTGCCTTGAAGTTTGTGTCTTTATTGTGCAGTGTGTGTTAGTGGAGATGATCTTTTGTCGAATTCATTTAAAAAAGAGTTGTCAAAGTTATATGTGCCTGGGGAAAAAATTCAGATAGTAAAGAAAAATTCAAATAGTAAAAAACAAAAAAACCCAATGCCCTTCCCATCTCTACTTGCCTCCCATTTGGACTCTTAAGAGGGCAGTCACTATTTACTAGTTTTTTTGAGTAGCTTCCCAGAATTTTTCTGTGCATAGGTATATTTTTTTCTCCTTTTCATTTATTAAAAATGCAAATGAACTTTCTCCTACTCTCCTCTGTATCTTGTGTTTTTCACTTAATATATCTTAGGTGGGGGCACCTGGGTGGCTCAGTCATTAAGCATCTGCCTTCGGCTCAGGTCATGATCCCAGGGTCCTGGGATAGAGCCCCGCATCGGGCTCCCTGCTCAGTGGGAAGCCTGCTTCTCCCTCTCCCACTCCCCCTGCTTGTGTCTCTCTCTGTCAAATAAATAAATAAATCTTTAATATATCTTAGGCTTTTTCATATGGGTATCTATAGTTTTTTTCTTCTTTAAACAACTTTATAGATTTAATTTTATGAGTGGGCTTAGCATTTATTTAACCAGACCTTGTTGTTGGACTTCTAGGTTTTCATTTTATTGATATTCTAAATAATGCTTCAGGGGCGCCTGGGTGGCTCAGTTGGTTAAGCAACTGCCTTCTGCTCAAGTTATGATTTCTGGAGTCCCAGGATCGAGTCCCGTGTCGGGCTCCCTGCTTGGCGGGGAGTCTCCTTCTCCCTCTGACCCTCTCGCCTCTCATGCTTTCTCTTTCTCTCTCATTCTCTCTCTCTCAAATAAATAAATAAAATCTTTTAAAAAAAATAAAGCTTCATTGAACATCTTTATGTTCTATATTCATAGAACAAATTCATTCCTAGCACTGGATTTTCTGGTTTGGTGGCTGAGTATTTAAAATTTTGGTAGAAGTCATTAAATTGCCTTCCATCTACCTATGCTATTATTGACATCAGATTTTACCTAATCATTTAGTTTTTGCCAAGATGCTTAATGAAAAATAGTATTTCATTGTTTTGATTAGTGTTCCTTTATTATGAATGAGGTTGACACTTTTTTTTTTAAAGATTTTATTTATTAGAGTGTGCGCACATGGGCGCATGAGCAGAGGGGAGGGGCAGAGGGGGAGAGAGAGAAGCAGGCTCCCTCCTGGGAGCCTGATGTGGGACGCACCTGACTGGACTGGGACCGGGACCCTGGGATCAGGGCCTGAGCCCAAGGCAGATGCCCAACCGACTGAGCCACCCAGGTGCCCAACACTTTCATATATTTACTGACACATTTGTATTTCTTCTGCTTGCTTTTGGGTTGTGGTCTTTTTCTTACTAGTTAGAAATTCTTTGGAAGTTTAAGGAAATTTTTCCTGTCATATGTCACAGCTTATAGTTTGTTTTCTGATTTTGAATATAGTAGTTTTATATCAGAAATTTACATTTTTATGTAGTCAAATTTATCATAATTTTTAAAAATGGAGTCTGAATTTTGTATCTTGCTTGTCTCCATTCCAAGATCATAAATCTTTTTTACCCATGTTTTTTTCAAATGCTTTTATGGCTTCTCCCTTCCACGTCTCTTCTCCCTTCTTCCCCCCCCCCCTCCTTTTCTTTGGTTTAAATTTTTTATCTACCTGGAATTTATTTTATTTTTTATGTTTTTGGAATTTATTTTCATGTAAGGGATCCAGCTAGCCAAAGACTTCCTTAATTATTTTCCACTGAGTTCAATCATAAACCAAATTTCCATAATATAATTGGATCTTTTTCTGGGTTCTTTTTTCTATTCTGTTGATCTGGCCGAGTGAAGGAGCTCTGGGGATTATTGTCAAGGCTGTATCACTTACTAGCTCTGTGACCTTGGGCAAGTTACTTTTCTATCCAAGCTTTAGTTTCTGTAAATTGGGACAATAATATTTAACTTGGACTGTGATGAGCAAATGAGAGAATCAAGATGCTTACTTAACAAAGTACCTGACACATAGCAGTGAAATGCTTGGTAAATGTTAAATATTAACACTAGTGGGGCTAATATGTCTTCATTTGCCTTCTTTTGCGGAGGGAATCCAATTCTTTTATTAGTGTATGTTTTTTTTTTTCCAGATGAATTTTGGTGTCCTGTTATGTTGAAAGATGATTTTATCATTGAGTTTAATAGATTAGGGAGACTGTCTCTGTAAGTCTGAGCCTTTTTATCCAAAGGAAAGATAGTCCCATTTAGTGAAGTCTTAACGTCTCTTAGAGACTTTTTTTAAAGCCTTTTTTTTTTTTTAATGAAGTTCTTACAAACATCTTCCTTTTATTATCAGGTTCTTTGTTTATATTATGGATAGGAATTTTTTTCCCATTACGTATACTTCTAAATAAATGTTAATGTTTTTACATAGGCATCTTAATGGATTTGCCTTTTCTTAAAAAATGAAATTTTTCACTTGCTTCTTTTGGATGTCCCAGATACACATCATTTTTTTTTTAAGATTTTTATTTATTTGACAGAGAGAGAGACAGCGAGAGAGGGAACACAAGCAGGGGGAGTGAGAGAGGGAGAAGCAGGCTTCCCGCCGAGCAGGGAGCCCGATGCGGGGCTCAATCCCAGGACTCTGGGATCATGACCTGAGCCGAAGGCAGACGCTTAACGACTGAGCCACCCAGGCGCCCCTACACATCATTTACAAGTAATGATTATTTTGCCTTCCCATTTCAGTATTCATATTCTGTATTTCTTTCATTTGCCTAATTAACGTTAGTTAAGGTTACCCCCAGAGTATTATCATATGGTGGTATTAGAGCACATCCTCCGCACGACCGTGTTTTCAAATTTAGATTTAGGGTAGCTTTCCCATCCCTTTATAGAGACCTGAGAACACCAGTTAGTGCAAGTCTCTTTTTATAGCTGAGGTTATAGACCCAGAAAAAAGTGACTTGTCCATTCAAGGTCACACAAGGATTGAATGTTAGAGCCCAGGGTAAGCTCCGGCTCTCGACCCAGTGAGCAATGCTCTTCGACTATCAGACTGTCAGGCCGGTACAGAGCTCCCCTTAGCATCTCTGCCAGGTGTGTGCTGGCTGCAATATCCAGGTGGCCTCTGGAAATCACCCAGACAAATTCTAAACCTTTTTTTTTTTCTTTGTTTCAAGTTAACTTCTGCTCCATTAAAGTAACATGACCAGACTAAAGAAAATACTGGTAGTAATGTATTTCATCAGATGCTTGATCTAGAAAATGTCAACATGAGAAGCACATTTCAGGTGGTTCGTAAAGACTTAGCATGTTGGCAAGCTTAGATAAAATTTTCTATTCTAATTCCCCTGTGCTTTGTACATTTGGTGTGCTTGGTCTGTCCTGAGAGCAGGACCGGAGTTGTGTTCCGGCCTCCAACAGAGGTGCTGTGCCACGACGTGCATACCAAAACAAGAAAGATGATCCCTGCCCTCGATAAGCTTGTCATCTAGCTAGATGCCCCTATCTAAAATCTGATTTTCTATTTCTCATCAGATTTTAACTTTAATTTCCCAAACAGAAGTCCATGATGTTACCTTTTGACTCTGGCTTGGGCCATTTTCTGAAAACATTTCAGAAAACATTATCATTTGAGTTGTTGTTTGTCATTTTTGTACGTAGTGCCAGGGAGATGAGGACAAAGAGTGCGCACAACTGATTAGAAAGGACAAATCCATTAAGGAATGGTGTCCCCCTTTTAAAAAAAAATGTTCTGCTCGTACCCTACTTTGAAACTTGGGAATAGTATCCCCTTTTTTAAGAAAATGTTCTGCTCATACCCTACTTCGAATCTTGTGCGTTTGCTAGGTACATATTAGTCTATCTTATTGAAAAGTTTCAGAGCCCAGGTGCCAGGCTTCTAACCCCCTCTCCACGCTTAACCAGCAAAACTCCGTTCCTGCTTCAGTTTCTGTTTGGAACATGGTGTCCTACTTCAGTGTGATGTCAAAGCTAACGGAATGGATGGTGACACAGAAGCACTGGCATAATTTTAATGTGGTCAGTTAAGCTGGACTGCCCTCTGCATGGAGCCTAGCTGATGTTAATACTAATATTAGGATAATTTTTTGGGATTTCAAAAAAATAGTAAGAAGTAGTGCAGAATAAAGGGCTGACATGATACTAACTGAAGGTAAAAACAGGCCAATGTGGTGGTGACTGAAGACAGGAGACCACTCACCACTAAGTTAAGCCACCCAAGGCATATCTGGTGGTGGAGAGACCTGGCCACTTTATTGTTTGGGGTGAGGTGTGGTTAGAGTGAGTCATGCCAGAAAAGGACCATGAGTAAGCTGGCCGTTTCTCTTACAGGGTGCTTAGCATCTTGGGACTTGAGGCCAGGGGGACTGACGGAAGGCTAGTGTCATATTCTGGGGGAGCACTGACACTAAAAACTCTTGAATGCTGATGGAGGTAGCAACTTGTCTTTTAAAGACCTCTAGGAAAGGTCAGTTCCATACCTTCTGTCAGAAGCTCTTCCACATTTATTCTCCCTCTCTCTGTTGTGTTTGTGTTAGCACTTTGCCCCTTCCACCTGATAGCTGTCTGTTAAAAATACCACCTTCCTGAACAAAAGGAAAACCCGGAAACTCCACTCTTTGTGCTGGAAGGACACCCCTGGGCGGGTTTTGCTGATGACCACTGCCACCGAGATCCAAGGGCAGCTGAGAAGGGCTACACTGCTCAAGAAACTGACATGGAAGTCTAGACAATAAGAGCATATTGTGGCTCCAGATTTCTGGATCCGTAAGTTTAATGTGCTTGGAATTACCTCACAGAAATGGGATCTGTGAGGTCTGGGGTGGAACTTAGTTCGTGGTTCTGATCTGGGCAGCTCTGGGATCCCACTTTGAGACGCTCAGCTCGGTATAGATCATGTGCTCAAAGAGGCACACTTAGTCCTGCAAGCTTACGTGCCCACACCATCTAATGCCAGAAAGAAGCAGCACTCTTGCCTGGATTTCTTTTCCCTGCTCAGCTGGCTGGATGTGAAGGACCCAGAACTGAGGTCCACTTCCCTGCAGAGCACTGGGCACTGGTGGCACAGGGCTTGAGGCCTCTCTTGAGGCCATCTAAGGCCTGCCCCTCAATTTCTGGATCTTTTCTGGGAACCCCCATCCCACCTGGGGTCTCACCATGTTAGAAGAGCAGTGAAGCCTCACAGAACATCTCTCACGATTCATTTCACAACTCCTGTGTTTTTCCTCTACGAGACGGTGAGCCTAGAACTAGGGAAATCCGGACAATCCACGGACCAAATTCTGAAACCATCATTTGTTGGTATTTGGTTTATAAGGGTCAAACCTTGCCCCATGTTTTTCGCCCATGCGATTGTTTGCTATAGTCTTGCTTAAGCAAGTACCACGGGGCCACCCAAAAGTCAAAGCAGCTTGTTTAGAGTAATGCCTAGGATGGCTGGTAATGCCTTTAAAAGACTGAACCCTTTTTAAGTTGGCTACATTTCAGATTAGCACTCTTGAGTTCAGCCCTCAGCTCCATCATAAATAATTATTCTTTTTTTTTAATATAAATAATTGTTCTTGACTACAGAATAGAGCATTGCTAATAATACCCATCTGTGAACCACAATATGAATTTTATGTTGATTGGAGGTTGCATTTTGGTCTGCTTGCTGCTAAATGCCAAAATTGCTTCAGAGACTATTTGTCTCTCCTCCAGACAATAGCAAATGTGTTCAACTTCTCCAAGAGTCCCCTTGGGGCTCTGGATATGCAGGAGAACTGGGTGAACTCTGCAGCAGATCCCATTCCAGAGACTTGCTGGAACAAGAAGGTCTTCCCAACTCCAAGCTGGAGTCGGTTAACTTGAACATTAGGACGACAGTATAGTTCTCATTACTCGTAATGGAAGGTCACCTGGGCATGTTAACCCCTTATTTGTTTTCTAGCCTATATATTTACCTTCTTGTTGACCTCCACTCTGCACATTAGTCATGGGGGAGGGGAAGGGGGGGAACTCTGAAACAAAGATGGTGCCCTCCCAACCAATTAAATCTGGATCTGGGGGTGGGCCCTTGCATGGGTATCTTTCCAAGCTCCTGGGCCTGAAGAGCACTGCTCTAGCATGAGCTTTGCTCCCTAGGAAATGCATCTTCTCTGTGGCCCCACCAGGTACTCTTTAAGGTCCATCTCCAACATTTATACCCCAGAGCAGATAAATTCCGAAAGGGAAAATTGATAAGAGAAAGAGAAGAGAGACACAAGGGGAGGGCTTGAATTCCTTGAAGTTACAAGTTATGCCTTTGACCATCCAGTTCTTGCCGTAGAGCTGGGGGAGGGGGGGCATGGACAGACCATGGAGCCCTGGGGGAAAAGGCTGCCCCTGAAGGCCCAGAGGTTGGATTTGGTCACTTCTGGGCTGCCTGCAGTGTGGGTGCACATAGCGGTTTTTAAAATGTGACTACCAATCCCTAAAAGGCAGGTTTCACATGAAAGCATTCTCAGAGTTGATGGTGCTTGACAGAAGACTCGGTGCTAAATCATATGACACACTTGTGAGTGTGGGTTCATCAAATTTCCTTTAGTCAGGTGCTCAGCTCATGAGGGTAAGGCTCCAGTGAAACATGATTGTGTTTCCCCTTCTGACTGGGGGTTCACCATTTGAGAAAAAATATTCCCATCGTTACTTTGTATCAGTGCCTTCTCCTTCCATAAGACCCCTGAGGCTGGGCTATAATGACTGGCTTGAAAGAGAGAGCAATCCTGGGATGAGTTTGGATTTTGCTGTGGAACCTAGGGCTATCTCTTAACTGCACTGGTTCTGAGTGTCCTCATCTATGGGGGAACAAGAGCAAATAATTTCTAAGGTTCCACTTCCGGCTTCTTGGGATTCCAGTAGCACAAGATTAGAATGGAGACCACTTGGTTTAAGAGCAGTCTGTGTGTAAAGGTGAAGAAACTCAAGTCAGGGTGTCAGGTGAGCACTGAAATGCTAGCCTGGAGAAATCTAGGAGGCCAGAGAAGGAAGGGCTGGAACTAAGGGCCAGACGCTTCAACCATCCAAACAGTGAAGATGGACCTGGTGGTCTTGTGAGGGAGGAAGTGCTCCATCACCGCAGATGTCCATCCCAGACCAGGCAGCCATTTGGCGGGGATGGTGTAGGGAGCGAAGGGTGGACAAGTCCCTTCTCAACATTGAGAGATAATGGGAAAACGGGAGGGGCCCCGCATCTACCTCCTTTCCTTCAGAGAAAAGAGGTTGGTTCCCCAGGACATGCCCTTCCCCCAGAATGGGATGACAGCACCTTGGTTGTTTTCAATCACTGTATTTTTTTTTTTAATTTTTAAAAATATTTACGACAGTAAAGGTCGTACTATGTGACGGGGGGACAGATGCCTTTGATGCATCCCCCTTTCATTTCTACCTCAAAACAAGATTAAGGCATAAATTACTCGCTGGGCACCGGGCGTGCCTGTTGTCCTCAAGGCGCCGTCACTGGTGGTACCACTTGTCCCGTGGGCCCGCGGATCAGATATTTGCCACCGAGCTTGCACACACTCCGGTGTCCCTACACCGGCTTTATCCGGTGCGTTCCAGAGAGGACCCCTCAGCAGCGCCGGCTGAGCCCTTCTCTCGTGCACGGTGGGCGGAAGGGAGGGATGGGAGGCTGTGTGTGCGTGTGTGCGTGTGTGCGTGTGTGTGCGTGTGTGCGTGTATGTGTGTGCGCGCAGTCGCGCGCGCAGGGCGGTGGGTGACGCAGGGAGGGGAGGCTCGCCCCGCTCCCCCGGGAAGACCAAGTGGGGACGCGGGACCCGGGGAGTGCGTGTGCGCGGGCTCCCGCTGGGCACTAGGAGCAAAACCGGCTGGCGGGGTGCGCGGGGGTGCGCGGGGGGTGGAGGGCCCGCCTGCCTCCCCATCTCGGGGGTGGGCACCCCATGTTCTGCGTCCCAGCTGCCCGTCCATCACAGTCTCCGCGTCCCAGGGTCCTTCTTCATCCCTAGCCAGCAGCTGTCACCATCGAGCCCTTGGGCCCTGGTTCATTCAGGGGCAGCCCCGGGGACCTATCCTGTCCGAGGAAGGGGCGAGCGGGACTCGGAGCCTTGAGCAGCGCGGGGGGTGGGAGGACAGCACAGAATGCAGATCTGCTGCCCCCCCTCGGGGTCCTTCTGGGACTCGAGGCCTGGAGTGTGCAGAGTGGGTTTGCAGGGCAGTCTTCCTCTCCCGGTTTCTTCTGAGGATGGGACGGGATGGCTGGAATTCCTAGCACCTTAGTGGCCGGGGCAGCAAATGCCCCCACAGAGCCTGGGGGAGGCTTTGGGGTGCCGTGGGAGGGGTCCCTCTAAATCACCAGGGCTCTGTGTTGGAGGTGTCTGGGCCTCCCACTAGAGCAATCCCTCTCAACACTGGCTTGAGTTCCTTTCAGAGGGTGCAGCCTTGGTCTCTCAGGAGATGAGGTCAAGTGCAAAGCGAGCTGGCGGTCTTCACCCCCACTCAGTGGGCCCTGGGCCTGGGCCTGCACACTGCCTGGACTGGCGTCCTGGCCCCCATCGACTTGCAGCCTCCTCTGAGCCTCACTCCAGCACTTTGGGGGTGGGGTCCAGGCCAGGCTCCCTCCTGCGCTTGGCACTTTTAAAGAAGCCGAGCTGTGGGCGGCAAAGGGAGAAGTCTCAGCGGTGGGCAGGGCGGACAAGGCCTGTCTCCCCTCCCTGCTTCCCTTCACTGACCCTCCTAAGGCTTCTTCCCGAATACCCCAGCTAACACGGAGTACCCCCCAACCCCCAGCCCAGCAGGACTCCCTTGGTGGGCCGCACACTGGGCCACTTAATTGGTGAGGTGGGGGGGCTGCAATGGAGTGGATGAAGCCTGGGTCAGGAGGCAAGAAGTCGTGCTGTGTGACCCTGTCCCGGTCAACACCCCTCTCTGAGCCTCCCTCCCCTCATCTATAATAGGAGGAGGTTGAGACCAGGGGCTCTCCACCTGAGGCTCAAAGACAGAGAAGGCTTTGGGGGGCTTGCTGGCAGCCTGACACTGTTCGAGAAATTTTGTGGCTCTGTGTGCTCGCTTCTTTTTCTAATAAGAGGAGACCTAGCTTTCATCAGGTTCCTAAAGGGACCCACAGAAGGGTCAGAGCCACAGGTTGCGGGTCCTCTGGTGGCCCTAGCCAAGCTGTCCCCTTGTGGTGAGAGACGGATGTTTCGGTAGCAGGCAAGTTCTGGCGAGGAGGCTGGGTGGGCGCCAGCTCCCATGGGGAGAACGTGGGGACTGGCCCCAGAGGCTAGAGCCCCTGGCCTGGGCCAACCTGCCAGGATGCTGCTCCCCACCACCTGCCTGCTGGGGCCTCACCTTCCATAGTGCCAGGACCAGCAGGGCCAGCAGCAGGAGGCCCCCCAGGGTGCTGCCCACAATGATCCAGATCGGGATCTGCCAGTCTTCTTGCTTGGAGATCTCAAATGTGATCTGCAAGGGGAGGAGGGCGCCAGGTCAGCAGCATTACTGTTCCGGGGCCCCGGGGCCAGCCAGGCGTCAGGGGATAGCTAGCGCCTGGTGGCATCTGCTGGAGGGATGGATGGTACCTGGCCTGCAGAGGCCCCAGAGCCCCCAGCCCTTGCACAACGGACACGGGACTTAAGGGACCCAGGTGATCCTGCCTCCTCTTTGAGACACTTTCCGCCTTTGGCCTCGGGCCACTCTCCACTCCCCCTGGATTCTCCTACCACGTGGGCTACTTTTTCTTATTTTCTCTGCTGCTTCATCACCTCCCAAACTTCTAAATTTTGGTGTGTCCCGTGGCTCTGTCCTTGGACTTCTGCTTTAACCGACAGTCACTTCCTGGTGAGCTCGGGGCCGTATTCCCTGGTAGGCACCGTGGGCCCAGGCCCCTTCGTGCTTTTAGGGGCCCTTGAAAATGTTCTATAATTTCTTTTAAAATTAGAAGAAAAAAATATAATTTTGCTTGGATTATGTTTGTCTTTATATGGACACTGCCATAAAATAATAATTTAAATTAATTTTTTAAGGAGGAAGGGGCTCCGAAGGCAAAGGTGCTCAGGGCCACGGAGGGCTTAACGCAGCCCTGGGCAAACTCCCTCCAACGCAGGGCTTTTCCCGCTCCCCGCGGACTGCTGTCACCTGGCCTCTCCGCTAAATTCCAGACTCATATGCTACCGTCTCCTGGCCTGCTTGGCGTCTTTAACAGGTCCCCAAACAGACTCTTGATCCCACTCCTCACCCTCAAACCTCCTCCTTCACCGCCTTTCCCACGGAAGCAAATGGCCGCACTGTTCTTTCTTGCTGTTGCTCAGGCCGGAAACTTCGTAATCGGCACTGACTCCAGCAAAGTCTGGCCGTTCTACCTTGGAAGCACCGAGAATGTGACCAGACGTCCCCCTCCAGGGCTACCTCCTTGGACGAGCACCCTCCTCTTGCCCTGGAGACCGTAAGAGACTGCCTCCCAGCCTCTGAGTCGCCCTCTGCAGTCTGTTCTCGGCATGGCAGCCGGAGGAAGGCAGATTTATTCTCTGCTCTGCTCTGAGCCTCCAGCTCAGAGCGGAAAATAAGAGTCGCTGTCCTGGCCCGCAAGGCCCTGTACTCTCTGGCTCTGCTCACCTCGCTGGCCCCATCTCCTCCTCTCCCCATCGCTCTCTCTCCTCCAGCCCTCCAGCTACCCGGCCTCCAACGTGCCAAGCACACGCACACTGCAGGGTCTTGTCCTTGCTGTCCCTTCTGCCAGCATGGCTCCCCCACCCCGCCCCAGATTGCCACATGACACCCCCGTTCTTCATGCTCTCTGTCTGATGTCAGTTTATCGGGGAGGCTCTTCCCAATCTCCTCGTATAAAATAGCACCCCCCGCCCCCCTTTTGCGCCTGTTGTTTTTCTGGGCAGACCTCATCACCACTTGACACTGATATATTCCTGTGTCTTGCCATTCTTCCCATCTAGAATGTCAGCTTTGTCTGTGTTGGTCACTGTTCTGTCTTCAGGGGCTGGGACAGAGGAGGAGCTCAGACAACATGGCGGGTGACTGAATGAGTGAGCCCCCCTGGCTTGGCCACCGACTCACTGTTCATTCAACTTGAAGCCAGTCAGGGCCCCCTCTCTGCCTTATTTCCCACAGCCTCAGTTTCCATATCTGAAAAATGGGGGGAGCGTAACTCACAGTGCTTTGAGGAGTGAGCCAGAGCGCGTGCCAAGTGTCTGTTACAGGGCCTGGCCCAGAGTCAGGGCTCAACAAACGGCCAGTGTCTTCTACGTTCTCTTTCCACCCACGAAGGCTGGGACCTTCTCCGCCTCCCCACCCCTGACAGTAGCTCACAGCCAAGCCAACGGGGGCCTTAGATCCTGGGTTGCGGGATTTCTAAAAGAGAAGTGAGGCATCCAGAGAGGATCAGAGGGATTTTTTGGGGGGGAGGTGGGAGTGGAAGGAGAAGGAGAATTCACTTAGAAGACATGAACTAGTGTAGAGAGAGGGGTCGTGTGTGTGTGTGTGTGGGGAGGTGGGGGTGCCCATACAACGCCTCCTCTCTCTCGGTTGCCTGCAGAATTCCAACACATCTCTTCAGATTCGGTTCAAGTGGACTGTCTCCAGAAAACTTTCCCTGGACATCCCTCCCTCTGACTGCCCCCCAGGCCCAGCACCTGTGCTCACCCCCAGATCGCAGCCATGCTGTTATCCTCATCCCCTTGTCTGCTTAAATCATCTCTGTACACCCTGGGGGCCCGAGTCATGGGAGGAACACCCACCAAATGTTGGATGAATGAACAAATAAAACTGCTCCTTAGGTGGGTCCCCTGTACCTGCTTGCCTTCTGCCTGGCAGCCCCCCACCCGGTTTACGAGCGGGATGTGTGCGTTTGATTGAGGTCTGGCTTCCTGTCCATGCCGAGTTTGCTCTGCAGCATCCCCACGGTGGGGCTGGGGGTTCACCTGGCCTCTGGTACAGGAGCTGCTCTCAAGGAACGCGGCCGCGGCCGGTGTGGGATGTGGCCAGTAGAGGGCAGCAGTGTCCCATGTCCCAAGCCCCTCTCCAAAAGACTGGGCTTTTCTTCAAGACCCAACTTCTCATTTTCTCAGGAGAGCACTGCACGAAGCCTCACCCCCTTCCTGCGCCCTGATTCCAGCCGGTCTGGTCTGCGACAATCCGGTTTTACCCAATTCAAAATGAGTCCCAATACAGAGACGTCTTGCATCCCTTGTTCTTCATGAATTCAGTTCACCCCAGACTCCTAAAGCCCAGCGTGTGCATTTCCTTAGATTTGAGGTGAGAATGGCTGGGGAGGAGAGCGGTGGATGGTCATCCTGCCTCACTGCTGGTGGAACCCATCAGTGAGTCTCCCCCCCCCCCCCGCCCCCATCCCCGGGCAGGCAGGCCTGAGCTCCGGTTCTTTCCTCTAGTGCAGACTACGCCAGTTCCCCTCCTTCCTCTGCTTCCACGGGGCTGCTGTGGTACAGAGCCTGGCCCCCCCAAGGCCCTGGGCGAATGCCTACTTCCGGCCCCCTCCCTGCTTCGGCCCCTCCCGGCCTATTTGTCTTGCTTCTCTCCTCTCCTCTGCTGCTGCACTAACCGCAGATGGGTCCTTCTCTCTCCCACAGGAACACGCGAGCAGAGAGTACAGGAAACTCCAGGGAAAGGGGCAGCCCCTCCCCTAGCTGCTCTGGCTCGAGCTGAGGCCTGCAGGATTCCCAGGGGCTCACCTGGCGGCTGGGATCCTCCTCGCGGAAGATGAAGGGACTGTGGAACTGTCTTTGCAAGGCTGCATTGATCGTGATCTTCATCAACTTGTACTTGAGCTGTATAATCAGAGGCCTTGTCAGAAGCTGACCCTGCCCCTGCTGGGACACCCCCCAGCACCCACCACCTTCCCTTGTTTCCTTGGAGTCTAGCTCAAGTGCTCTACTTACTGCTTTTAGGGACCTCAACCACAGGTTCCCCAGCAGATGGAAATTGATCTCCTGGTTGGGGGCCAGCCTCACGTTGCAGTTGATGGAGACTACGTCAGAATTGCTATGATTCTGAAAGAGGAGGTGGGTCTCGGGGTGAGCGACCGGGTTCTGGGGGAGCAAGGGAGGCAGCTGGCCCAGCCATGACCCAAGAATGTGAGCAGGGACTTGGGCCACCAGAGAGATGGCTGAGCCCAAGTTTTGCTCCTGGGGGGGAGGAGGGGCAGAGGACGGGGACAAGGAGAGGTGGGGGGTGGGGGGACACATGGGCTGGAGGACAAGGTAAGGATGGCATAGCCAATGCTCGTCGAGGTTGTGTGTAATCGCGTGTATTCCAGGAGCAGAACTTTGGTTCGACGTTAGGGAGCCTATAAATGTCATCACCACACAAACAGATTAAAGGAAACAATTGTATGATTACTGTAACAGATGCAGAGAAAGCATTTTAGGAAATCCAACTTCTGGTTATGGTAAAAACTCCCAAGGAACTTCCTGAATCTGAATAAAGGGTGTTTATAAAAAACCTATGGCAAGTATCATATTTAATAATGAAAAATTAAAAACAATTTTTTAAAAATCAGGTTCAAGGCAAAACTGTCATCATTTCTATTTCCCACTGTCCTGGAGGTCCTAGCCAGAGCCAGAAGATGAGAAAAACAGTTTATAAGGATCGAATGGTAAAACTAACACTGTTATTATTTACAGATGATAACCATCTCAACAGGAAACCCAAAGAAATCATCAAATAATCAGAATTTATTAGATTAAACTTGTTTGTGTCTCTCTCTTGCAGCCACGCCAACCCCCCCACCCCCCAAGCCCAGTCTTCAGGAAAGTACACTACACTCAAAAAAGGCTTTGTCTGAGGTGCTCGTTTGGGGAAATAAAACCCAAACAGCTGAGATGTTTGCTTGGGGAAGAACAGTGAAAGCATGCTCAGAAACTGCTATCTGGGGGGCAGTGGCAGCCCTGGGAACATAAAGCTGGAAACTAGCAGGTGTCTTGGGGAGGGCCTTGGGAGGTGACATGAGCTGCCCTCCATCTCCGGGGACAGGCAGGACCCAGCTGGGATGGGCTCAATGTCTCCAAGACAAGCCAAGTAGGTCCTGGCCTTCATAGCCTTGCTCGGTCTGGGCTTCCCCTTCCCTTTGCTCTTCCGTATCCTGCTGGCCCTTTAAGGCACAGGTGCCAGTCCACGATCCTGTTCCTTTACTGGAGGTTGTCTGATCTGCTGTCACTCTCTTGACACCTGTCATAGCCTTGTCCCCTCGCTCCTCTGGCATCCACTCTTATGTGCCCTGCGAGATGGTGAGCTCATTAAGAGCAAGACGTATCTTTTCTTTATTCTGTTTCCTCTCGGTTTGAAGCTCTGGTGGCCAAGCCCCGGGTAAGGGGACACTCACCAGCTGTGGGGCGCGGGTCAGGTCTTCCTCCGTCGGGGCGTGTCGGTACTCGGTGCTGTTTCCCCAGATGTTACAAGACGTGTTCACCTGCACAAGGGCCACACGCAACCAGCCTCACAACCAGCCCTGGCACGCTCAGCAACCCGGAGGTGCTCTCCTCTCCTCCTCTCTCCCGAGAAGGCCCTGCTGGCCCGGGGCCGGGGAGGAGGAGCTGAGGTCTGAGGACTTGGGGACCCCCTCGGGGTAAGTTTGTCTCCTACGGGCCCCCTCCCTTGAGGAGGCTCCCGAGGGCACGGTACCTGGTCAGTAAGGAAGTCCCTCAGCATCAGCAGGCGGTTGCCCCCCCTGGTGGCGATGGGGACGGTGATCTTCATCATTACTCCGTGGATAGGGAACAAGCCCAAGTTTTGGATCTGTGGCCAGAGAGGGGAGGAGTCAGGACGTCCAGCAGCAGCTGGGGGGGGGGGGGTAGGGGGTGAAGGACGAGGTCCAAGGGGGCGATCCCCCCAGCCAGGTTGGGAAGCAGGCCCCTCCAAGCCCCCTGGCATATTTGCTCTGCCAAGTCACTGCGGGAGCTGCGCGGACAAAGGTGCGTGAAAGCCCCGAAGCGGCCGGGCTCCTGGAGGCTGCGGACAAGGCGGTGGGGCCATGAGGCTGGAGAGCAAGAGCACTTCCATTCTCAGCCTCTCTTGGCTGTGGGGATTCTGTAGCCTGGTGCTGGTGGCCACCCTGGGCCGCGGTCGGGGCGGAGATGGTGAGAGCAATGCATTTATTGCGAGAGCGAATCACTGATTAACGAGGGCTCTAACTGGTGAGCCAGCGACGTGCACGTCCTAGCCGTGACGTACCCCGTGTCCGAGCAGTGGTGATTCCAGGCAGGGCTCTGGACTCAGAGAGGCCGGTACACGGCCCAGGGCTGCGACCGTGTCCCAGCTGTGTGGCCTTGGGCAGTCGCGAAACCCCTCCTGGACCAGCCACCCAGGTACCAGCGTGTCTGATGCACCGTTTCCGGTGTCAGCCTGCCCCGGGCTCTCACGCAGAGTTCAGGGGTTGGGGGGGCTGGCGCGGGGCCCACTGGGCAGACTGCTCAACTGCCCCCTCATACCCCTTCTCGCTCCTTCCTCACACGGGGACAGAGACGAATGCCACATTTCCCAGCCTCCCTAGGTAACTGGCAGTGTGAGGAATTGCCAAGGAGTTTCTTTAGTACGGAGGGGTCTGCTCTTCTCCCCTTCCTCCTTCCTGGGATGAGAGTGTGATGGCTGGAGCTGCAACTGTCTTGGACTATGAGGTGAACCTGAGAGGCTGACAGTGGCATGTCGAGGATGGTGGAGCAGACCCAAGACCCAATCCTGAATGATTTTGTGGAAGCTGCCAACCCTGGACTTCCTTCATGGAGAGAATAAACTCTGGTCCATTTAGACTACTGTTTTTTATATTTTTTAAATTATATGTAGCCACACCTAACCTTCACCGATAACATCCTCCCAGTCCAGCCCCATTCTTTTCTTTTAAGATTTATGTATTTTTATTTGAGTTGGGGGAGAGGAGCAGAGGGAGAGAGAGGATCTCAAGCAGACTCCCCGCTGACCTTGGAGCCTGATGCAGGGCTCGATCTCATGACCCCGAGATCATGACCTGAGCGTAAACCAAGAGTCAGATGCTTAAGCGACTGAGCCCCCCAGAAGCCCCCCATTATTTTCTAGATGAGGACTGAGAGGCCCAGAGAGGGCAAGGAACTTGCCTAAAATCACAGTGACTGGGTAGCAGGGCTGGGGCTGAACCCCAGGCACTTGCAATGATTCCAGACTCCTCCCCTCCCAACCGGGGGATCCTCAGCTCTTGTCCTTCACTCTCTGCCTGGCTCCCTGCCAGCCTTACCTTGAAGACGCAGCTGAAGGGAGGCCCAATGCCGTCGTACCTCTCCAGTGAGCTGTTGGCCTTGACCTCGTAGTGGCTCAAGCTACTGCTCCTGCAGGGACAGAGGACAGGGCCGCCGTGAGCTCAGGCAGTGGGGGCTAGTCGGATACGTGCACGAAAGAGGGCGTGGGCATGTGCCTGGCTCCCCTGGACCACAAAAAAGAGGTTTCCTCTCGTGTCCATGGGGAGTGGGAGGCCTGTGTCAGGAAGGATTCAGAGCCTCAGCAGGAACGCGCGCTGAGATGGCTCAGCAACATCTGCGTCCTGTGGGGGATGGCCACGGGCCAGAAGAGCCGGTCGTTGGCCATCCCCGGCCTCTGGGGCCATCCCTGGCCTCTCTGCCCAGGGGCACGGCCTCTTTGGAACACGAACGCGCCCACTCTGGCCTGTTCCAGCCTCCGGCGGTGGCCACGGCAGGGCCTGCGCCTGCTTTCTCTGTGGTTGCTAGTCCGACTTTTCCATCCGCCTAGGGGCTCCCAGAGGACAGGGGTGGCCGGTGGGAGCACTTTGCCCTGCGGGGAGGAGCATTTTCGCACGTTTGCTGTGGAGAGTTGCTGGTGCAAGGTGGTAACAAAAAGCAGACGGACTTTTAGTAGGCTTTAAGACTATTTTAAAATCTCTCAGACCATGCCCCCTCTTAAAGCCTGCCCTGGGGGTGGACACGTCCCGCGGCCCCGGCCCTCCCCCGCCCCCCACGGGAGCTCCCAGGAGGCCAGCTCTGTGTCTCCTCCTACCCCCTGTGCAGCAGGGCTGAGGGGGCCGCACTCTCTGAGCCCTCAGGGACACCCCTGGCTCCGTCTCATAGTCCCTCGGCACTGCAGCCCGGCCCTTGAGACCTCTGGTCCTATGAGGGCCCCCCCGAGGGTGCCCCGTCTTAGGTCTCACTTCTCTCGGGCCTCCCCCAGCCCGCCCCCCGCCCCTCCGCCGCCCACCTGGTGAAGAGGATGTCAGCCTCATATTTGAGGTGGAAGCGCAGGAGGGCCATGTTGTCTTCCTTGGTGCTCTCGTCCTCATCGCTGTCACTGCAGGGAGAGCCACGTGGGGCGGTCGGGGTGGGGAGCCGGCACACTGCATGGGCTCAGCGCAGCCCCTTCAGATGGGCAAAGCAGGGATGAGTGCCCCCCCACCTCCCAACTTACAGGTGAGAAAAGGAAGGCTCAGAAAGGCTGCATGAACTTCCCAAGGACACACAGCAACTGGGAGCGGGACACGGGTTTGTTCTCTTTCTTGGTGTTCTTTCTGGGGACTTCTCTCCCCTTGGGCATTTTTCCATTTTAAAAGACCTTCCTTCCCTTACCCTCGGAGGATAACCCCCGCCTTGCCTATCTTCAGGGGCTGCTGTGAGGCCTGACGATTATACGTACGGTGCTTAATAACTGAAGGCTTTAAAAATAGCTGCCACAGCAATCGCTCTATAGAGGTCAGGGTATTATTATTTCTATCCAAGCTGCCCGAGAGTACAGAAGGCAGCAGGTGGGCGCCCCCGTGGTCAGGGCCAGCAAGGACGGCCTGGGGGCGATCCCAGGGGCACAGGGAGGAGCTGTGGCTAGCAGGGGGGAGCAGCGAGCAGAGCCCAGCGGGGGCACAAGGAGCAGGCGACGCCCAGACCTGCCAGCCGTGAGCCGGATCTCCAGGTGGTGAAGGAAGACGGATTTGCTGAACTCAAAATCTAGCCGGAAAGCCACCTGCGAGGAAGAGGTCCAGTCGCTGGAGCTGGGGCGGCCGGGAACTGTGGGGTCTGGGCACAGCCAGCCCGCCCGCCCCTCCCTGCCCCTGCCCTGGTTCCCCGGGGGGGCGGGGGGAGGGTAGCTGCTGACTGGGAGCTGCCCGGGGCCGGGGTCGGGGGCCGTGAGGGCTGCTAACTGGGGTGCCGGAGTGCTGTGAGCTGAGCTCGGGACCTCGGGGTGCAACCATAGACAACAGCTCCTCAGATGGGGTTTCTTGGCTCTGGGGCCAGCCGTCCTCCCCCTGGACTTCCTTTTTTGTTTTCAACTATAGGCAATTAGCAAGCAGCAGGTCCAGCTTCAGGATCCTGCAGGAATTCCCGAGTGGGGAACTTGATGGCGGGAAGGGGAGGTGACCATCACCATGAGCCACAGGATGCGGGGCCGGAAGCCAGTGGGAAGCCTGCCTCAGCGACCCCTTCTTCCCGTGTGCGGTGGGGTGAGGCCAGCAGAAGGGTGAAGGCTGCCTCGGGCCACCCAGCAGGTCAATAAGGCACCTGCCTCCTGGTCCAGCGGTCCTCCCACTACTCTGATAGCCCAGTCCTGAGCTTCCCTTGGCCTTGGCCCAGGACTCCGGCCTGGGTCCCCTGACTGTGGCCCTGTGACCTCTGACCCTCCTTGCCACCTCCCACCCCACTCTGGGGGCGTTACAGGGACTTTGCACAGACCCCGTGCTCTTCCCAGGTCTGGCTCTCATGGGGTTTCCCAAGGAGACCTTGGGGCCCCATTCTTGACTTTTGTCCTAGTGGGGAGGTTCTTTGGCAAGGATTCTCCCCCTCTCCCCCCGGCCTTGCAGACCCTGGTCCTGGGAACATGCTGTCACTCTACTTGGCTCTTGCCTCAAGTTCCCTCTGTCTGATTCCTGCTCTACAGGCAGCCTGGTCTCAGTAGGGTCTTTTCTTGCTCCAGAACCTTCAGTGGCTGCCCACTGCCCCATGGTGATGGGCCAATGCTACCTGATCTGGAGTCTGGAATTTGGAGATTCTCCTTCCTGGAAAATTTGCTTCTCCCCTCACACACCCTACCCACTTTCCACTTGCCCTTTCAAGCACATGGTAAGTGCTCACGAAATGTTAATTTTTCTCCCAATCTCTCCGCGTGCATGCCGCAGGATGACAGAGGCCGGACTTCGAAAAACTGTGTTAGGATAAAGGACAGCAGGGATAATTGCCCATGAGGTGGTGGGAGAGTGGGGGGGTGGGAGTGGCGGGGCTCCCTCTGAGGTGAAGGGGCCTGGATGCTCCCTCGGGGTGGGCTGGCTAGTTAGGTCATTTGAAGTCATTTCCCGGGGGGAAAAACATACTTAAAAGCCATGCTCAGGCATCTCCAACCTTCCCCCCTTCTCCCCTCTGTTCATTTCCATTTCCCTTGCCTCCCCAGTGCCTCCCAGTACCCGCCCCAGTCCCGCCCCCACACTGCCCCCAGCCTCAACCTTGGCCTTGGCCCGGAAGAAGGGGTAGCTGACATTGCAGACTTTCTTGTGGAGTCTCCTCTCCTCGTTCACGCACTCGATGCTGCCTTCTGAGTCGTCCTGGGGGCAGGTGGGGGGCACCGCGGGTGGCAGTTAGGAGGGCCAGAGACCCAGGTCTGGGGGTCACCCGTGCCGCCCCCGCCTACACAGAAGCTGTAGCACAGGTCCTTGGAAGGAAGCTGGGACCCCGGGGGCCCCGGAGACAGGGGTGGCGGTGGCTTTGAGGGGGAACTGTCACCAGGCTCCTGGGCCTCTCTGAGTTGCGGCCCTGCTGGGCCAGCACGGGGGTCCGCTCCGCACGGGTCCTGAGGGGGGGGACTCCCCCACGGCGCTCTAGCTCGACGCTGCTGGCTGGCTGTGCATCTTTGTGTGCATCTTTGAGCATGCATATGCACGTGTGGATGGAACGGCATGTCTGCGTAGACTCCGCATGCGTAGGTCTGCATGTAGGCCCACGTGTGTGCATGCGTCCGGTGGCATGTGTGAGGAACACGTGCGTTTCCTTGGGTGTATAGGTAGGTCTGTATACTTTTGCATGTGTGTGTACAAAGTGCACGTGATCAGACTAACACCTTTGTATCTGGCTGGGTGGTGGGGGTTGGGGGGGCAGCCTGGGGAGAGGAGTGCTGGTCTCCCAGCTGTGAGCAGCTCCTGGGCTGGGGCTGGTGGGGCGGAGCCAGGTTGCGGGTTATCCCCACACACCACCTGTCGTGTGTGTGGACGCAGCCCCTTATGGAACACACTGACCACCTCTCTTTGCCTCTCTCAGTTCCCAAAGCCTTTCTATGTCATAGACACAAAATCCCACGATGCCTGCCCCCTGAATAGTCACGGCAGTGTACAGTCTGGGCCAGGGAAGCAGTGAAAGGGGAATGCAGGTTTGGGGCTCAGTTTCCCCTAAATACCCCAATTCGGACAGATGCAAAAGTCTCTGGGCAGGACAGGACTTGGAAGGAGGACCATCACATGGGCTCCTCATCTTCACTCTGGATTGTGGGGGGGCTTGGCAGTGGGGTCTAGTCCTGGGCCTGATGGAGGGACTGCCTGGCAGAGGTTCTGGGGGGTGGTGAGGACAGAAGGGTCCCGTGCCTGCCCCACCCCACACTCTGGGCTCCATGCTGATGCTCTGAGATCACTGAGGGTGGAGACTGTGTCTGAGGGGAGCTGGGACCCCACCCCCCCAGCACCCACACAGGACAGCGATGTCCTGGGTTAAGTCGATAATCCTGTCTCAGGGACTTCTCTGTGCTCATGCCCTTCGGAGTTCAGGGCCACCACAGCCAGCGCTCAGACACTGTGGATTTCCTCGGAGCTGTGTGGGGCTGGAGAAGCCTGTGTGGCCTTCTGGGAACCTGCTCTGCTGCTTATTAGCTGTGTGGTCCTGGTCAGGCCCCTTAACACCCCTCTGTGCCTCACTCTCCCCCTCTGTAAGATGGTAATCAAGAAGAAACGGGAGCCTGTCGGGCAGAGGAGGGAGGGAGTCCAGGTTGGGGACCACGGTGGGGAGGGCCTCGGCATGAAGGCAGGGGTGCCGGGAAACAGCAGTGGCTGGTGGGACTAAGGGTGTGGGGGTGAAGGTAGAGGGGGCAGGTGATGGATGGGGAAGCGGGACGGGACTTGACATAACAAAGAGTCTGGAATTTGTTGCGAAAGCAACTGGGCATGATAGGAAATGTTAAAGTGGGGAATAACCTGTCTGGTTCTTGTGAGAAGGGCCCTTTTGAGAAAGCCCGAAGGATGAACTGTGGGCAGATGGGGTGTACGAGCTGGTGTGCACCCATGTGGGGGGTGTGTGTGCGTGTGTGTGTGTGTGTGCGCGCGTGCCCCTAACGAGGGCCAAGGACACAGGCTGAAGGACCTTCCTCCCCACATTCGGGAAGGGCTCAGACCCCCCTTTACCGGTGGTGCTCCCCCCGCACCCCCCGCCCCGGCCACACACTGACTTCACCGGGGTCCCTTTAAAAGCACGCTGACGCAGGCCGACCCCAGACCAGATCCGGTGGAATCTCTGGGAGAAGCCTGGCCACGGGGATTTGTAAGCTCCCGGTGGTTGTAACGTGCAGCCAGCCAGGCCTCTCGGCTGGACCCCGCCATTCCTGCCTCCACTCTTAGCTTCGGGCAGGCTGGCCGGGGGCTGAGGTCTCACCTTCTGGATCAGGCTGGCAAACTGCAGGTTTGTCGACTGCGAGATATTTAGGACCGTGCTATAGGCGTTCTCGCCTCTGTTCTCCAGCACGGCCTCCACTGGGACCCGCCGGCGTGTGCTCTCGATGATGAAAACCGTGGTGTCGAAGGACAGCGTGTAGACGGAGCAGTCCTGCACGGTCTTGCCCAGCACCCTCTGGCAGTACTCCCTGCAGGACAGAGGCCACCAGGGGCCAGGCGCATGGAATGGGGAGCTCGGGGCCAGGCCTCTCTACTCTACTCAGTGTATTTCCCTTTTGGCTTTGGCTACCAGGAATCTCAGAGCTAAATATAGAGACTACTTTGATGAGTAAACTAGATGGCTAGACGGTTTGCTTCTTCATCCTTCTACAGGGTTTGTATGTGTTATTTCTACTTAATGTATATGTCTTCTAGCTCAATCATATCATAGCTGGGTAAAGGTAGAGGACGGATTATTTGAAAATAAATGACATAAATTTCAAAGAGGACATTTTTCATGATTTTTCCTTGTATGCTACTTTTTTTTTTTTTCTCTTCCAGGAGATCGTGGGCACCCTGCTCATCCTCTGCGAGTCTCCTTAGCTCAAGCAGTCTGTCACTGGGCCACACAGGTCACCTAGTTGGGGGCTTGGAGGATGAGCAACCAGGATCACAGGTCCTAGTCTCCACCTTTCATCTGTTTGGTAGTAAAGACTCCAGAGAAAGGATTTCTTTTCCTACACGAAGTTTGAGGAGATTGGATAGATGAGTACTTTTCATTTTGCCGAGGAAGTCACTGAGGCCCAGAGAGCGAAAGGACGTGCCTGAAGTCACACAGGAATTAGACGCAGAGCCCGGGCTAGACCCAGGCTCCAAGTTCAGTATTTGATCCATGCTGCGTCCAAGCACGATATGCAAGCAGACATCCAGTGCCCGGGGAGCCTCGGATCTACTAGCAGGGAAGGAAAGGAGGCGGGGCGGGGGGGTGGGGGGGTGGGCAGGGAGGAGCCAACTCACATGGCTGTGGGCAGATCACTGCGGGCATCCAGCAGGAGGTCAGGGACACAGTGCTCGTCCTCATTGCAGCCATTCCAGAAGGGCACCTGCACCAGGGAAAAGCAGGGCGGGGTGGCTGGTTGGTTCTCTTTGCTGCTGCCCAGCCTTCACCCCCGCAGCATGCAGGCTCCTCTCTCCACCACACTGGACATGGGCTTTGTCTCGTCCGCCCTCCTCACAGACACCACCCTGCCGTTTCTCGTGCTTTTGCATACATACTCCCTTCTTTAAAACATGGCTCAAAACTCAACTCCCCCTGGGTGTCTTCCAGTTCTCAGCCGAGCCGGGAGCACAGAATACCCACCCCCGCCCAGCAGGCTTTTACGGATCACCTGCATTGGGGGCAAGGTCTTAGGTACTGGCAGTACTGGATGAGGAAGACACAGCTCCTGGGAAGAGTGGTGTGTGAATAAATAATTATAGCGTGACATGTGCAAGAAAAAAATATTAGAAATCTGTGTGACGAATAGGAGAGGCAGAGGGGAGGAAACAGTTATTTTGGCCTGTATGTGGTCAGAGAAGCCTTCAGGGAAGAGAGAGTATGTGAGAGTTCTGAAGAATGACCACGTTAGCTGGGTGACCAGAGGGGCAGGAAAGTCGAGGGGAAGGACGAGCCTGTGCAAAGGTCCTGAGGCATGAAGCAGCACGGCGAGTTTGGGAAATGCTGAGTGGTTTAGCGTTGCTGCATTTTGGGGTGGAGAGATGGGTGGGGTCCGTTCTTATAGGGCCTTGGGGTCGTTCCTTGCAGCTGACAGGAATCACTGACCGCTGTAGGCAGGTGAGTATCCTGCCAGACCTGCATACTGAAGGCTCCCTCTAGCTGCTGTGGGTGGATGGACTGGAGGGATCAAGGCTAGAGTCAGGGAGACCACTGAGGAGGCTGCTTCAGTGTTCAAGCAAGAGATGATGACGGTGTTGGAGGGGTACTGGGTGTGGAGGGGAGACAACAGGTTAGGGCCTCCAGAGGGGGGGTCCATAGGACCTGGAGTTCATCAGCACTAAGGGGCCGAAGGGCCCAGGATGTTGGACGAGGTCCTTTGTTAGTGTCTGGAAGGAGGGCTGCACCATTCGTTTATAAACAGAGGGGTGAAGTTGAGTTCGGTTCTGTGGTCCTGTGGTCCTTCCGGGTCAAAGTGCTCAGCAAGCAGGTGGGTGTTCAGGTCTGAGGGCTGAGGAGTACAGCTGTCCCTCCTGAGGATACAGCCGAAACCCAGGGGAAGGGAAACGGAGCCCACCCCGATCAGAAATTCATGGACTTTTCTCAACGGTGAGCTCCTCAGCCTCACTCAGACCCACACGCCGCCCCCAGCTTCCCCATCGCGCGGTGGATTTGCAGCTAGGAGCAGGCACGCGGCAGAAAGGGCAGCAGAACCATACAAAGTAGGGCGGCATGAGGTCATCTGCCAAGGGACAGGTGGAAAACACTGGTAGCCCGCAGGGGCCTCACTGTACCCTTGCACCCAGGTTCACCTCGGTGACTTCGAGTCTCCGATGAGATCCCCCCACCCCCACCCAGCTTCCTGCTTACAAAGGGTGCAAACTGTCCTCTAACCTTCAGAAACATCTCCATCCAGTTGATTAGAAGGAATAATTAATGTGATAAGCACTGCTGCACTCAGTGATGTGGAACAGCTCATTCCCCCAGGAGGCGAGATACTGCAACGCTAGAGAAGCACTGGGGGCCGAGCGGATGCTAAATAAGAATTTGCAGAAGAGCGCTGGGCGGAATGTTTCTCATTCGCTAGAAACTGGGGGCGGGGGGGTGGGGAGGCTAGAAATCCAGATTAACAAGATTTTTGGGAAATTTAGCTGCTACCTGAAGCCCTCGATAATAGCGCCCAGATTATTCTTCCTTTTTAATTTTTTTCTCTTTACACGTTCCCTTCAGCCTGCCTTTTTCACTGCCGTCCCTTGGTTATATCGTCAGCTCTCCTGGAGTGGAAGGCCACTCTTCCCACTCTTCCCACTCCTCCCATCCCCGCAGATCTGAATCTGGTCTATTCCTTAGGGCCCGGCCGAAAGCTTCTCTCTCCGGGAAGTCTTCCTGGCCTGTCATCTGATTGCTCAGTGACACCTCCTCTGAGCTCACTCCCCTCTTGGCCCTGGCCTCCAGCCCTAACTGGCAGCCTGCACGGGGGTCTCAGTGTGGGGCGGAGCGAGCCCTGTACATCGATCTGCACCATGGGCTTCGACTCGCTCGGGGATCTCAGGGCAGGTTCTCATTCGTTCGCCCTAGCGGCTCTGTAATTACTGCGGTGGGGGACGGTAGTGACTCCGCGCACCAGCTCACTGACGTCTCCAGCTTGGTAGTCCGAACCCCACCCCCTTCTCGAACTGTGTAAGACAGCCTCTCTTATATGCTGGTGACGAGGAATCAGGAGAAAGGACGCAGGTGTGAGGGTCCAGGGCTGGGGGGTGGGGTCTGGGAGGGCGGGGAGGGCGGGGGCGAATGGGAGCAGAGAGGGGATTTCGGAAGCCTTGCTGCTCCTCAAAGTTCAGGAATTAGGTATTAATTTCACGAATTTCGCCTGCCCTCCCAGCACAGCTCAGGCAGAACTAAACTGCGGCCTTTTCTGTGAGTGGGATGTCTGCGGAGTAGCAGGTGGGAGGAGCACGTGAGTGTTCCATACCAGAAAGTTCGGATGCCCCTAGAGCCAGGGAATAGGAACTGCGGTTGAGGGGGCCCGACCACAGCTGCAGAGCAGGCTCTAGGTGGTTGACTCCCGTGCTCTGGCCCCCAGTGCCCTCACCTGTACGTGAGGGAGGCGGGCGATAGAGACCTAAGGTCCCTTCTGGTTCTGTGATTCTCCAGAACCGTCCAGTGCTCACCCTATGCTGGTGATACGGGGGATCCTCGAACAGGAAAAGCCCCGTCCTTCCCCTCAACTTGTTCACAAGTTGACAGCGGTAGGAGAAGATCTCCTTTGTACCCAGGGCGCTCTGGATCTGGGCTTCGGGGAGGAGGTGGGGTCGGAGGGACGGAGCGCCCAGGTTGTGTGCCCCGTACATGGGGATGTACCGAGACTCGCAGGGTGGTGGGCCAGCCGTCGTCCAGCACCGGGCCGTGGTCGGGATCCTCCAGGGAGTACTCCACCCAGAAGGTCACTGGTTTCACGTAGTCAGCAGTGTCCTGTGTGGGAGGAGATGAGGACGGGGTGAGGGGGCACGGAGCACCCGTTTCTGGGCCAGGACACGGAGAGAAAATTTCCAGTTCCCCCAGGCGGGAGGGCAGCCTCCCCGCCGGCCTCAGGATGAGGCCAGGATAGAGGAACGTGCTGGGTGGCTGGAGGTTCAGCAAGCCCCCGCTCAGCCTTCAAGGCTGGGCACCCATCCCCCGGCGCCTCGGCCTCCGCGGAGCCAGACAGCACCCACCACCCCGTGTGCACAGCCCACTTCTCAAGTGGCATTCGGAATATCTCCGTGTGCAGGTCTCCGTCCTTCAGAAGCCCCTGGCCCAGCCCCAGCACTGTGACAGGGTTCACGAGCATGCTGAATCAATGGATGAACAAATGCATGAGCAAAACAGGGGTTGTTCCAGTGGTCCAGGTGTGGAGGGTAAAGAAGGGGATGCTTAGAGATGCCTACAAAATCTCCTGCGTGGAACCTAAATCCTGACGTGATTGGCTTCTTTGTATCAAGGCAGTGGCTCTCAAGCTTGAGCTTGCATCAGAATCCTCAGGGGGGTTCCAGCAACACAATGAGGGCTGAGCCCACCCCCAGAATTGCTGATTTAGTGGGTCTGGCGTGGGGCTTGAAAACATGCATTTCTGGGGCACCTGGGTGGTTCAGTCGGTTGGGCGTCTGCTTTTGGCTCAGGTCATGATCCCGGGGTCCTGGGATTGAGCCCCGTGTGGGGCTCTCTGCTCAGTGGGAAGCCTGCTTCTCCCTCTGCCTCTGCCCCTGCCCCTCCCCCCCGCTTGTGTGTGCGCGCTCTCTTTCTTTCTCTCTCAAATGAATAAAATCCTAAATAAAAAAATAAAAAGAAAACACACATTTCTAACAAGTTCCCATGTGATGGGGCTGTTGCTGTTGGTTCGGGGGACCACACTTTGAGAACCAGTACACAAACACATTGGAGGGGGCCACATATTAAGAGACACAAGGACTTCCCACACTTACTCATTTTTCTGCCTTTTGGCCTTTGAACTACAGGGGGCAGGTGGTGGGCTCTGAGTGACCCCTGCTTGTGTCTCCAAGGCTGGAGCTGTGGCCTGGGTATTTGGAGTTTCTGGATGGGGCAAAATTCTCATCCTCTTCCTTATCCGTAAAACCAGGCCCCAGGTGCCCGCCGGTTCTCCACCTCCTCCAGGCTGGCCACCCTCCGTTCCTCCTCCCGGCTCACCCCCACCAAGGGTCAGTCTTACCTGGTCCTCAGCGTTAGCCAATACCTGCTTCCATCCCCTCTAGCCACGGCCCGTGCGGGCTGCCCCTGTTCCCTCCGTGAGACCTCACCGAGCCCACCTCCCTCCTCAGACTTCACCCCCTGCTATAGGAACAGTGAGCATCTGAGCGCTGGGAAAGAAGGGATTTCAGAGAGGCTACCACGAGGTGGTAGATAGTGTGTCTCAGTAGCCTTTTCTCTGGGGCATGAGTATGGGGCGGCCAAGGTCCAGGACACTGCACCCTGGCGGGGCCTCCCGAGGTGTGCTGGGGGCTCGAAACCAGCCTGGTACCCGCTGAGCACCTCCTCCAGCTCTGTGTCCCCTTTCTGTGTGACTTGCTCCCTGGTGGTGGGGCTGCTGGGTGTCAGGCTCACCAGGACATGGAAGTTGATCCGCTCACAGTGTTCCTGGCCGGAGGAGAGCAGGACGGCTCTGTTGGTATATCGGTCCCCGCCCTCATCCAGGTGGGCCCGCGGGGCGTAGCGCCTCTCATCCATGGTAGCATTGTACCTGATGCCTGGAGGAGGGAGAGGGCAAAACCAGGAAGGTGGAGCCACAGGTCCACCCAAGACTCTTTGCCTGTCTTCTGAGAGAGCCTACTGAAAGCCAGCCTCCTCCGGGAAGCCCTCCACCCTGGCCAAGGAAGAGCTGCTCTTCTCCCCTCATGAGGCCTAGTGTGGGTGGGAAACTCCCAGGTAGAGATCGAGTGAGAAAGGAGAAAAAGAAGGAACCAAAGAGAAGTGAGGCAGAAGGAGGAGGAGTGAAGAGGGGGCTGACAGCGAAGGGAAAGAGAAAGAGGAAGAAATGCAGGAGAAATGAATGGGTGAGGGGCCAGGGCGTTGCCCTCATTTGAGCCCCCGCTGGAGTCCTGGACCTCCCCAGCTCTCCCTTCCTTCACCTTCCTGGGCTTGCCCTTGCCTCTGGGATCCTGTCAGGCCTGGCTCAGAGCCCCCACAGGCCGCAGTTCCCACCCATGAGCCCCTCCCACCGGCTCCTTGAACCTAAGACTCCATTCTGGGGTTTAAAGCCTGCAGCCTCCTTCCCTTCAATGGGGCTGATCTTTTGCTACATCCAGGAAAGGCTTCGTCTCTTCGCCTAGACCCCAGCCAGCCCTCTGGGTGCACCAGGTCCTCGCACCTTTCTCCTTTTCCATAGAAGGTGAAAAAGACTGCAGCTGCCCAGGCTGGCCTTTCTCTCACCCCCACCCGCACCCCCACCCTTCTGGTGGGCCCTGCTCCTTGGCTAAGAAGCTTTCGGAAATCCCAATTTCCTGCCCTGGGCCCAGTCCCATCCCAGAACCTGCAGCCGTCACTTTGTGTGGCCTCGTGGGCCCAGGGCTGCCGCCTGGGCTGGAAGTGATGATCCTCAGAAGGACCTGCCGCAGCCGCGTGCCCACTCTGAGCCGTGAGCACTGAGACTGGGGGCTGCGTCTGTCTGACCCCCCTGTTTCCTGCTCCCTCTCCTGGCTCTGCCTCTTCTTCTGCATCCAGGCTGCTCCAGTTTGCTCCACTGCTCCCAGTTCCCTGTTTCGACCCAAACTTTGCACCCCAACTACTTCCTTCTTCCCCTGGCCTCTCCCTTGTTGCTCACGGCTGCTCACTGCCACCCTCACCCTGGCATGATGTCCCCTTTTGGCTCCTTGGAATTAGATCGGTAAGTGCAGTCATCAATGTGGCTCAAGGTGCGACCTGGCCCTTAAAACCCATTTCAGCAGAAGCCCAGGTTTTGAAGCTGAGCAATCCCAAAGTCCACAAGGGAGATCGGGGCTGGGGGCTGGGAGGGGGCTGTAGGGGAGGGGCCTGGTTTACCGACTGTGTCCGTTTCGAAATGGGGTGCCAGGAAGACGGGCGTGAAGCAGAGGAAGGCGGCCAGGCAGGTGGCATCCCTGCCGCTGCGTTTGCAGTCTCTATGGAAGATGTTGATCTTGGACGGCTCAAAGTGGAGGCTGGCATTGATCTGAACCACCGGACGGGACCTGGAGCGGAGGAACGGGTAGCTGGGGGGTGGGGCGCTCTGCTACCCTTGGGACCCGGAGGGGGGAGGGGGAGAAGGGGGGTCGCAGATGGAAATGGAATCTGCAAACCTTTGGGGGAGGGCAGAGAGGGGTCCCAGATGTTAAAGTTTGGGCAGAAAAGTGACAGGTGGGTGGAGGGCAGGCACCTAGCCCCGGAGGCAGCCCTTCATCATGTCCTAGACGCTGTACTCGCTGCAGACCACACTGACTTCCTTGTGTCTCCCCATTCCATCCCTGGACATTAATTACAACAATAGGGAGAGTTTTAAGAAATCCTGACGCCCAGTTTGCCCTCCAGGTCAAATCAAATCAGAATTGGCATCAACATGTCTGAGGCCGTGCTTCTCAAATTTTAATGTCTGCACGTCTCTGGGGCCGTGGGGGGATCTTTAAAATGCAGATCCTGATGCTATAGGTGGGCATAGATTCTGCATTTCCAGTAAGTCCTCAGTGACGCTGTTGCTGTTGGTCCGGGACCAAACTTTGAAAAGCAAGGTGTTAAAGCTCCCAGGGGATTGCAATGTGCAGCCAAAGTGGAGAACCACCCCCTGTTGTAGAGATTCCCCACCTATCGACCCGACACTACCCTACAGTTCTCAAACTGGGCTGCCCATTGGAGACAAACACCTGGGGAGTCTTTAAAGCTTACTGCTGCCTGGGCCCCTTCCCTAGAAATTCTGCTTTAAGTGGTCGGGGTAAAGCCTGGGCTACGAGCCTTTGCAAAGTTCCCGGTTTGGGACAACATGGATGGACCTAGAGGGTATGATGCTAAGTGAAATAAATCAGACAGAGAAAGCCAAATACCATATGATTTCACTTAATATGTGAAAAGTCTAAAATCTAAAAAAACCCTAAAATTCCAAGAGGGGTTTTTGGATACCCGATTGCTCTAAAATCTCAGAACGCTGTTGGGAAGAGGGATTTGGACTCCAAAACAATTTACAGTGATTCCTCAGAAAGGAAATGTGTCATCACGAGAGGATAAGAACAGGGTGAGTTGGGTTGACGATGATTAAAGAAAGGGACAAATGTCCTAAAGCATATCTTTAAAACCTGGTGTCCATCATGACCCTCAGAAGACCCCGAGAGCGAAGAGAAGCAGGAGAACCAACCACAAAATCACAGCGTTGCCCAGGGCGCCCACCGCCAGGTCGACCAGCCCATCCTCGTTGAGGTCCAGTTGCCCGTGGATGCTGCAGCCAAAATACTGGAGGCCGGGAGCCAGGTCGGAGGCGGCGATTCTCTGCAGGAAGTGGGAAGAGAAAGCTGGTGTCGGCACTGTTGGCACAGGGCAGGGCAGAGTGATCCTCAGGGAAGCTATGATGGGGAGCACTGGAGAGAGCCCATTTGGAACCATCGGGAAGCTTCCCCAGCCCAAAGCTATCCCCTCTCCTGGTCTGTGATGGCACCCACCATCCAGTCATCCTTTCAGATTAAGATATTGTGTCTTAAAAGGGTTCCCCATTAAGGGTAAGTCCCTGTTGCTTGGCAGATACCACTCCACCCCCCGTCCCTGGTATCTCTGACCATGGTGTATTAGACCACCTTACTAAGAAAATACATAGGCAAAAATGATGACCCGAGGGCATGGGACCTGAGACGGGTCCCTCTTGAGGGGAGCAGGGTTTCTAGCACGCGGCATTTCTAGGGAAGAGCAAGTCCCTGTGGAAATTCTCCACTCGCAGTCAACCTCATGCATGCGTGTGTGGCGGGCGGGGGGGGGCGGGTGGGGAGAGTGAGGTTGGGGTCCCTGAGGTTTCGTTTTTGCGGGGGAGACAAAGTTAAGCAGGGAGAGGGTGCCCACAGGGGTGATGGGAACAACGACCCTAAGACAAAAGCACCCATTTCGAAATCCCAACTTGGGGCAAGTAGAGCTAGGACAGATTGGAATCCTTCCCTGCAGGACACAGAAGAGACTCCCACACGGGATGCCTGAGCCCTAGCGGCCAGGACACCTGGGCCAGCTCCAGCCCTTTACTGGGGCGCCTTACCTGCTTCGGCGTCTTTAGGAGGCTGGCTTGGAAGCCGTGGAAGATGTAGATGGCTCCTCTGTGGTTGTCCTCCAGAGGGGCTCCCACCACCACATCGTTGTAGGAATCTTGATTGAGGTCCCGAACCGAGGCGATGGAGGACCCGAATCGGGCGTTCTGGTAGTTGTGGGAATCCTTCAGCGTCCCATTATAAACAAACCGGTTCTGCAACACCAGGGGTGGGACAAGGCTCAGGGGGATGAGGCAAGGGCTGGCAGCACCTTGTCTCCACCCCACTGTACCCCCGGAACCCCCTCTCTGGCTACCTAAGCCCAGCGACAGAGGAGGGTCCTGTTGTCCCCGGCCTGGCTCAGCAGGAGGGCGCTGGCCTCTCTGGGGTGGCCCCGTTTCCCTCACGGACGCCCGAGTGAAGGCGGGGGCGGGGTGCCCCCCGCCGCAGTGGTACCTGTCTCAGGTTGTAGACGTACACTCGGCCCTGCTCTCGGCCCTCGCTGAAGTACATGGGGGCGCCCACAAGCAGGACATCAGTCACCCCGTCGCCGTCGATGTCCACCGAGGTGATCTCACTCCCGTAATAGGAGCCTATCTGCAGCACACAGATGGGGGGGCCAGTGGGCTGGGCTGTGCGGGGAGCTGGGGACACCCTTCCACTACGCATCCGGTCCTCCCCTTCTCACCCCCCCGCCCCCACTCCCCTCCCCTCCTCTCCCGTGGAGTGGGTGCTCGCCTGTTTTCACCGGGTCCCACCCTGCCCTCTTTTCTCCTTCTGTCATCCACCCCGCCCCCCTTCTTTCTTTCCATTGGTTAATTGTCTTGATTGCCATTTGCTCTGTTTGTGAGCAACACAGTCTCATGGCAAAAATGAGCAATATCAGAAAAAGCTATGAAGAAGATAAAAGCCACCCATTGTCCCAACATCCAACTAGAACTCCCATGAACGTTTGAGTGTATTTTTGTCTAGTCTGTTTTGTCTAGGGTGTGTGGGGCTTGTTTGTGTGTGTGTATACCGTTTTACCCTTACAATCTGGGGTCGTAATATATATATGGCTTATATCTGATTTTTTAAAAATTATTTATTTGACAGAGAGAGACACAGCGAGAGAGGGAACACAAGCAGGGGGAGTGGGAGAGGGAGAAGCAGGCTTCCTACAGAGCAGGGAGCCCGATGCGGGGCTCGATCCCAGGACCCTGGGATCATGACCTGAGCCGAAGGCAGATGCTTAACGACTGAGCCACCCAGGCGCTCCTTATATCTGATTTTTAAATCAAACAATGGCTCATGAGCAGTGTCTCCCTGATGTGTTATATTTTTTCTTACAATCTGATCATTGGTGGTTCTGTAATATTCCAAACCACATAGGGGCCACGTGTGTATAATCAATCCTCGAATGGGACATTTGGCTTGTTTCAATGTTTAATATTACGAAAAACTCCAGGATTAGCACCTTAGAAGGGGAATTATGGTTTCTTTTCAGCATTTGAGCACCCACTGAACTCCTCTCCCCCTTCAGGTGCCGTGCCCCCCACTTCAGTGAGGGTGCCATCCACTTGTTCAGTCTGAAACCTGAGGGTCCTCCCTGGTCCCACTGCCACCTCTCCCACCTGCAGACTCCCAGCAAGCCCTGCCTGATGTGCGCCAAACTTGCCTTGAGTCTGCCTACTTCCCTCCTCTACTGCTTCTTCCCCAGGTGAGGCACCTGCCGAAAGACCCCCTGCCTCACCCTCCAGTCCACCCCCACGGGCAGCCAGAGTGGCCTCTAGCAGCTGACCGCACCACTCCCTTGCTCTTGGAGAGGGTGCGGGGCAAGTCCAAATTCTTCAGCGTGACCCTGTTGGACCTGCCTCCCTCCCCCCCTAGCCTCTGTGACCCCCACCCCCACCCCCGGGCTCCACCACTTTCTCCGGACATTCTCAGTGATTTCTCCAAAAGCCCAGGCCCTGGCTGGGTTCCAGACTTCCCTCTGTACATACTTTTCTCTTGTCTGCACTCCTCTTCCCTTCTCCCTCCCTGATAATGTCTACCATCCTCAGGTCACTTCCTGTTAGACTCCCGCCCTGCCCTGCCCTGCCTGCAATGGGTACCCCTCCTTGATGTCCCCCCCAGCCCCATACCAGCACCTGTTGCCCCCACGGAGAGCGGGCACTGCGCCTACTGTGTCCCCTCCAGGCCTGGGTATGATGATAATATAATAAATACAATAAATGTTTATTGGACCAGTGGGTCACTTGGGAAGGATGAAGGAGTCCTTTCCACAGACAAGCCCCGTGTGACACACTTCACAGCCTCAGTTGTGTGAGCCTCTTGCTACCTTAGGAGAGATCACTGTCCTCATTTTACGGGGAATGAACTGAAGCTCAGCGAATATGAGTCGCTTGCCCAAGGTCGGAAGGCTGGCCACAGCCAAACTGGGTTGAAACTCCAGTCTGACACCAGAGCCCGTGACACTCCCTCGCCCAGTCGCCTCCTGGCTTAGGGTGCTTTCAGGAGAAATCTATCTGCAAGTATTAAAAGCTTTTAACTGAGGAGTGAGATAGAAACACAGAAGAGAGGAAGACGGAAATCTCAACACGGGGGTGGGCGAGGGAAGAGCTATCCCTGCGTAAGGGAATTAGGAGGCAGACAGAGAGCAAGTAAGGGAGGCAGGATGGAGACTTTTGTCTAAATATGTGGCCTCAGCTATGTGGGTCACGGTGATTTGGAATCCACTTAATTTAGCTGCCTTCAGCACTGCGGTTTCTCATTCGGATGTTGGAGGCGGAACTGGGCAGTAAAAATGTCATAAATTCATCAGCAAATTCCCTCCAGCTCTCAAGGTCTAGCCTTGGATTCCCGGAAGAGCCGGCCCCTGGCAGAGTGTGGGCAAGGCGAGATGGAGGCCGGGGGACAGAGCAGGGCCCTGGTCTGCCAGTGTCCTTGAGACAGGAAGAGGAATGGTGGAATGATGGCTTCCTGCAGCTAGAGGGATTTAGGTTAGACCCCGTGAGGAGCTTGTCCTCAAGGTGACAGGCCAAGGGCAGTAAAAGGCGCAGGAGAAAGGGCTGTTCTCGGCTCTGCAGAGCTGAGGGTGAGCTGGGAATGATGGTAAGGGCCTGCCTAGGGCCCAGCTCAGGCCCAGGAGACCATGGATGCTGAGTGCTGCCAGGTGGGGTGCGTGCGTGTGTGTGTGTGTGTGTGTGTGTGTGTATGTGTGTGTCTGCACGTGCTGGTTTCGAGGTTGTCAAGTGTCAGCAGGTAGCATAAAGCAGAGAGAGTCCTGGGTTCTAAACCTGACCCAGCCTTGAATCCACCATGTAACCCTGGAAAAGCTCTGTGGCTTCTCAGGACCACCCTCTTCCTCGGCTGTTGGAATGACTTGGGTCAGAACCCTGTTTTCTGGGCTTCCCCCCACCAGTGACTCTTATCATAGCTTTGCAGCTGGTATTCATGACCACCGGACACGAGGCTCTGAGCAGCACAGCGTGGTTCCCACGGCAGCCTGGGTGGGGCCGTGGGGTTGGTGGCTGTCGCATTCGGTACTGTTCCCATTCCAGGAACAGGAGAGAAGCTGGCGGTGTCCTGGAGAACCCAGGGGGCCTCGCTGTGGGTGGGTGTGCTGTGGGCAGTGTGAAGGTGGCTTGAGGAACATGCCTGTCCCTCAGGATGCCTAGGGGCCCCCTGCAGCCCGAGCTGGGAAGCCAGAGCCGAGCTGCTGCCTCTAACGCTGAACTCTGGACGCGAACACAGAGAAGCTGGCTGTCAGGGGCAGAGGCCAGGCACCAGAGGCAAGAGGTCCATGAAACGGAGGCAAGCAAATTCTCCCAGGCTCGCCTTGCTGCAGCAAGGACCAGGGCCTGGCTTTCTGGGGAAGGGACAGTCCAGCTCCAAGGCTGGTAGGAAGGAGGTGTATGCTCCCCCCCCCGCCCCCCAACTAGGAAGGATGTCTGGGGAGGAATTGCTGAGCTCCAGAGTCCTGCGCAGCCCAGCCCTTTCCATATACCCTCCCAGCGCGCCCCTGCCCCCAGATTCTCCCTTCATACCTGCTCACCCCGCAGGGCCTGGTGGATGGTGAGACTCCTGTTGTTGTGCATGGTGAACAGGATGGCTTTGCCCGTGTGGTTGAACCGGGGTGCTCCAGCCACGTACACCCACCCCTGCCTGGAGGACACGACCGACGTGACTGTGTACCCTGCCACAGGAGGAAACAGGCTGGTCTCTGCCCCAGGTCCTTGGCGGTGCCTGAGGACCGGCCCCCTCGGGGAGTGCATTCAGGGCAGGCTGAGCAGATGTGAACCCTCAGGGTGGTAATTCCTAGGTACAACTTGGGGGGCCTGGAAGAGGCAGGGTTCAGGACTGGGGGGGTTTGGAGGGTGGGCAGAATTCATGCACCCCTCCTCCCCCTGCTGGAGGGCACCAAGGAAGCCAGGGGCAGGGGGTGGGGGGTGGCTACTAAAAGGTATTGCTGACGCGGAACGTGCATGTCCCCTCCTTCGCCAGAGTCCCGAGTGCACAGGGGAGCGGAGAGGAGGGAGATGGTGGACCCGAGCTGGGCTTCATTACATTTTGGGCAGGCTTTGTTTTTGATCCCCACCAATTGTCTCTCTCAAGGACCAGCCAGTGTCATCCTCATTACTACAACCTGCTGCTAAGCGGTTCGTGGAAAATTAGAGCATTGCCTGCCAGGCGTAAGGGGCTGCTCCACTGGGCATTGACATGGGGTCCCAGCGACATCTGCAGCCCCAGAACTTTGCAGACTCAGAGGAAGGAGCCCCGAGCCTCCTCTCAGTCCCACACATACGATACGTAAGTGAGGAGGAAATGGAAACCAGGGGATCTTTTGGAAAGGCCCCCACTCCTTGTCCTCGGGTTGGCTTTGCCCGGTCGCTGTGACTCTTGATGAACACACAGCACCCAGGAAGCGTGCAGAGCCTAGAGCCCCACTTTCCGCCAGACGGCCTCAGATACTGGACCCCCGTTTTTAGATGCCTTTGTTGGCAGTTCCTGGGCTGTTTCTGGCAAACGGATGTTTCCTTCTGCCATGTATGTGTGTGCGTGTGTGTGCGTGTGTGTGTGTGTGGGGGGCGGTAACCGTGCTACCACGGTTCGGTTCCACTGGTTGCTTACACAGCGGCTGCAGGATGCATAGACGAGTTGATTCGGTGGCTGGGAGCATGGGTGCAGTGGGGTGAGCTACTCTGGTTCCAGACACAACATTTTTGACTCTTAGAGGTGTGTTCTGGGGAATGGGGCTTGAAAGGTCAGTGAAGCAGGATATTGCATAGGCTGATAGGGCTGTGTATTAACCCAACCATAAACATATGAGGGTAGGGTGGGATCAGCCTTACAGAGTGCGGCTGAGCTTGTTTGTTTGTTTGCTTGCTTGCTTTCGTTTTCTTTTTTGGGGGTGGGGGAGAGAGAATCTCCATGCTCAGCATGGAGCCCCACTCGGGACTTGATCTCCCGACTCTGAGATCATGACCTGAGCCGAAATCAAGAGCCGGACACGTAACCGACTGAGCCACCCAGGCGCCCCACCAAGCCTTCTTTTGAGTCCCCTGTGGCACTACTGAAAATGTTCTCAATTAGCCCCCGGCTCAGGGCTTCCTCAGAAGCAGGGACAGTGGTGGGGGGAGGGGCGTGGGGGCCGAATGTCCTGGGGGCAGGCACCTCTCAAAGCAGCAAGCAGCATGGGGAACTTCCTGCTTCCCACAGTCTGCTGGCTGTGGCTTCAGTTTCCATGGGGTTCTTTGGCCAGCATGCAGGGCCATCCTGAAAGCTGGACCGACCTCCCAGAAGGCCTGACAAGATGACAGAGGAAGACCCGTGGCCAAAAGTCTGTACAGCTTCCTTGTGTGGAGGCAGAGAGCCTGGCCTCCCGGTCTCCTTCCTCCAAAACCCCTCTCCTTTGGGGCACATAGGAAGGAATCTTCCAGAGATCCCAGACTCTCATGGATGAGCCCCAGAGGGAGGAGGAAGACAGAAGGCATTCCTTCAGGACCCCCACCCAAGGCTGTGGCTGTGGGTAAGGCAAGATGGTGGGGCCTTACAAGGGATTTTCAGTCTGGCTCTACCCCACGAGGGTCTCCTGGGAGGAGGAAGACAGCTCTGCTGGGCCAGGAGGGAGGGGGGAGATTCATCCTGCTGCTCCCTCACTCAGACACCTTCACTATCTCCCTACTGCTAGCATGAACAAGCTCCAACTCCTCACCTTGGCATTCGAGGCCTCCAGCCGCAGCCTGCTCTAACCTGCCTTCCCCTTCCTGCTGCACCCCTCTGCCCCAGCCTCACCGCTCCACCTCCTGGCTCCTGAACCCGCCTAGCACTTTCCACGCCTCCCTCCTTCTCTTGGACCATTTTGGTTTATTCGGATTCTTCCTGCCTCGGAGCCCTGGTAGAGGCTCCAGCTCACGCACAGCGGGGGCCAGAGTGTGCTGGCCACTGGACCGGGACCACCCTCGGTGTCTGTCCCACTCACTTGGGCCCTGGGCGCTGGTGCTATCTCCCTGATATTTAAGGCTTCACGGCAACTGCCCCACCACCCCTTACTTGGTGCCCCCGCTTTCGGCCCAGTGCTGAGCACATGGGAGGAGCACAAACCATCACGACTGATCTGTGTGAGGTGGGCGCTGGCCTTCTTTCTTCTGACATCTTTTCTAGTGTTTGGGCATTTGCCAAGGCGGGGGCTCCAATCTCTCCCTCCTTTTCTGTGCTTGCATCCACACTTTGGCCCCACTTGCGTTATAATTTGTATCTGTGCCCCTGTGTCGGCCCCACCGGCTGAGAAACGGCTGGAAGGCAGAGGCAGGGTCCCTCTTACCAGGGCACTCGGAGGGCACCGGCCACAGGGGGCGCTCTACGCAGTTTAGGTTTAATATCTGTGGGCCAGGTAGTGTTGGGGGACTTCTAGGGACCTGCACCTCTGTATTTCCCAGGCAAGTCCTGATTCCAGCATTCTGTCCTGTGGTCAGCTCAGGGTCTCAGAATTGGGGATGGAAAATGGGGTGACCACCGCGTGGGCAGTGTCACAGGCAAGGGGAGTGGCTGAAGAGCTGAGGGACAAAGGCGGGGATGACATGGAGCATTAGGGAGAGGCCGGACATGTGGACAGATATGCCAACTCCGGGGGGCCCAGTCTCATGGAGGAGTGGGGTCCGAGGAGTCATTAATGATGGGTGACCTCAAACATGGCCGACTTGGCTCAGAGACAATGGGACCCCCCTGGCCGTTCACCCGCTTCCGCCCTTCGCTCTGGCTTGGCCCTTTCAGAAGGGAATCCTCCCCGGCAGCCTTAGCGTGGAGGGCCAGGCTCCTGGTTCTTACAGGACTGGAGGTGACTGGGTTCAGTGGGTTAGGGCCTCACACCTGGGACCTATCACCATCAGGCCAACAGTCTGTGGTTCTCTTTAATGTCTGCTTCTGGAATGCTTACTGGGAAGTGACTTCTGCCTTGACTGTGAACATTAATACTTGCACTCTGCCTTAGGAGGCAGCTCAGCGTGCTCAAACCCTAGTCAAGGCAGCAAGCTTTAATACCAATGGCTGACCTAGCGTCTAGAAGCATCAGCTGAATTTCAGGTACAGGTGCATTGCTTGTCACTTATTCTGCCTGGTTATCGAGAACCTACTGCGGGCCAGGCACGGTGCTGCTGTGCCTGGGTATTCACAGAATATTCACACCCAGGCCCCTTGTCTCGTGTGGGGGCAGTTCCGCTGGGGCCCCCCTGGCCTGCCGCCCAGCAGCCACGCTCCGCTCGGGCTCTTACCTAGATAGGCGCCATGGTTCTTGAGCTCCTCGGGGAACTCCTTCAGGTACGACTCTCGGAGAGGAATGACCTTCCCGCCACTGGTCTCTTTCAGCACGGCTCCGTTCCAGTCGTAGGCACCAACGGCTCCCAGCAGAATCCCGTCCTGACATTGGGGAGGGGACACACATCAGCTCACATCCCCCGGGGGCCCCCCGCTGGGAAGCCGCATCTGGGTTCTGCACAATGAAACATGTGCCGGCCACTTCAGGCACCTTCTCCTGTGTTCATTATTTAACGGCTTCCAGCCAGGATTCTTGACTTCTGAATGAGCCAAGGACCTTCCACCCCGTCCTTAGCACAAAATGGGTCAAACAAAGGAATGCTCTAGAAATAAACTCCACCTCTAGGCCCCAGCCTCTGTTCCTCTGTGGGCTTACGCCCTCTGTAGGAAATCTCCTGTCACTCTCCCTTCCTTCCTTCAGTCCTTGAGGCCGTGCCCCTGCACTTGGCCTCCTTCCACATTCCTTTGTGGTGTCTGAGTTGCTTCCCTGTGTGTAAATCTCACTTCTTCATTTCTTCAGTGTCTGCTTTGTCCCAGCCACTTGCTTGGTGCTGGGACATTGTCTCTGCCCTCACAGAGCTCCGAGTACTAAAGAACTGTGCAAATAAGCATAATAGTTGCAAATTGTGATAAATGCTATAAGTAAATAGCACAGGGAGGTTTAGGCTAGACTGAAATGGGAGTCAGGAAAAGCATTTTGAATACGTCATGCTCACCTGGACACCTGGCCAGGGAGGGGACAAGTGTGCAAAGGCCCTGAGGCTGGAGAGAGTCTCGAGGATTTGGTTTTAAGGAACTGGAAGCTGTTTAATGGTCTGGAGCATGGAATGAGGGGCCAGAGTGACTCTGATGAGACTGATGGATAAGCCAGGGCCACATCCGTGACAGCCCATGCTCTGAGGAAGGACGCTTATCTTTAGCTGCAGGGTAAGTGGGTGCTGCAGTGCTTGGAGGGGAAGATGGGGGCTCTGGCTCCCTCAGGGGCCACTACCCCGCCTCCTTAAACAACCCACAGAGCTAGTGGGCACAGAAAGACAAACAGCAAGCACTTAGAAGAGGAAGAGCAGTGACTAGGGACAATGAAGGTCCGAGGAGGTGGTGGAAGCAGGGAGGGCCACCTTCCTGGGCGACCTTGGCGATTCCGGCCCGGGTAGGTGGTACCCCAGCTTTGGGCTGTGAGAGGACTAGCTGGTGAAGTCACTTCTCCCCTGCACTGAACCTCCCTGATCCTGGCTCGTTGGCAGGATTTGAGGTCCCCCCAACCACTCCATCTCCCCGCACCTCCAAAGCGATGGTGCCAATGGAAAAATGTGATTCTGGCCTTGGGACAGTCAGGGCCGTGAATGAACATGCAGGCAGGGTCACCAGGTGCTGGTCTCACTGGTGCCAGTGGAGGGGGCAGGACCGTGAACCTGAAGCTGACCTTCCATTTCTCATTTCCCAGGGGGCACTTTAAAGACTGCAATTGATCTTAGATAAGGTTTAAAGAGTTGGAATACTCTGGAACTGACTGTTCAGACAGAATGTTTTTATGACTGTAAGTAAGCCGGTCTCTGGAGAGTCTGATATGCTTGGTTGTGTTTAATGTCACACTTTCTAATTAGCTTTTTCCTCCTACTCTGTATGAGCCTCAGCTTGAGAGTGCCTGACATCTGCCGGGCCAGGATCGGGGCCGGGGCTTCAAAGACTCGCTGCCCACGGTCACCGCCAGCGCTCCTTGAACTGGGGGCATGCTCCCTTCTTTGCAGAGTACTTTCTCATCCAGCCACCCCTTTGTGAGAGGCTGGTGGGACAGATGTTCATTATCTGCACTTGACAAATAGCATCCAAGCTTCAGAGAGGGAAAGGGACTTGCCTGAGGCTGCACAGCAAGTCGCGGCAGGGCTAGGACCTGGGGCAGGGAGGTGGGTTGGGCAGAGGAGGAAACACCCATGGGCAGCCCCTGGACTCAGGTTCCAGTTTTCCATCGGAACACCCTCTAAGAGGAGAGTGATGTGTGGGCCTCCACCTCTCTCTCTCCTCCCTCTGTCTTTCGGCTGAGTCCAAGTTTGCTATTGCAGGACAGCCTTCTTCCTCCGTGGAGAAAATGAGCTTTTGGCTTTGCAGATGACTGGAGGCCTCCACGATGTGCTGAGGCTCAACTGACATGGCTGGGATTCTGCTGGGGAGGACTGATGCCGACCAGTGGCGCTCGGGGATTCCACTGGGACTTCTGGATTTGGTGGTACTGGGCCGGCTGATGGCTCACGGGCTCTCGCCTTACACCGTTTTACCCTGGCAGGGGCTGCACGCTTGTGCCCCCAGGTGGTGGCCCTTTTCCGAGACGGGTCTGTTGCCGGGAAGAGCCTCGCCGAGGACAGTGGCTGAGGGCTGGCTGGGAGGGCAAGCGAAGGCCACCGGAGCAAACCTCGCTATGGCACTGTCTTTCCCCAGCTCGGGGAGCCTAGACATTTTGAATTTGGAAAAAATGTGGAAGGGCAGGGCCCCCCAAAGGGCCAAAGCCTTGGCAGAGGAAGCCAGGCATGCAGGCCCAGCTGGAATACGAATATCAGGGCATTCCAGGGAAGAGCCTTGTCCCATGTTCCGGGCCTGGCACTGGCTCCCTGATTTATGGCCTCTTCCCCCTGGGGCCACCGGAGCTCCCACCACATAGTGCCAGGGTGTGCCCGGGTGGCCTTGCCTGTGGACCCTTGGCATAAGCTGACTTTTCTGGTGCCCTGTGCAGAGATGAGGATGCAGGCGTGGTCAAGGCCAAGTCCGTACCCTCCCTATAGGCAACCTACACCTGTATTCACCTGAGCATAGCACCTGCCATTGGATTCTGCTAGCTCAGCTCTTACCTGCCTTCTGCCCCGGCCCCTGCAGCAGTCTTGCCTTCCCAGCTGAGCTGAAGGCTCCCTGGGCATGTGACCTCAACCATGTTCCAGCCAGTGTGCGTCCCCAGCCCTGGAAACAGCATAGTCTAAGGCAGTGGTTCCCGAGTTGGGGGCAGCTCGGCCCCCGGGCAATATTTGGCCATGCCTGGAACCAGTTTTGGTTGTCAGAGGGGGGGGTGGTGTTGGGGTCGGTATGGCATCGGGTGGGTAATGGCTAGGGCTGCTGCCTACAGTACTCAGGACAGTCCCACAGCCGAGAACTGCGGGGCCCAAACTGTCGGCTAGGCTGAGGCTGAGAATCCCTGGCCTGGTGGCTAGAGCATGCCTGGAGTCAGACATCGGGGTTCCTGTCCCAGCTCCAGAGCTGCTAGCTGTGGGACCCTGGGCAAGCTTCTCTCTCTCTCTCCCTCGCTCTTTCTCTCTCTCTGTTTCTCTGTCTCCGCCGCTGCTGTAAATCGTTTTGTTGTGAGGATTAACATTTTTAATTCTTAGCGTGGTGCTTGGCAGCCAATCAGGCCTCGGTATATAGTAGCTCTTCTCATTCTTTAGTTCGTCCAGAAAGCACCAGGGAGGCAGGAGTCAAAGAGGCAGACCTCACGGTCAGGTTGGCGCTGCCAGATGATTCCCGACAGCAGCCCAAGGGGAGGGCCCCGTTGGAGGCCAGGGCAGCCTGGTTGGGGGGCCCCCCCAGGAAGGGACGGGCACCTGAGGAGGTGGGTGGAGTTAGGATAGGATTTTAAGAAACCCTTACTTGATTTATTAGCAAGTCTCGAAATGTACACTTCCAGTTCCAAGCCTCAAGATTCACTTCCAGCAAATATTTTTCAGACATCTGCTCAAAGACTGAGATTGAGAACGGTTGACTGATTTGTCTGAGGCCACAGAGCCAGGAAGCGCTTTCTTCTTGCCCAGCAGTAATGGAATGAGGATACCAGACGCCAACAATTCTTCTCGGCTTTGGATAGGCGGGTGGAGGTGGCTGCTGGTGGTTCCGCGCACTGGCGCAGAGACCACCTAGAGGACCCCGAGTACTGTCCTCCTCTCTAGACTCCTCCATGGCTCCCTAGTGCCTGTGTGCCCATCATCAGAGTGACTGTAGAAGGGCCGAGAGCCCCTCCGAAGGCAAATACATGGTTAAGAAGATGGATTATACTTTCACTAAATGCTCGGATTCTGTCAGAAGATGATTATTTTTAATAAGCCCGAAGTGGAGCCTGAGGAAGGGACGAGTGCCAGGAGGTTTAGACGGGGTTGGGCAGGAGACACCCGGAAACAGGCCCTCAATCTTTCTGTGGAAAGAAGCTCTTCACCGTGCTGGAAATCGGGAGCCAGGGTGACAAGGAGGTGGTGTGGGGAGCAAGGGCCACACGGTACCTGACTGCTCAGTCCTGATCAGAGTGTTGGTGGTCTCTGCTCGGAGGTCCTGGGAACGAGGCCCAGGAGTTGAGTGAGGGGCACCAACGCACAGCCTGAGGGCCCGGGGCTTAGGAGGACCCCCCCCCACAATGAACTGGAAATGATTCCTGCCACCAGGAGTCACTTCTCAACAATCTGGAACAGCAAGCCGGCAGACCTTGGCTCCCATGTCCTGGTCGCACAAGGTGGAACCTGAGGACACCTAACTGCCTGGCCTTGCTGGCAGGTGGAAGAATCCACTGTTTAGGGCTATGGGGGCGTAGAGGAGTTAAAAACCCCTCACATCATCATCTATGGATTAGTTTCTTTCATTTTTGATTGAATCGAATGTGCCAAACTAGTTCAGATGTAAAGCTCTTAGGAAAGATTACAGCCTGAAGGCTTCAACAGCTCAGAACCTCCGATAATGGCCAACGGCCTTAGCTCTCTAGCCCACAACCCCAGGGGGCGCTGCGGGAAGGGCACAGGCTGAAGGGGCAGCTGGCCGGGGAGGTGGGAGGCTCCCCCCACCTTGGCCTGTTCTGGGTCATCTGGCCTGCTGGGTCATCACGGGTAGGTGAAAGGAAAGTAGTCTCTTTCCATCTCAGGTGAGTCACCAAGTATTTGGGTAGACAGGACCCACGCTAATAACACTGCCTCCTTCTGGAAACTTTTGGGGTTGGGGAGACGTATGGACTGTGGGGTAGGAGGTCCATGTGAAATTCCTCGGCTGAGCCCTCAGGTAAGAGGAGCACCCCAGCTCCATCCACCACCAACGGGCAATGATTGTAGTCCCTTCCTTCCTCTATAGCTTCCGCTCCTGGCCTGTGGGCATTAGAGACTCAGAGAGTCTACGCCCCCTTGGGAGGTATGGAGCCCTTTTGTAAACTTTCTGGCCGACTCCTGCAGCTTCTTTTTGATTACCCAGCTCAACAGGGAGTTCACCACCTCAGCAGGCAGCCAGGACTAACAGAAGCCACTCCAGCTATTAGTGAGCTTTGCATTCATTTCCAAATGCTAATGGAGCCATTGGCTTAAAAATCTGTTTTAGAATTTGACCAGAGATCCACAGCTGGCCTTCTTGATGGTAATTTCCAGAACATCCTTTTTCCCTTTTTTGCAAATCGAGACTAGAGTTCCCTGGGTTGACTCTAGCTCCCTGGGTTTCCCCAGTGGCTCCTGTGACCTGGGGCGTTGGGTTCTTTGGGTGACCAGGTGACATTTTGGGGTCTCCTCTTCTACCCTGGGCACTGGAGTCTCTTTCCTCTTGCTGCTTTTATCCTTTTTCACTCGAAGGCTGGTTTCCTTGCTAGGTAGACAACAGCAGCCCAGGTGATGAGCCGCTGGGCCCTTCCTCTGCTAATTGAGAACATTCTATGGCGCCCTTCCCCTAGGACTGGAGATCTTTCTCTCTGACATAACTAAACAGGCCCAGGGCAGCAGAAGGCTCTCCACACATTTGCAGGAAGCAGCTGTCTGAGGCTGTCTGTGGAACACTTTTGGGGGAGATGGAGCCTGGTAGCTCGCCCAGGACGTGGACTCACTGGGGCTCCGGACCTGCTCTGGGCAAAGCCAAAAGGCTGGACCAACTGCTCTCCATCCCCATAGAGGTCTGACCGACCATGAGAACGGTGGAGCTGGACTCCCAGGGACAGGACGGCTGTGGCCAATTATGATGGCATCAGCGGCTGGCACCGAGAAACCTCTGTGCCCTAAAATGGCGACCCAATGGCCAGTCGCAGTGCCAACAGCCCACCATCGTTGCTCCATGCCTTCAGATTTGGAAGGATTTTTTTTCTTTTTAAGTATTAAAGAGTCTCAGATTCAAATTTAATCATCATCTCTTTAAGAGTCCTATCAGATAAAAACTTCCAGATGCCTGTTACTTGAAAACAAGACTTGGGGGCTTTAGAAGAGCTGGGGTGGGGATGAGGATGGGGAGAGGCACCCTGGTCTCTCCAACCACGGGAATGAAAACAAGTTGGACACGTGGGAGAATCTGCACAGGGCAACACATGCCCTTGACCTAAATAACAGGCCAGGCTCGGAGCTCTTGGTCTCCCCTGTGCAGCTGGGAAGCCCGTGGATCCTGCAGGGACTCATCTCGCTCGACACACTGAACTGCGTGGGTCATTTTCAGGCCTCATCTCAGTGTTCTTGAATACCTGAACCTCGTCGTAACCTCCCTTTCTCTTCAGGTTCCCTGATTCCTGGGCATACATGGACCATCGTATTCAAAGCAGGAGCCTGCACCTTCCGGGACCCAGCACAGGGCCCAGCACTGAGAAGGCACAGAAAAGATTTGCAGATCTGACCACCTAAAACGGACAATTATTCCCACCTGCCAACCCAGCAGGGCTGTGCTGAGCGTGAAACGGGGCACAGGAATTTCCTGGAAAAGTTTACAGTGCTGTGCACATATAACACGAGTGTTATAATTACAGGCAGTTCCATTTATATCCTGCTGTATTTGGGTGGGCAGGAGCCTGTCCAGACGCAGCTCAGGAACAGCGGATCATGAGTCAGGTTTCCACCCCTCCGCACGCTGCCTGCTGCGCACAGGGCCCCCCACCCCACTCCCTGCCTCCGATTTGGGATTTCTGACTCAGACCCCCTTAGATTCCATAAGCTTTAAGGGAGCAGCTGCTTGGTGTGGGGAGGAAGAGTGTAAGACTGGTGTTTTTGTTGCTTATGTCACTTCAGCGGGTCGCTCAGACTTTGTGTGACTCAGTTTATTGCTCTGGAGACGGGGACCAAGGAATCCTGCCCGATTCACCTCACAGAGGAGTGGGGGCGGGAATCGGTGAGATAATGAAGGTCATGTATAAGCCGGCAGGATCAATAGGTCTTTTCTGGCAAACGAGGAGGCAGAAGGACACTCCTGGGGTGCCAGCCTGGGGAGAACAGCTAGGACACCTGCCTGCCCCCTGACTCAGACTCCTGCCGTGCGGTCCTCCCACCACGCAGTGCTCCCAGGCGGGGCTCCACGGTTTAGAAAAACATACTCACAGACACCGACTCTCTCGAGGCCCCTCTGGCGATTCCGGGAGGTTCCAGCCCCATCTTGCCAATTAGAACCAGGTGAGGTGTGCCGAGGGCGAGTGACAGCCTGACGCTCTGGGCCTGCGACGCAGAGCCTCTGACACGGCATGCTGCTCATGACACGGCGTGCCCACCTGGGACCTCTGCCACCTGGCACATCTGGACACCCTCCCGCATCGGCGTGGGGCCACGCGCCCGCACGCACAGGCCGCCTCGGGCACAGGGTACTATTAGTGCAATGTCTTTGGTTTTGACCCAATTTTCACGCAAGGCTCTGTGGACCGATTGGGACCTTTGATCCTGGAGGAAATGCCCCCATCGGCACCCCGGGCAGGGAGGGGACAGTTCATTACTTGTAGCCCACTCCCTGCTGAGAAGGGCTTGAGACAACCTGTTGCACGTTGAAGACCTTGACTTCCTTCTTGGAGCCATGGCAGACAGAGACAGAGAGACCGGAGAAACAAAGAGGGGTGAGAGCCCAGGAAAGGCGGGGTGACCACCTAGAGAGCTGGGGAGTGTACGGGAGGGCGATTCCAACCCCGACCCACCTCCACCACGTGGGACGAAAAGCCCGTCTGCGACATTTCCAGCCCAAAGGACGTTTCGTTCTTGTTGGTGCCTAAAACAGAAGGACAGAAAGATCTAGTTCCATGCCTGATTGCTTCAGCGAAGGCAGAGGGGGCCCTAAGGCTGAGTCCAGCAGCACTGCCCCCCTGGGTGGCCCCAGAGGCAGGCAGCCTGCACAGGGGGGCACCAGGCACCTTCCGGCAGCTGCTGGTTTTACAGCCCCGTTACTGCTGGAAAGGGTTTGGGACGAGTTATATGACAGAGCATGTATGCTATATGACTGTCAAAATAGGGGAAAGAACAAGAAAAGTTCATGGAAAGAAATAGTCTACATTTTTGGCAAGAAGTGGAAATTCCATTTCTTTCCCCACTTCTCTCATTCCTATTATTCACCAGCTTTGGTTCCAGAGGCCTCTGGAGGATTCCTAAACGTTGGCTCGATCCTTGGGAGGGAGACCCGTCACCACCACAGCTTTGCACAAGAAACCCATGTGTGCTGAAAGTCCCTCCCCAGAGAGCCCCCCACCCCAACCCAGGGCCCTGGAGCTGATGTTCTCCACGCCCAAGGAAACCGTTTCTAGAAGTACCCTCATCTGGATATTTCAGTCCTATGTGAGTGTCAAAACTCAGGCTCACACTTTCTATTCCTTTATCCTGTGGATAAGGGCTGCTTTTGTCTCCTCGTGGGTCTGGAGCTCATCTTTTCCAATGTGCTCAGGCTCTGGGATGCCGCTTTCTGTCTCTGTTTACAACCCTCCCATGTGGCCCAGCCCAGTGTCGGGAGGGCCAGGTCTAGCAATACACGGCGCAAAGGAGAGCCGTGCAAACAAAACTGGAGTTTAAATAGGAAGTAAGATAAGGGGGGGCGCCTGGGTGGCTCAGTCGGTTAAGTGCCTGCCTTCAGCTCAGGTTATGATCCCAGGGTCCTAGGATTGAGCCTTGCGTTGGGCTCTCTGCTCAGTGGGGAGCCTGTTTCTCCCTCTCCCTCTGCTGCTCCCCCTGCTTGTGTGCTCTCTCTGTCAAGTAAATAAATAAAATCTTAAAAAATAATAAATAGTAAGGAGAGAGGCAATCGGAAGGAACCCTATGCAAAGTGCTTTCGGCGGAATGGGAGGCAGCTGGACTCAGGGATTAAGCGTTTCAGGCTACAGAGGCAGGCCCAGCTGCATCCAAACTAGGGTTGCCAGATAAAATACAGGATGCCCAGTTCAATTTGAATTTCAGACAACCAGCGGATAACTTCTTAGTATCAGTCTGCCACAAACACTGCATTTTATATTTGCTAAATCTGGCGACACTAGCTTCCCAAGCCGGGGAAGCTTTGGCAAGTCACTTGGTTCCTACAGGCTTCAGGATCGTCAGTGGTCAAAGGAGGAGAAAGTCTCAAAGCCACCGTCCGGGGCTGTCTGTGAGGTGCATGGCCTCCAGTCCCGCACGGAATACCACACATTTATTGTGATGGGATGGCTCCTGCTAAAGCATTCCGTGTTGTGGGGCTGGATGTTGCTCCATGGGGTTCACTTGATGTGAGCCTGGAAGCGTAGACCTCTCTCGGTAGGTATCGCTTACCTTCCAAGCTGAAGATCCTGTCCCCCAGGGCATCAACAATGTCCTTCAGGGCTGCCTCGTCGGTCACGTTGAAGAAGTGCTTGTCATCGGGGTCACTGGCTATGTATTTGATCTCGTTTAGAAAAGCTTCTGGATTGATCCCCCGGCGGTTGTAGTAGCCTAGGACCTGCCAGGGAACAGGGGCAGGGTGACCAAGCAGGACGTAGCACAGGCCTCCCCACACGCCCGAGTCCCCTGCCCCCGAGTGGCCAGGGCCACTGTTTCAGCTGCCAGGAGCAGAACTTGGGGTTCCATTTGCAGTTTGAGACAGGCTGTCTTGTAGGGGCCAGAGAAGCCCCCTGGTCTAAGATAAGGGTCTGGGGGCCGGGTGGCTTGGGGGTGTTTCCTAGAGTTCTGAGGTTTCAGAATCTCCCTGGCAATGGAGGAAAAAACCTCCCAAGCCCCCACAACTGTTGTGGATAGCCCTGGACAGCACTGAAGGAAAATTCCCCAGATGCTCTTTAGGGGAGGCTGAAACAAGGAGAGGCCCATTGGAGGGCCTCGACAGCTTGTTCACTACCCAGAAAATGCCCCTGAGACTCCCCAGAGGTTTGATGGCTAAGCCTCTAGGGGCGCGCAGTGTGGGACACTCGGAGCAGGACTCACGGCCACAGCGTATCTGGTCACGTTGTCTCTCTCGCTTTGCTGGATCACCTTCTCCAGGTCTGGGCTGTCATGGGACTCTCCGTCTGTGATGACAATCATTACTTTCTTGGCCCCTTTCCTTCCGCCTTTCTGGAAAGCCTCTGAGCTGAAACCATAGCACAGGGGGGTAGGGTCACAAGAAGGATGTAGGGATGGGGCAGCTTCCAGTGCTCCGCCCGAGGGGCAGCCACAGAAGTAGGGCCAAGCCCACTCACCTCCCCCGAGGGAGCAACCCAACAGGGTTGGATCTTGAACCAACGAAGAAGCTGGGTTGAGATGCCCACACTACTCATTCACCAGCTGCTCAGATGGGTCACGTATCTGCTTGTTCTTTTTTTTATTTTTTTAAAGATTTATTTATTTATGAGAGAGAGAGAGCACAAGTGTGAGGGGTACAGGGAGAGGGAGAAAGGATCTCAAGCAGACTCCGTGCTGAGTGCAGAGCCCGACCACAGCTTGATCTCATGAGCCCGAGATTCAGGACCTGAGCCAAAACCAAGAGTCGGATGCTTAACCGACTGCACCTCCCAGGCGCCCTTGCTCATCTTTAAAAAGCAACTTTAAAGAACCCCTTTAGGGTCTCGACCATGCTGTTTTGGGCAAGCGAAGGGGACAGGGTGGGCTTGGGAGGAAAGTTCAAGGTCAGATAGAGACCTTTATTTTATTTTTCTTTTATTTTTTTAAAGATTTTATTTATTTCTTTGAGAGAGAGAGAGAATGCATGAGTGGGGGGAAAGGGGCAGAGGAAGAGGGAGAAGCAGGCTCCTCACTGAGCAGGAAGCCTGATGTGGGACTCAATCCCAGGACCCTGGGATCATGACCTGAGCTGAAGGCAGACGCTTAACCGACTAAGTCACCCAGGCACCCCAGATGGGGACTTTTAGACACCCTAAGTTAGTGGTTCAAAAACCCAGCTGCACATTTGAATCACCTGGGGAGTTTTAAAAAATGCTGATGTCCAGGCCCCACCTGGGCATGTGATCAGAAGCTCTGGGGCATGGCCTGGGCATCAGTATTTTTCCAAAGATCTAATGAATACTGATGCTGAGAACCACTTCCCTACATACTGAAAGGGTGATGGGCCAGAGTAACTCAACACCCAAACAACACTAATCCATAAAATACATGGAATGAAACCTGAACGAAGTTCTGACTTTTCCCACAAGGACTATTTTGATTCTATTTTAGGAAATACTAAGTATCAAATTCCGTGACAAATACTCCTCTTTCTTGCTTTTTATTTTGTTTTCAGTGCCTGAAGCAGGTGCTTGGCCTGCCTGTTGGACCATCCAGCCAGGGGCCAGGGCCTGGTTTGCTGGCCCACCACACTGCGGAGAGACTCTTAGAGCTGGCAGCCCATCTCAGAAGCAGGAAACCTGGCTCTGGAACTATCACTGGCTCTCGGTGCCTCTGTGGCCAACCCTCCTTTAGACCGTGAGGTTCTGAATAGGAATGACACGGTCTGGACCCAAAGTCTGGCCCAGCAGGTAGGATTTTCCAGTAAGGATCTGAAAATAAATGTTTCCCTGAGACTCTTGGGTCTGACCCACAGATTTAAGCTCCACGATGCTAGGTTAAAGCTCATCACCAGAGGTATCTCTTGTGACACGGCACGCTGATGAACTGATGTGCATGATTTAGATGTTGAGGAATTCACAAAGCCTGGAAGAAGTTAGTTCAGAGCATCTTCAAGCTCCCAGTTAAGAGAACAGACCATCTGCCATTCTCTCAGCTCTATGATATTGTGGATAGACGGACTTAAAAAAAAACATTGAGTTTTGTTTTTGTTTTTTTTTAAGATTTTATTTATTTATTTGACAGAGAGAGAGATACAAGTAGGCAGACGGGCAGCCACGCAGAGGGAGAGAAGAAGGAGGCTCCCTGCTCAGCAGGGAGCCCGATGTGGGGCTCGATCCCAGGACGCCGGGATCATGACCTGAGCAGAAGGCAGACGTTTAACTGATTAAGCCACCCAAGCGCCCCAAAGACCATCGAGTTTTAATATGAGCTATGAACTGAAGGAGGCCAGAGGTACACTTGATGTGACTATAGCAAATTTTGAGCATCAGCCTGACCCAGTGGAGTAAGAATTCTGCCAGTCCCTCAAAGGAGATTCTAGATGTTTCCATCACCTCATTGAAGGATCAGGCCCAGGCACAAAACTCCATGCAAAAAAAGTATGGCAGGGGAGAAACAGGTTTTATTATATAGGGAGCCAAGAATTTTCAGGTTCATATTTCCATATAGTGGAATTGTGTGAATATCTGTATGAATCTGCAATGGGGTGAATATTGACATGAATCATCAAATTTAAAATTGTGACTTTTTATTGTGTAAAAAACCTTAGATTTGTTCCCTTGTAAATCAGATCATAAGTTCCTTGAGAGCAGTGAGAGCTTGATAATCTCAACTCACATTCTGGAAGCCAGAATGATCTATGGACAAGTAGGCCATATCATGTCTCCTTTCTGCTCAAAACCTGCACTGGCTCCCATTTCTTTCGGGTCCTGACAATGGCCTATCAACCCATCATAATCTGGCCCGGTCATCCCTCTGTCCTTCTGAGCCCTTCCTCCTGCTTTTTCCCCTTAATTAAAAGTGTTGAGTGAACTAAGGTGGAATCACATCATTGTCCCCATGGCCTCCAAGCCATACATGACTACCAGATTCATCTTTACGTGCATATCTGATGAAAACACTCTCGAGCCTAAGAGCCCTCCATGGCCACTCGTGGTTGTTTTAGCTATGACATTATCATTCTCACAATCTGGCTCTAATACCCCCAAACAGGAACCCCATTCCATTGTCAAAAGGCTCCAAATATAAACATTCCTCGACTTTCCCCCTCTTCTGTCCTTGGCCGGATGGAATGTCTTCTTTCCACCTCTCCCTGATCGAATCCTGGGGTCTTCTTAGGACAAGCCAAATGCCAGCCCCTCTTAGCAAGTCCTCCCTTAGATCCTCTCCTTTCATCCTCACTGATTTAGGCTGATGCTTCTCAGAGTTCCTGACTGGGCCAGGGGGGGCCACGGGTTACCGTCTCTGTAACCCTTCAAGTCCATGGCCTGGATCTTCATACTTTTGCAGGTGCACACAGAAAAAAATGCATTGTGAATAACTGAGTGAGGAGAGCAAACCTTTTACTTTAAGACACACCCCCTGTAATCTGGGACTTGGCAGGCTGAGGAGATCAGATTTCAAACTTCACTTGAGGCCCAGCAGTGCTCATGAGTCACGACTGGTTCAAACTACTAGGTGGGTCCCACACTCGTAATTGACCTGGGGTTGGTGGGCTGCATCCCTGTATGAGTCAGTTAGTTCACACCGAGGAAACGATCACCAGTGGGCACCGGCTTCCTCTGTTGCCCCAGCAATTCCATGAGCGCATGTGGGGGGCTCAGGGACTCATCCCAGTGACAGCAAAACAGAAAAATGGCCCGTTCCTTTTGAGGATGAGTAAGAGCCATCTTCACACGGAGGGAGGCTCATGGCCCATTCTTTGTGAGGATGAGTAAGAGCCAGGTTCATTTAGGAAAAACATTTGAGCAAGTTTTACCAGCAAACAGAATTATGTTAGTGGAGCTGTAACTTAATTATAAAGAGCTATAAGGTTGGAGAAAGTTTCATCGTTTGACCGCATGAAATCACGTTACTGCTAAATTCTATTAAACACGTTGGCTTATCTGATGTGAGGTGGGATTATATGAAAATGGCCTGTGATCTCAATGGACATAGCAGAGCTTATATTTGTAGATGTAGAATTTATACATTTAAAATCCGTTAGCCTTAGATGTAGTCACCTTAGGGGTTTAGGCCTCAGCTCAAAAGATCTTGGGGAATTGCTTCTAAAGTCACTTCCTGATTTCAGTGGGGGTGAGCACAATGTTCTGAGCAATGACCGTGTCACTGGAGAGCACGGAGCCATCCGTGAGGGTGCTGTCTAGAGGCAACATTCATCTTCATGGTGAGTGGGTACTGGTGTGGTTTTAAGGAGCCAGGCTCGTGAGTCTCCAACCTCAGGAGTTAGGAGTTACATTTAACGATGTTCCTCGCACTCCACTGATGACACAGACTCCATGGAAGATTCTGCCCTCATGGAACCTATCCACTTTTTTATGGGTCTCTGTGGCACAGCGCATTTTCCAAAGTTGGTTGCAACAATACCTCCCATTCCAAATGCTCTCCTGTGATGTGACCTTGCCATTCCTCCATCAAGAGGCAGAATCAAGTTCTCTTCCCCTTGAACCTGGGCCGGTCTTAATGACTTGCTGGATCAATAGAATATGGCAAAAGTTATATCTGGGACTTTGGGGGCTAGGTCAAGGCAGTCTCAGAGTTCCTGTGGGGGCCTCTTGGAAAGCTCTCTTGGGACGCTCCCTCTCAGAGCCTGGCTGCTACACCACGAGAAAACCAAGCCACATGGCCACGTGTGGGTGCTCAGGTCGCCAGCCCACACTGAGCTCCCAGCCAACAGCCCGAGACAACTGCCAGCCTCATGAGTGTGCCATTTTGGACGTCCAGTCCAGTCAACCCCTCCAATGACAAGAGCCCCAGCTGACACACTGGACTACACCCATAGGAGAGAGCCCCAGAGAGAATGGACCAGCCGAGCCCAGTCAACCTCAGAACCTGGAGGGATTAATAAATTATTGTCTCAAGGTACAGAATTTTGTGGAGGTTTGTTACACAGCAATGTAGAACTAGACAAGTTATCTGAGATTTAAGTAAATTATCATTATTTCTATTTTATTAGGATTTTTTTTTTTTTTTACCGAGCAAATTCAATGCCAAATGCCGTCCGGGTCTCCGTTCCTCCTCTCTGCTCAATGTGGCTGGCAGCTTCCACCACATCTCGTACAGACCTGTAGTCATTGAGGTGAAATTCATGCACCACGTCTTCTCCGTATTGGACAACTCCAACCTGTGAGGGAAGAGAAAGGACCCCTGAAAGCTGTGCTGTGGGCGGTGAGGCTTCCCAGAGTCATCTCTCTGTCTGCAACTGTTGGGGAGTGCGAAGGGCGGGGGAACTTCCCAAGGAAGAGTCACTGGGAAGGGAAGCTATTCTGCAAAGTTCTGCAGAGCTCCAGGAATGAATGGGTGGCTTGGTGAGGTGGGTGGAAGGTGCCTCTCCAGAGGGGAGACTGTGAGGTGGGATCGAGCCCCGCGTTGGGCTCCGTGTCTAGCGTGGAGCCTACTTGGGACTCTCTCTCTTTCCCTTTCCCTCTGCCCCTCCCAGCTTGTGCACTCTCTCTCTTAAAACAAAAAAACAAAAAACAATAAAAATAAAGAAAGGCCCAACAGATTATGTTCCTTGAGCATAGGATTGAAGCCTAAAATATTAGGAGCAGAATGACTGGAGGGCCATGGCATTTTTCACCAAAGGTTGGAACCAAGGTTCCTGAAAACTTGGAAGAGAATCTTTTATCACCAAGGTTGATAAGATATAGACAATATTAATAGCCTCAAAATAAACAAAAAACCTTAAGGGCCTATAGTAGGACTGGAATGATAAAACCTTCCTGTCGGATGGGCCCCAAGTTTATCTGGTGCCTTTTTAAGGCCAGACTTTCGTGCACAAGACCCTAAAGATGACCTTCCCATTGTGGGCAAGTCATTACTTCTTGAGAAAGCCCACTGCCTTTTTAACAGCTCTAATTGTTACAAAATAATTTCCTAGAATGACTTGTAATCTGCCACCTCGTACCTCTTAAATGTCAGTCCTCACTTGGCCACCCAAAACAATACAGAATAAATCGACCCCCTCTTTAGCCTGGTGGCGTTTCGGACACCTGCTGGTAGCTATGTCCTCCCTCCCTCCCCCTCTCGGTCTTCTCTCAAGATCTGTGTGTCTAATTCTCCCCTGTGCCTCACTCAGCAGGGATCCACTCAACCTTCCCTGCCTTCCTTCTTACTCTCTCTAGGAAAAGTTTTTCTTAATAGGTGGCATCTATCCCAGAAGACGGGTTTGGCCGGTGAAGTGGGGCCTCCTCGGAACCGTCCCCGGATGCACCCAGCAGAGGTGGGCGTCCTGGGCTGCAGGGCCTGGGCCTGGCCCTTGCACCTACACCTCATTAGCACGTGCAAAGATGCTCCTCCACGGCCCAGGCCAGAGTCTTCCATAGGTTTGGGGAGCCCTGGTCAGAGGAGGAGGGAGACACTCACCTGGATCTGCCCAGGGCCGATGTAGAACTTCTTCAGGATGTTGATGAGGAAGTGCTGAACCTCCACCCAGGGGTAGATGCTGTTGGAGCCATCCAGGACAATGATGATGTCCATGTAGGTCTGGCACCCTGGGAAGTGGGGACACGGTCATGGCTGCCCAGTAACTCAGTGCTTTCAGTCTCTGATTCTCCAGGTGTGGGTCCAGGGGACAATAGAAGAAGGACCCTGTCACACGCATGTAATTCTCTGGGCTAGTAGTTTATTTGGGCAACATGAATGATGAGCCCAGGAATTCCTGGCTCTGCTCAGCCACTCTGTGCTGGCTGTTTGAACCAAGCTTAAATCCACCCTGACTCCCTCTGCTCTTCATCAGGGACCAACCTACCATCAGCTGGCTAATGCTTTCAGCCCAAATGAATGAGCTTCACTTTTTAGGAGAGCAGTAAGGGGTGATGGCTTAGGATGAGGGATCCAGCAACAGACCGTTTGATTCCCGGCTTTGCCGGGCATTAGCTGTGTGACCTTGGGCAAGTCACCTAACCTCTCAGTGCCTGTTATTTCTGCCGTAAACACAGGCTTGGTGATAGGAGAAGGTTGCCAGGAGGAATCAAGGAAATGAGGCTTCTAAAGGGCTGAGCACAAAGTCAGTGCCCAAGAAATCTTAGCGGATCCTCTTATTTTTAAAAAATTTTTTTCTATTTATTTTTAAGCAAAGTACTTTGTAAATGTGACAATGACATCGTCAGGTCAAGCATTTGTGCCTTTATTTCTGCTCTGAGCGTAAAGGTTTCTCTATATTCTTATAATATTAATACCAAGTTAAAATGAACACTAAAAACCATCAAAGAAACATTGGTACTGCAACAAATGCAACAATCTTTTAAAATCTAAGTAACTTATTTCTATTGGTGAACGGTTAGGGTTGCTTTGAAATTAGATGTCCCAATATATGATATATACATACTATATTAGATTATATCATATTGAAATATGGGTATCTGCCGACTTCTACTGGAGAATTTTCACACTGTTGTAAAATCCACTTTATAGCAAAATGGCAGGAGACTCCTGTGTGTTAACCATTCCAGTAACTCCTGCACCATGAAGGTGCAGTTGGTTGAAGTCAGTGCTCACCAGAGACAAAAGGTGGTGGCTTTGAATGTAGACATTCTCGTCCCACCTGCACGCTTTGTGCAGCATGTGATGGCCCAATTCTTCTGGGCTAACACAGCCAGATAGCTTTGTCCTTTTCCAGCCTGGTTAATGCCTGCCGCCAGCTGTGTGGTGCGGGCGGCCAGGGACGTAACTGAGACAGAAACTCCTTGGTTAGGCGGAGTTCCTAATCCAGTGGTAGGAACAAGGTTTCTTTTATTTTTAAGCCATCTTTATTATTAGAACGCATTTATTACTGCTGATGTCTTTCTTGCTATTTCACTTTTTTTTTGAAAGCATCTTGGGAAGAACTTTGCTTTAGATCTGTGGTTCCTAAACAGGACTGAACACTCCAGGGAACACACACACACACGCACACACTCACTCACTCCCACGTACACACACCCTGGGGCTTGTCCCAGACCTCCAGAGGGGGTACCCTGGGGTCTATGTCTGATAAGCTCCCAGCACACTGCTGCTGGTGGGCCAGATGAGCAGGCCTCCACCAGAGGAGTTCCTGGAGGCTTAGATGGTCATTTGTTGGCCTGGGGTGAGGTTCCCCATTCACACCTCATGTGACCGAACTTGCCAGCACAGCACCGCCTTTCCCTTGGCCACTTTGTGAGCATAGAATCAACACCTCCTCCTCACCCTTAAAAGGACCACTTTCTAGCCCCTGCTGTGCTGATGTCCCCCCCCACCCCTCCCCACCCCCCTGGCCAGAGGTGCTAATCCCTTCACCCTCAATAAAACGGGTTAGCAGCTGCTTGGATGACGGTATTCAGCCCAGAGGAAATAGTGAGGCTCGGAGCCAAGTAGTCTGGGCTTGCAGGAGACAAGGTCTAAACACTATTTCTCCAGATTTTCTTGGCTGGTGGGGAGTGAGTGGGAGGTTTTGTGTTCCATGAGCCTCTGGGCAAGCTGGGCAGAACTTCCTGATATCCAGGAACACCAGTCAGAGGGGGCCGTTACCAGGGATATTTCTGTTTTCCTTGGCCTTCCACCTACAAGGCAACTGCATCACGTAACATCAGAGGGCACCATTCACATTGTAGTCTAAGTGAACAAGGTCCCCAGAATTGTGCTGAGCATGGCTTGCTGCTCTACATGGTGGCCCAGCAACCTCTTCCTCACTCACAGTGGGTTTCCAGTGAGCCTCTCTGCCTGCCAGGATTGTCTTCATAACCTCAGCTCGTTGGCCTCCCACCAACACTCTGTTGTGGGTAACCCACAGGTTCTGGAGCAGGGCGGGGCTCGAGTCCAGGTGCTGCTTTGTAGCTGCAGGGTGGGGGGGATCAGAGCTCGGAGCCTTCCATGACCGTCGGCCACTCAGCATGGGTCTGCAGATTTGAAGCTACTTACTTTGGAGAGCTGGGGCCACCGTCTTGGAGAACCTGAAGTTGGAGTTGACTCTCGAACACATCCCTGTGGTGTAGTAGGAACTCCCACACTCGTGAGACCAGAGGGGGCTGCAGGCCTGTGAAGCACAGGGCAGACCCCTAGTCAGTGGGGGGATCTCCGGGAGGGTCCAGACCCAACAGCCTTTGGCCCAGCCCAACCTCCATGACCTAAGATAGACATCCTCTATCTGAGTATTGGTACTCCAAGGATTTGGAGAGTCTTCTTGGAGTCTAACTGAATTCTTTCTTGCTCTAACGTGTTCTAGTTCTCTTGCTTCAGATGGAATGGAGAAAAACTAATCTTAGAGTCCTCCTTTGTTGCATTTTCAAGGGTCCCATTCTCTATCCCATCACCTAGAGTTGTGACTCTCCTTCACCCTTCCTGCCCACCCTATCCACCACGCAGCATCATCCATGAGAGTGGACCCTTCAAGGTCACTAGAAGAACCTCTCTGTCTGAAGAGGTCACCTGAAGGTCCTTACTGTGAAAACTTCCAGGACTGGGTTCCAACAATATACCCATGCGTCTTATTGGGAAAAAAAAAAAGAATGTTTCTCCTCCTTCTCTGAAATTTGCTACCAAACACATTGATGTCAGCTTCTCATTTAAAGATTAAGTGATGAGTCCCCCTCAGGGTCAGGGTCATTAAAAATGAAAGCCCAGCCACATGCCTCCATTTTTGTCTTGCTGCCAGGAAACCCGGGACTAAATTTTGTCCTATAATTTCCTTTGGTCTGGAAAAATAATTATTCCATTTCTAATTTCTTTCTTTAATTAGCTTTCTTTTTTTAGTCAGATTTTAAGGGTTTTGTTTTATCTCTGTCCTTTGTTGAAGCTGCAGTAAATTATTTCTGGAAGTAGGGGGAGAATAAAGGAGGGTGGATGATGGATGATGGCTAGAGGGATAGATGGATAGGTGATGGCTGGAGGGACAGATGGATAGATGATGATGGATGGATGAATAGATGGAAAGATGATGGATGGATAGATGGATAGATAATGGATGGATGAGTGGGTGGATGGATGATGGATGGATGAAAGGGTGGGTGGAAGGATGGATGATGGATGGATAGATTGATAGATGATAGATGGATGGATGGGTGGATAGATGATAGATTGATGGGTGGCTGGATGATGGATAATGGATGGATGAATGGATGATGGATAGATAGGTGGGTAGATGATAGATGGATGAGTGGGTGGATGAATGATGGATAATGGATGGATGGATGAATGGATGGATGATGGATAATGGATGATGGATGGGTGTAGGAAGGGATGGATGGAAGGATGAGTGAATGGGTGGATGAATAGATGAATGGAGAGATAAACAATTGGTTGGAGGATGGACTGATGAGTGAATGGATGAATGGATGAGTGAATGAGTGAACAAAAGTTGCCATTTATAAACCAGGGACTTAACCAATCCATGGAAGCCCCAGAGGGTGTATCATACAATCCTTCTTGGGACTTCATCTACCTTGTGAAGTAGATGAAATCAATTTGGTAGGAACATGATAAGGAGCCTCAGAAGGAAAAAGGAGTAGCAAAAAAGCCCCTGACAGGTCTGTGTGTGGACAGGACCCAGGGTCCTGTTTGCCCTTGGTTGGGATGATGAAGGGCTGCGGGCTGACCACACACCAAGGCACCTCTGGACTTTCCCTGGCAGGGCCATTATGCTCTCCACAGCCCCTGAGCATCCCACTCATCTCGTTGTCCTGGTGTCTGGTGCTCCACACCCTGAATGTCCCATCTGTCCACAGAAACATTTTTTTTTTTTAAGATTTTATTTATTTATTTGACAGAGAGAGACACACAGAGAGAGGGAACACAAGCAGGAGGAGTGGGAGAGGGAGAAGCAGGCTTCCCGCCGAACAGGAAGCCTGATGCGGGGCTCGATCCCAGGACCCTGGGATCATGACCTGAGCCGAAGGCAGACGCTTAATGACTGAGCCACCCAGGCGCCCCTGTCCACAGAAACATATTGTTGGATAAGAACAAAGAGCGACACAAGCCCTCCCATCTTAAAACGAGTGGCTCATTTTATTGGGCTTTCTGGGGTAATGTTTCTCTGAATTCTTCTCCTGTAGCTGTCTCTAGAACTATCTGTCCCAGCTGGCTCCTATTTTGAATCTCCAGCATTGCCCAACCCAGGGCGGCAAGGAGCAGGCAGCGTCCGCCATGATGCCACCCGCACTTGCTGCCTGTGTGCAGGGTGCAGAGACCTCTGACGACAGGCCTTCCTGCCCCAACGTCATGTTTACACTCCTTGTTGGCTTATCAGCTCTCCCCCCACCAGAGCTGAAGCCCCAGGGGAGGCAGGTGCTCTGTTGACTGCTGAATCCCCAGTGTCCGGCATTGGGCTCAGCACATCGTAAGGGCTCAAAGCATCGGTGTTGAAATGAATAAATGTCCCTACCACTTCAGCACAAATACCCCCTCCTCTCTCTTCCCTGCTAAGACCCCTTGTCTCTTCTTGAAAAGCAAATAAAAAACCTCCCCCAGAGGGGCACCTGGGTGGCTCAGTCGTTAAGCATCTGCCTTCGGCTCGGGTCATGATCCCAGGACCCTGGGATCGAGCCCCGCATTGGGCTCCCTGCTTGGCTGAAAACCTGCTTCTCCCTCTCCCACTCCCCCTGCTTGTGTACCTGCTCTCGCTGTGTCTCTCTCTGCCAAATAAATAAATAAAATCCTTAAAAAAAAAAACCTCCCCCAGAAAGCCTTCCCATCTAACCCTGCACAGTCCGGGGGTCCCAGTGCTCTGTATCTCTTCCCTCAGTTGTCGTAAATCTGTGTTCTCTCATTTATGGCTTCCCTTCAGAGACTTCTTAGGGTGTGTGGTGTGTCCTGTTTCTTTGACCGAACCTAGAGCAGAGATTCGCGCCCTCCCCCACCCCCGCCTCAGAAATTTGGCTCTCCAGAAGGAGGGATGGGCTCCCTTCACACCGTTGGCCGTCTTTATTCCTGTTCCTTTCAGGCTGTCTATCCTGCATCCCCAAGGTGTGCACACAAAAGAGCTCAATATGTTTTCCTGCTGGGGCTGTCCCCCTCAAAAGCTGAGGGTACACTGGCAGAATGGTACAGGCAGGAAATCTGGGGCAGAGCTGCTCCCTGAGCGTGTGGACAGAATGTGAGTGTGTAAGGACACAGTGACTCACCCCCTGCCTCTCCTGGCCCCAAGCAGAGGGTCTGTGGGGCAAGAGGGGCGGGGATGTGGAGAGAGGGTAGGGTGGGTGGCTCTTACCAGGAAGCTGTTGTCCTTGGGGTTGGTGGCCAGGCTCAGGCCGAGGCGCATATTGTCCTTCCTCTCGGACACGTTGGACAGAGTGACCCTTCCTGGGGTGGGAGGGAGAAACTTAGCCAGCAGCCGCCCTCCCCCCGCCCACCCCGACCCAGAGCCCCCTGCAGCTGTCCGCCACCAGAGTCCTTCCTGATTCTCCCCGCCCCTCTGGAACCCTTGATCGCCTGCACGTCCAGGCAGCCCTCCATGCTATATTAAGGTCTTGCCCAGACATGGCTTAGTACTTCCTCACAATTCCCTGTGAGATGAGGAAACTGAGTCTCAGAGAGGCCAAGCAACCTGTTCAAGGTCACACAGCAAGCACTAGGCAGAGCATTGCCTACTCCAGCATTTTTCCTCCTCCAGACATCTGACCGGTCCCTAGCATTCCTCATGTGTCCCGTCCTGCATCTTCCAGAACGCCTGACTTAGGCTGGCTTCCTCTGGGCAGCGTCCCCTCCACATTTTCCTTCAAGCCGGTCTGCCATCAAAACTTAGTGGTCCGGGTCCTCCCGTGACCCTGGCTCTCTGCTCATCTGATAAACTGACATACGATAACCAATTCTCTCCCAGGACAGCAAGAGCTCTCTACAGGTGTTTGAGGTCTTGCGAGAACATCCTTCTGTGGTTGGCTGTCAAGAGAACTGATTAGGAGCAGGATTACTATCAGCTAGCTGAGTGTCAGGAGAGGGCTGGGGCAGATTAGAATTGCTCAAAAAGATTCTGTGGAGGTTTGACAAAATCATTCCACCAGACCACTGAAGGGAACGAGGCAAGCTTGGCTCCCCCAGAAGTGTCAGTGGCTGTTGGGGTGTACACACGTGTGTGGGCATGCGGCAGGGCGTAGAGTTTTGGGGGGAAGTGAGCCGGGCATTTCATTAAATGCAGAGCAGGTCAATCTTCCTGTACTGTGAGGGGCAAGTAGATGTCTTCCCTGCCGACTTCCAAGGACTTGGGTGGCCTCCACTGAGAATGGTTTGCATCTGGATTCGGTGGTGGCTGTCAGTCTGAAGAGGGGCCTGGGGCCGGGCATTAGCAGAGGCCCGAGCTTCGACGCCTCACTGTGCTGTGGGCTGGGGGTGGGGACAGCTGCGTTGGTTGTTTTTTCTCTCTGGGTTCCCCCAGTTGGTAGTGAGGCTCCTTTCGAAATCCAGCCCCTCTTGGCTGGAGACTGAGTGACTGGGGTTGTTTTGTTTTTGTCTATCCAAAGAAGCCAGAGAGAAAAGAATAGTAATAACCCTGTGTTTTTATAATGCCTATATCATTTACAAAATACTGCCCACATGTGCCCTCCCAGGACCCCGTCTTGGTCCTGGGAGGCCCAGGAGTCAACATTCCCATTTCACAGATGAGAAAATGGAGATGCAGAGAGGGTTAGTGACTTCTAGAAGGTCAGTTGCTGGTAGATGAGAGAGTGGGGACGTGAGTCCAGGCTGTGCACCATTCCATCCTGAGCTGTCCTGTCTGATGGCAGGGTGGTGGTGGCAATGGGGTGGTAGTGAGAAATCTGGAGAGGAAGCTCTAAGCCCTGACTGGGCAACCTCCACCCCTCAGCAGCTTGGAGACTTCTGCCCTCCGTTTGTGTCAGGGGCACCCCCCCCACCTTACCTTACCTCACCTCACCTCACCCCAGCCAACCTCACTCCACCTCAGCTCACCTCACCTCACCCCACCTCACCTCACCTCAACTCACCTCACCTCACCCCACCCCACCTCACTCCACCTCAGCTCACCTCACCTCACCCCACCTCACTTCACCTCATCTTATTTCACCTCACCTCACCTCACCTCACTTCACCTCACCTCACCTCACCCCACCTCACTTCACCTCATCTTATTTCACCTCACCTCACCTCACCTCACTTCACCTCACCTCACATCACCCCACCTCACTTCACCTCACCTCACTTCACCTCACCTCACATCACCCCACCTCACTTCACCTCACCTTACTTCACCTCACCTCACCTCACCTCACCTCACCTCACCTCACTTCACCTCACCTCACCTCACCTCACCTCACCTCACCTCACATCACCCCACCTCACCTCACCTCACCTTACTTCACCTCACCTCACCTCACCTCACCTCACCTCACCTCACTTCACCTCACTTCACCTCACCTTACTTCACCTCACTTCACCTCACCTTACTTCACCTCACCTCACCTCACCTCACTGTGTACCATCTCCTTCCCCCTGGTCTCAGTGACCAAGTCCTTAGTCAGATTGCTGACCCAGAAGCCGATGAACATGGTAGGGGAGACTCAAGCTCACATCCTGCTTTTGCTGCATACAGGCCTTGTGGACTTGGGGCAGTCACCACCCTCTCCTGGGTTCGGTCTGCTCCTCTGTGAGCAGGAGAGACTAGCATCTTTCTCAGTGGGTCTGTTTGAGGACTGTGTGGCACAAGGCCTTCCTCACGCGGAGCCAGCCTTCCAGAATCGCATCCTCTGCCTGAGCCTCTGCCCTTCGTTAAAACCCCGACTTCATCCAGGTGTCGGGAAGAAAGTGCCAGTGACAGGCTTTTTCACACTGAGTTGTGAATGTCTGCCACCCATTTAGCCTTCCCTGGAGAGAGAAGAAAGAACATTCCTGGCTTGGTGAGGCTCACAGCCTGGAAAGGCCATAGGAAAACCCAGGAGTCAGGTTTCCCAGCCTTGCGTTTTCCACTGTGGGGATAAACTGACAGATGGTCTTCCTGCCTTACACTTTCTCCTTGGTGGGAGGGAAAGAAACATTCCTCAAATGAAGGGCTTCATGATCGGTTCTTTTCCTCTGCTCTGACTCACTCTGCTGCCCACCACCTCCCAGCTTATGCCCCAGTTCGGGAATGTTTTCCAGGGTCTGATGGCTTCATGGCTCTCACTGCCAGCAGGGGCTCCTCCTCCTTTGGAGGGAAATAGGATCCACACTGGAAATCAGAGCAGTAAAGGAAACTAAATGATGAGTTCATGCGTCTATGTCCCCACCTGGACCAGGAGCTTCTCTCAGCGGCCTTAGCCTGGACCCAGTGCTCACCCCTCCCACCCCCTCCTCGCTCCCTCTGCCCCAGCTGTGCGGCCCTTCTTTCAGAGTAAGCTCATTCCCACCTCAGGGCCTTTGCACGTGCTCTCCCACTGCCTGGCATACTCTGGCTCCACCTGACTCCTTGCCATCGGACCTTTGCTCAAATGTTACCTGCTTAAGGAGGCCTCCCCTGACCACCTTACTAAGGTAGAATCCCCTCCCCGCCGCCTCCCTCCCCAGCCTCTCCTCTCATAGCTCTGTGGTTGATCACACAGCATTTCTCCCTCCCTGTAGCAGCATGCCTGTCTACCTCTACCTGATTTCTAGTTTGTCTGCTTGCTTCTTGTCCTCTCCCAGGAGAGCCCTTGGCTTCCTGTGCCCTGCTGTTTCCCCAGAAACTAGCACAGTGCTTGGCACATACTAGGTTTTCAGTAAAATTTGGGGACATATTAGACCTGGAATAGATCCTAGGGTCATCGAGTCCACCCTCCTCACTTTACACATGAGCGAACCGAGGCTCAGAGACAGGATGTGAACTCCCTATGGACACACAGCGCAGAAACGGTCCAGCTGGAAGGAGAAACCCAGCGGGGCTTGTTTCAGAAGCCTGTGCCTTCAGGGTGGGGGTGATTGGGTTCTGTGAGCCACCAGCGAGGCTCCCGCCTCCCCCCAGACTGTTTCCTTACTGGAGTCTGGGCCCCGGCTGTGCTAGGGGTTTGAACTTCCCACCCACGGTGCGGACGCAGATGTGGACAGCGGGAGCGTCCGGCACCATGTGATGGGACAGCTGGCTGCCCTGGGGATCTGGGTTCTTGGGCTTTCTCTTTGATGCGGGCCTTTGCCTCCATCTGCTTATCTGTTGAAGCTCTGCCACCTCCCCCACCAGGCCCGCCCCGCCGGCTTCACCTCCCCAGGTAGCCCCACCCCTCGGCTGGCTGCTGGGGGCCAGAGGCTGCCTTCCTAGAAGGCGGGGAGGCCAAGGGTCCTGGCTCTGGGGAAGGCAAGCCTTAGCGGCAGGGCTGAGATGGCAGCATCTCAGCCCAAATGGAACTTTCGCTCCCTTCTGAAAGCAAAGCCATGGTGTGATGTTTAGGACAGAGTGCAAGTGCTTTAGAGGACTAGCATGGGTGTTTTCACAGATGCACAAGGATGTGCACACATGCGCACACGCATACGCCCACACGGATCCTGCGGGGCTCTTGGGTGAGGACAACGCCTTCATTTCTGGAAGGCCATGCTGCTCACTGACGGCAGGGTGGCTGAGGGCTGCCTGGATTGGAACCCCGGCCTCGCTACTTCTTAGCTAGGGGACTCTCGACAGATGCCCTCACCTCCCCCTGCTGCCATTCCCTCCTTTGTTACCTTAAATCTCGAATGGTCGTCGAGGGGATTAAACGAGTCAAAAATCCCTAAAAGTGCTTAAACCAGTGCCGGGCACACAGGGAACATTATAGAAGATATATGAATATTCGCTATTGTTATTACTTCAAAACTGGAAAGAAGACAGGAAATGTCTTTCTCCCGCTGGGAGAGAAAGCCTTGCATTGAGGGGCAGTGAGGGAGTCGGAAAGAGCAACGGCCGGGTACACTGGAGGGCAAAGTTTGCATCCTGGCTGGCCCCTGACAAGCTGGTGCAACTCTGAGAAAGTGGCTTCCTCTCTCTGGCCTCAGCTTGCTCATCTGTAAAATAGGGGCAGCGACCCCAGGGTGAGTGGGAGAAGCCAGTGTGACTGTGGGCATGGACGTGCTTTAAAGCCTGTCCCACCCTAGACGGTGGTTGGCCTCACTGTGGGGAGACCAGAGGCTCACATTACCCAGGTTGAGCTTGGTGCAGTTCCCATGGGTCACTGGACACTTGTACACGTCTCCCGTCTTCTGGTGGCCATTGGTTTCCAATGGAGCACCCACGACCAGCCTGGGAAGGAAAAGAAGACAAGTAAAGACGCTGGAGGAGGTGCTTCTTCCTGGCAGAGGTTGGAACAGGGAGGGCGGTACTGAGGGGAAGATGGGGTGAGGAAGGCGGGAGGAAATGCTCAGGGGCAGCCGTGTGCAGACCCTCCAACTCAGAACTGTGTCTCCCAGGGAGAGGGACACCAGGTGTTTGGCACGAAGTCATGGGGCCTGTGACCTACTCTGGGCCCTTGCCAAGATCTAGAGATACAGAGATGAAGACCACATGGGTTCTGATGAAGACCAAATGGGATGGAGGTTAGTCCCTGGGAGAAGACAGCAGGGCAGATGTCATGGGGGAGGTGTGGTTGGCCTGGGTCTTAACGGGTGATGATGAGTTTGTCAAACAGTGGGAGGGTGGTAGTGGTGGTCATTCAGGCAGAGGAATGATGGTTTTGGAGCCATAGAGTCTTGGCCATGTGTTAGGACCTGTGGAGGGCCTCATTCCTCATCGTACGTGACAGTCTTTCCGCTGGGGACCCAGGGGTGGGGGGGCATGGTGCCTAGTGGTCATTCATGGCTGCTTCCCGAGCCACTAAATCTTTGCTCAAGGTGGGCGAGGCACCCAGTGGGGCTAAAGCGTGGCCAGGGGCAGGCACCCAGCTGGGGCCTCCGCCTTGAGCCTATGCCTTTGTGACCTTACTTGCCCAAAGAAGCAATCGTGTCTTCTGACTTCTGATGGCTGAGAGAGGACAGGCTTGGAGGTTCAGGCTACCCAGGACTCCAGTGGCTTCTTGTGGTCAGATGGCCCCTGGCCCCCGCTCCTGCCCACCTCTCTCTGCTCTCAGGGAAGCGTGAGAGGTCTGAAGGGGGTGGTTAACAGAGCTCTGTTTGAAATTAGAGTTTATGAAATAAGAGCTGAGCTTTCTCCCCTGGGAACCAGATAATGACAGATTCTAAATATATCCGCTTATTAAGCATGCCTATTTTTGACCAGCAGGAATTAATTGGACCCATAAAATCTGTTTGTCTAGACGATGTGATTTTGGCTACTTAATTCTGTGAGCGATTGTGTGGTCAAGGCTGCTGCATTCTTTTCAGCAAGGGGGGGTGGGGAGAGAGAGGGAGAGACAGAGAGACACAGAGAGAGACAAAGAGAAAGGGAGGGAAGGAGGGAAGGAGAGAGGTAGAGAATGAGTGAGGGAGGGAGAGAGAGAGGGAGAGGAGAGAGAGAGACAGGGAGGGAGGGAGAGAGACAGGAAGGGAGGGAGAGAGGAAGAGAAAGCCAGGGACGGAGGGAGGAAAAGAAGGATGAAGAGAGGGAGGGAGGGGGGGAGAGAGGGAGATGGGGGGGGGAGAGAGGGAATTATCAGTAAGTGAGCCTTGGGCTCCAAGCTTGCTTTTCTGGCTGCTCTAGTTTTCAAGGTCAACCTGATATGTGACCCAGTCTCCAAAGGGATGTTCCCTCCAGGGCCCCACCGCCTGCTGGTGAGTGCTTGCTAGAAAGAATGCTTTTGAGGAACACCTCATATGGTGCCCCTGGGAGAACTAGGTGCAGCAGGTTCTAGGTCAGAAAAACCATGACCATCTGCTAGAAAACCTGTCTCCATGTGTCTTCTAGAAAACACCTCAGCAGCCTGATAAGGTGGACTCCTCACAACTCTGCCCATTTTATGGAGTGGAACTTTGAGGCCTCAGCGGCCTACTTGATGGGGCCCCCAACACAGGGATAGGCCTTTGGGCTGAGATTGTAGGGGCTGTGGTCTGTGTGGTCTTGAGAGGTCATTGAACTTTCCAGACCTTGGTTTTCTTAGCTGTGAAATGGGGTTATCAACCCCCGTACTATCTCTGTGTGAAGTCACAGATGTCAAAAGTCATTCGGAAACCAGAGGGGCTATCTCTAAGTAACCTATGCAGAAAGACTAAGGTCATGGGGCGCCTGGGTGGCTCAGTTGGTTGAGCGGCTGCCTTCGGCTCAGGTCGTGATCCCAGAGTCCTGGGATCGAGCCCCACGTCGGGCTCCCTGCTCAATGGAGAGCCTGCTTCTCCCTCTCCCTCTGCCTGCCTCTCTGCCTACTTGTGTTCTCTCTGTCAAATGAATAAATAAAATCTTTAAAAAAAAAAAAAAGACTAAGGTCATGTGGTCTGGCAATGTCCAGCATGTAACAATCTGGCAGTTAAATCCACCAAATCATTGTGACCCCAAACTTGCCTCAAGACCAGGTGTTGTTCTTTTCAAAGAACAAGGGCCAGCCCCTACCTCCCCTCTCCATTCTCCAGACCTGATTTCCCTGGGGGACGTTGGCATCTCACGAGGTGGCAGGACAGGGCATACTGTCCCCATATTACAGATGCAGAAGCTGAGGCCCCAAGAGGGGAGCTGACCCAGGCCCCCCAATCTGTCTGTGGCAGAGCCACGACTGGTTCTCCTGGTACAGCTTTGTCTGTGTTGCCCCAAATATTTCTTTGCCATGCAGTGAGGCCTGGGTCAGCCTTCTTTACCATTCTCGAGTCTTACCGTTACGTGCGCCTGTCAGACTTGAGGTTTTGAGGCTATGATTCAATCTCACTGTGAGGGGGTAACTGCCCAAGCCCAGGGAAAATGTTTGCGTCACCACCGAGACCAGCCAAATGGCTCCTGGGGTCTGGCAGCCCTGGCCATCCCCTGTGGCCTCAGCCTTATATAGCCATCTGCGGCCTCAGGCTTGCCATGCCTCTGGGGGCAGGACACCAGTCCCTGTGGTGTGGGCCCCAGACAGCAAGACAAACCCCAAAGGTCATGGCGAGCATCAGGCCCTTTCCATGGGCTGTGTGCTGTGACTCACTGGCTGTGGGCTCCCGGCATTCTTCTGGGATCAGGGCTGCTGCGGGTGGGAGAATTGGTGGCAGGCTTCAGCCACAGCCCTGTGGGACCCCTCCCTGGTGGCTGCCCTCTATAGAAGCAGGACCTTGCCAAGGGAGGAGGCTCCCCGGAGAGAAGGCCACCTGAGGAAGGCAGGTGTGGCCCTGCTGGGTGCCGGGCTCCTTGGCTCCCAGCAAGTCCTGGCTCTGTACCTCACACCCTCTCCAACAGGGCCCCATGGGAACTCATCCTGACCTCCGCTTATCCTTAGCTCTATCCTTCAAGGCAATTTCAGCCTCTGAACCTTTTCAAACGCATGCTCCTATCAGAAAAAAAAGGTAACATGTACCTCCAATGTGTATAAATTTATATGTAAATTGTACTACTGTGAAACTGTTAGTCTGTATCTTAAATATCAGTAATGGGTTTTTTTCAGATAAAATATAAACTTAAATAGAACTTGAATCATTTTATTTCTGTGCCCCAAGTATACTGTCCTACCCATGCCCAGTGGAGTGCACATCCCACCCCGGACACCATCCCTTTGAGATCTGGCAAAATTCCCACCTACTCCAGGAAGTCCTCCCTGATTACCCCATGCTTTCCCACATGAACTAGCATGTAATCTCTCCTGCCTGCTGTGGCCAGTAGTTTATCATAATTCCTTGAAGGCTGAGATGTCCTCATCTGGCCTTGCTGCCAGGACTAGCATTGGGTGGTCTGGAAGGTCCTCGGTAAAGAGGTACCTATCAGCTTCTCTGACCTTATGGTTGATGGTCCAGAGCTGCAGCAGTGGCTTCCAGAGCTTTTGGCTTTGCCTCAGACCTAAGAGGAGCCCCAAGTTCAGTGCCCAGAAAAAGGGTTACTGAGAAATGGAGTATTTTCTGTGCAAAGGAGTGATCCAGCTTCCATTTAGAGTCAGTGTTGCTTGCTTCCCTGGGTCCCATGTCTCTCTTCCCACAGTCCTCGTTTTTGTTTGGGGATCCAGGGAACCTGGCTCCATTCCCAGTTCTAGGGACTGAGCACATACCTCAGGCGAGGCCAAGTTTATCCCCTGGCTGCAGTGATTAAGTCAGGGTCACCCCCATCAGAGTGAATCTCGGGACTTCTGCTTGGGACTCAGGGACCAAAGTAGTTCCTTTTCTCTGGACGCCATATGTAGATGTAAGCCGTGGAATTGCCGGCAGCCACCTTGTGGCAACGAGAGTTGTGAGCTGATGCATGGACAGAGGGAGGGCTGAGAGAAGCATTAAGAGAAGGAGCTGAAGTCCTGATGATACTGTAAGCCCCCAGATCAAACTCTACCTGAAGCAATAACTACTTTTTACATATAAACCTGTTTGGGTTGAGTTTTCAGATATTTATAACCATAGACATCTAACTAGAGTGTGCCAAAAAATCCACATAGTTAAAATTACCCTTAGAAATTCCATATATTACCATGCTGTAAGAGGAACCTGACATCCAAGGCCAAAGAGAGAGGAGCAGATTCCTATCCTTCAGCTCCTGCTCCATCTGGGGCATAGACTTACTTTGCCGCGAGTGGTGGGTGGATTCAGAGACACCACGTATATTATTTCTCTGGTTGTTTAGCTGAATGCATAAAACCGTCCCCTGGTCCAGCCTTTGGGAACAGAAATTCTTTTGTTCTATGTGCATCACTCTTACAACAGCTCCTTGGACAGGGAGCTCTGCACTCCTGGGGTTTCTGGTTACCTGGTAACTGACCGGGCAGGCCATTGGAGCCGAGAGGAAACTGAGAGGTTCCTTGGGTCAGCCTCACGACATGACAGTGAGTCATCGGAAGCCAGAGCAGGGAAGTCCAATGTCTCAGGTCTCAGAGCACACAGTGCATGGCATCCTGATTCCCAGGGCAATGGTCCCCCAAAGCCGGGAGGGTGGAAAGCATGGGGGCAGGGGCTGGGGCTCTAGGCTCAGCTCAGCCTTTTACCGGCTGAGCCTGGGGAGGTGGGTGTGAACAGCTTAGCTCCCCAGCAAATGGGGTCAGCAGAAGCCAGGGGCACAAAAAGGCCATCAGAGTCTTGGGGAAGGAAAGAGGAAACTTCCTACTGATGGGCCTGCCCTCCGAGGAGGTCCTGAGCCCAGAGGTCAGCACAAACTGCTGAGCAAAGGCAGGATGTGGGGTTTCATCTGCTCCCCGGGCAGCCTCTTTGCCCCTCTCTGCCAGACCTGGCCCTCGCATCCTAGGAAATCCGACTATCATTGATTATTTTTTTTTCATTTTAATGAAACCCTTTTGGTGTCGTTGAATTGCACTTGATTTTGATCACCAGAACAGCTTTGAGGCTGGAAGGGCAGTTAGTATCTGAGGCTCAGAAGGTGATGTGACAAGGCTGTGGAGAGACACTGGGACTCCAAGTCTAGTGCTCTTTCCACCACTGTGAAAGAGTGGCCAGTTCAGAAGGCCCAGCGTGGAGAGGGGCTGCCCCCCTGGAGCCAGCTGGGCTTATCCTCCAGGGGCCTCTTGCCTCCTCCTCTCCCACCCATCCTATTCCCTCCCTCACCTGTTCCTCTCTCCCAGCACCCCTACTCCACTCAAACCCACCCAGGCCCTTTGCTCCACTTTTTTCTTGGCTCCATTTTCCTTCCCTGAAATCAGATAGGGGCATCGGGGAGGGAGGTCCACTTGAAGAGCAGAGAGCTCAGGGGAACAAAGGAGAGACTATTCCTTTACTGAGGTTTTTCCTCTCCCTCTCTCTCCATGGAAAATGTAATCTCCTGCAGCCAGCAGGAATAGGGTGGTTAATGTGTTCAAGATGGGGCTGGGGAAGTGCTGAGTGCAGCAAACCCGGTGCTGGGGCGGGGGCCCTGGGGCTGTATTGGCTGGGGGCAGGGTGCAGAGGGAGAGCCCTCCTGGCACCTGCTGATCTTCCTGGTTCGGTCAGAGGGGCTTGTGGCTCAGAGGCCTGGCAAGGCCTGGACTCCTGGGGGCCAGAAAAATGAAGCCTCCTCTGCCAGCACATCCCTAACTCCCCCTGCCCCTGTGCAACCCCCACCAGAGGTAGAAATCCTTTGTGTGCATTTGAAACAAACACATATACAGTGAGGATTAATTTTATGTGCCAACTTGACAGGGCTAGGGGTGTTCAGACATTTGGTCAAACATTATTCTGGGTGTATCTGCGAGGGTGTTCTGGGATGAGATGAGCATTTAAATCTGAAGACTGAGGAAAGCAGATTGTCCTCCCTCGTGTGGGTGGGCCTCATTCAAACAGTCGAAGGCCTGAAGACAAGAGGGCTGACCCTAGCCCCAGTAACAGAGAATCCTTCCTAACAGACTGCCTTGGAACTGAGACATTGGCTTTTTCTTATTTGCGGTCTCAAATGGAAACTTCCGCTCTCCTAGGTCTCCAGCCAGCGGCCCTTCACACAGTAACTACCCCATTGGCTCCTCTGAGTCTCCAGCTTGCTGATGTACCCTGCAGATCTTGGGACTCACCAGCCTCCATAATCATGTGAACCAACTCCTTATAATAAATCTCTTTATATAGGGGCGCCTGGGTGGTTCAGTCGTTGGGCGTCTGCCTTCGGCTCAGGTCGTGATCTCAGGGTCCTGGGATCGAGCCCCACATCGGGCTCCCTGCTCCGCGGAAAGCCTGCTTCTCCCTCTCCCACTCCCCCTGCTTGTGTTCCCGCTCTCGCTGTGTCTCTGTCAAATAAATAAATAAAATCTTAAAAAAAAATCTCTTTATATATGTATATGTATACACACACATATACACACACATCCTATCGGTGCTGTTTCTCTGGAGAACCCTAATACAGTTACATAGTGCTTGTTCCATTCTAAGGGTTTTGCATGTATTTGCTGCTCCTGGTGATCCACGCCCTCATTCATTCATGAATCATGAGCATTTATTGAGCCCCTGCTAAACCACCAAGCACTGGGGGCATGACAACGCGTATGATGTCATCTTGCCTTCCGGAGGTTTCCAGAGGAGCCTCCCCGGTGAGACAGGCAGGTTAAGAGGTCGTTACAACACTCCAGTGGTTCTCAAAGTGGTTCCCAGACCAGCAGCATCAGCCTCCCCTGGAGCTGGTTAGAAATGCAACATCCTGCCCTCCACCCCCCACCCCAAAACTGACAGAATCAGAAACTAAAAGGGGGACCCAGCATCTGTGTATTAACAGGCCCTCCAGGGGATGCTGATGCATGTAATCATAATACATAGGGTGACCTGCAACCCTAGCTGAGCTCAAAGCCCCAAATCCATTCCAGTAAAATCCACCCTCTTTACTCTGCCTGCTAATGCTCTGTGTTTGCTCACTGCCACTCACGTGCCTGTCCCCCCTTTTATCAGGGTGGCTCTGAATGTGGCATGGCTGGGTCTGTCACTTGGGGCTCAGCTCCAATGTCACCTCCCCCAAGGGCGCCTTTCCTGACCACCTGCCACTCCTGTCTCACCACCCTGCCTTAGCTTCCGATAGCACTTCCCCGTCTCTGAAGACAACTTCTTTTTTTTTTTAAAAGATTTATTTATTTGAGAGAGAGAGAGAACATGAGTGGAAGGGGCAGAGGGAAAGACAGAGAGAGAGAATCTCAAGCAGACTCTGGGCTCAGTGTGGAGCCCGATGTGGGGCTCCATCTCACTACAGTGAGATCAGGACCTGAGCCGAAACCAAGAATCGGGTGCTCAACGAACTTCACCACCCAGGTGCCCTTGAAAATGCCTTTTTAATTTTTTTCCCATTCATCATCTTTTAAAAAAATTTTTTTTTCATCTTTTTAAAAATTTTTTGACACAGAGAGAGCACTTGGGGGTGGGGCGGCAGGCAGAGGGAGAAGCAGGTCCCCCGCCGAGCAGGGAGCCCGATGCGGGTCTTGATCCCAGGATCCTGGGATCATGACCTGAGCCAAAGGCAGTCGCTTAACGACTGAGCTACCCAGGTGCCCCCTGTTCATCATCCCTATCTTCCAGTAGAATGTGAGCTGCAAGGGAGTGAGGACCTCGTTGGTCAGGTTTGCATCTCTAGACACCCCAGCACCCATGAGAGTGCCTGGCACAGAGTAGCTCCCCAAAATACAATTGTTGGATGAATTAGCCAATCACCTGGCTCAGCGGGATGACTGTTATCCCATAGCCTGCAATTTGGGACCACTGACTACAGGCCCTTCTTGGTCTCCCAACACCTGTTAATCTGGCTGGGAGAGTGGAACAAGCTCTATTGGAGGAGCCAACACCTGAGATAAGGCTGTTAACTGCCCTGGGCCTCAGTGTTCTCATCTACTGAATGGGACCGAACACACCTGGGCTACTAGGGTTTTGAGGGTGGTGCGCCCCAGACCTTGCTGGTCATCAGAGGCACCTGGGGAGTTACCAATTCAGGTTCCTGGGCCTCACATCCAGAAGGTTCTCATTCAGCCAGCTGGGGACAGGGCCCAGGAATCTATTCTTAGAAGCTCCCAAATGTTCAGGCAGGAAGCAGATATGTGAACATGTGGACATGTGAAAAAGCACGTGTGTCCCAGGAATTTTTACTACATCTGGGGATCATGATCACGGCAACCTTCTTAACTGTCCAGGAATGTTTTTTTCTTTTTCTTTTAATTTGTTTCTTTTGGTCACAAGAAAACACGTAACTTAACACATAAGTGATACATGCTTGCTGTTTAATGTTCATAGTGCAGAACTGTGCAAAGTATAATATGCAAGGCTTCCCCTCCTTCACCCAGCCCTCTGTAGATAACGACCACTAGCAACAGGGGTGCAGAAAACCTTCTAGGCATTTACGGAGCGAATTTGGAAAATGGAATATTCTACACACATGGTTCTGTAGTGAACTATTTTCACTTAATTATTTTATATTTGAACAAGTGTCCGTGTCAGTATATATCAATGCCACACTTAGACCTGGTCTCTGGGCCCCTGCCCTGGGTCCCACTCTGACCCGTCTCTGACTGTGCCCCCTCCCATGGGGTGAGGAGTCCTAGGCATCAAAGGGACAGGACACCTAGAGCCCATGGCCTCCCAGTCTGGGTGCGGGGATGCTGAAATCTCCTGCTCAAACAGCTCAGGACAGGCTTCTTCCATGGATCTTTCTGACGGCAGATCCTACCACCAGTAGGGCTAGCAGAGGAGTGGCTGCTCGATGGGGGTATGGATAGAGCTCGAGATGCAGCCTTTCATCAGCACTAATGAGTAAACAAGGCTCCATGCTCGAGTAGCTACTCGGGACAGTGCAGTCAGTGGGGACAAAGCCCGTGCCTGTTACTGTGCAGGCAGGCCCTGGAGCTGGCCCCCGTCATCTTGGGCACGAGATGTTCGCCTGACAAACATCATCACAGCTGTTGACTTCACAAGCTTGGTTTTCTGCTTGGTTCCTGGAAACTTCTGGGTCCACCTCAGCTTACATCCAAACAGCATTTTTTCCTAAGTTGCAGCAGAGGGAAGAGTGAGGGAAAGTGACTGCAAAGGACAATCTCAGCCCACTGGAAGGGAAAACGAGAACCTGACCCACTGACCGTGAAGAACGGAGTGGCCAGCTTGTGCCGTTTAGCTCAGCGCCCCTCCCCTTCACACACCCGGATGCCAGTCTCCTGGGGCCACTTGTCCTAGTTTTCACCAGACCTGGAACTCTCCTTCCTGCCTCTGTGTGTGCAGTTCCCTAATTCCAAACTCTTGAGCCTGCCCCCTTCCATCCACTCTTCAGTGCCTCTTCTTCCAGGACCCCCTCCTTGATCTCTCAGCTGAAAGCTCTCTCTCACTTCCCATGAAGCTTTGTTTCTACCCTTCCTGTCTGTTTTTTCTCTCCTTTAGAAAATTTGCCTCGAGAGAGCAGAGAGTGAGACCGCGATCCACCTTTAAGTCTCCCCTTTGGTGCTGGTCAATGTACCTTGAACGCAGTCTAGGCTTAATAATTGCTTCCTGAGTGAATATGCAGATGGACAGCTGGAGGATGCTGCTCATTTTGCAAAGATGAGTTGAATCTTCACTCAACTTCTTGGGGGGTAGGTAGCTAGGAGCAGAGCTGAGTTCTTCTGGGCCCCCTCTGCAGCTGGGCCTCCAACTTTGGAATGCCCTTGGCCTGGTGCTCCCCAGGAAGGTGGCTGTGGGCTGGCTTCCCTTCGGAGAGGGGAGCGTAAGGATCCCCCCTTCTCTTTTCAAAATGTCTGACAAGCTTGCTTGTTTTTCTGAGTCACGCTCAGGGTTGATTCTTCCCCCCACTTTTATAACAACTCTGTCCTCCGAAAATGAAATGTAAACACATGGGTAGTTTGGGCAGATGTTGCTCAGTGGAATGTATGGTTTCAGTGTCGTGGCAGCTCCTCAGTCCGTACTTGGTAGCAGGGCCAGGGGCCTTGGAAGCCCCTGTTCTCTCTCCCAGGCAGGCCTGCTTCCTCGGGTTCACGATCAGGCTGGTGATACTCAAAATGTGAGCAGCATATGCAGCCCACAGCTCATGGCATTGCCCCCAGGGCCAGGGGAGGCAAGCACACAAGAACTCATCCGCATCTGGCTGAAGAAGACAGCAAGGCCCAGAGAATGTCAGAGGCTCTGGGTAGAGGCTGAGGCACAGCTGGGATACTCCATAGTCCTACTGAGTCCGCTGCCCCTTCCGCCAGCCGGACTTGGGAAAAGGAACAAAAGGGGAGAAGGGGCAAAACAACAGATGCTGTTTTTCAGCTTGGGGCCTGTTGTCACGTTTATGGTTAATTCCGATCTGCTCCCAGACAGGCTAAGTGACCTGGGGGGAGCCCCCTGCCCTCTCTGGGCCTGTGTCCTCATCTGTGAAATAGAGCTTGGGCAGATTCAGTTCAGAGAAGGAGTCACTGAATGCTCACTATGAGCTGGGTACTGAGGATGGAAAACTGAATGGAGCGCAGTCCACACCCTTGATTTGGAGGGGGCCGAGAGACCTGCACCCGATGATATCAGGGTGGAGGACAGTGCTACGAGCCGGGGCACCGGTGTGGTGGGGGCACAGAGGAAGGGCACTTGCTCAGCCATCTGGGAAGCCTTTCTGGAGCAGGCAACTGCTCGATGGAGACTTGCAAGGTGAATAGGTGTCCCCCAGGTGAAGAGGGACTGGGGCCCACGGGGAGGAATGACAGCTGAGTCCCGACGGTGCCAGGCTGATGTGTGTGATTCTAATGCACCTGCTGTGGCAAAGGCTTCCATGGGCCAGGGATGGACCCAGAGAGACAGACAAGTGCCTGCCTTCACAGAGCTCGGGGTGGGGTCATCCTCAGCTGGGCTCACGCCATTCATCCCTTTTCTTCCTCCCCACCCACATCTCCTCGACACCCCAAATTCCCACCCTTCTCCCCTCGTTTGTGTAGAGAACTCTACCTAACGCGGCCTGAAGTGTAGATAGATGGTTAAGTGCCTACATGTTTGAGGACCATTGCATTTTCTCCCTGATCAGATTAACCTCCCTGCCTCCCTCCCCCACTTTCCAGAATCTCTAAATTCCTGCAGTTTGCCACCCTTTTGGGTTCAGGCATTGAGGGTCACTCTCAAAGTAAGCCTGGAACCGGCTAACCCACGGAATCCACGAGAACTCACAGACCCCTTAAATCAGTGGTTCCAGAACCTTGGCTGGGCATCTGACTTATGTGGGGATGTTCAGGAGTATGGATTTCTATCTCCAAAGATTCTGATTTTGTAAGTCTTGGACTGGGCTAAAGAATCTTTTTAAACCTTTTGCAGGCAATTCTGTTCTGCCAGCTTTAGGAACCCCTAGATTATATTATCAGGTGATCACCAGGCTTTGAAATAATGGAAAACAGGCCACATAAGAATTGGGGACAGGATGCCCAATCAAAAACAGTTAACAAACACTACTTAACAAACATCGACTTTCAAAGCACTTTGTATGAACAAGGAAATAAACTAAGGCGTGCATAAAGGACTGTTTGGGGTAGCTGATTATGTGTCTGGGCCTGTGCTAGGTGCTTCCTTGGACATTAACCCAAGTCACCCAGCTGGCTAAGGGGCAGCTCCATGGCCTCATTCTCCCCGTCTCTGGGCACAGGAAGGCAGGACACACAGAGACCAGCCCTGAGTTGCATCAGGGAATTACTGGCTATGCAAAATCCTTCGAAGTACTTTCTGTCTGGTTCAAAGCTCAGATTTATTTCCCTCCTCTCCCTTCTGGATTGTGAGTAATGGCTCTTCTTACAGAATTATTATTGGAGAAGCCATAAAGAAGCAAAGAGGCTGTAGACTCACTTGAACCACTGGAGGGTAGAGTCTGTCATTACATCATTGCAACCATCCTCCCTCTTGGGTTACAAAATCTCTGGCTCGGTGGTCGGGGAGAAGCAGAAAGGACAGTGCAGAGAGGATTTGCTGCTGTGAAGTAGGCACCAGCGTGGGGCCAGACTCCTGTTCACCCCCCACCTGCTGCCTGCCTCACTCCCCTCCCATACCTCAGCCTCTCACCAACCTCTCTCATGTGGGACCACTGTCCCCAGGCTCTTTCCCACCAGAACGTCCAGCTTAGGGCTGCCTGGAGATTTAGGTAGGTCACAGCCTGACTTCTAGAACCATTCTCCCCTTCTCCTTTTGTGGGTCTGTGCCACGCAAAGATGAATCAAAGGCGAGCCTTACCCTTGGGGGCCCTTTGCGACTTCTCTTAATTGGCTTTTTCTACAACTCTCCACGTCTGTCTGCATTATTGGCTTAGGGTGACTAATCACAGCTAAACCAGGAATAAATGGTTCGAGAAAGGATTTAGAGATTCCATAGAAGGCAAGAGCAACCTTGTCAAGATGGTCTGGAGTCAATGACAAGCATTTGCCAATGGCCATGTGTCTGAGGGATGCAGCTGTGTGGAAGAGAACAAGCGCCATGGGAAAGAGTTTGAAATCCTGAGGAGCCCTTGATTCTTCACGAAGTAGTCAGGAAAAGCTAGAAGGAGGTAATTTTTTTTTTTTTAAGATTTTATTTTATTTATTTGACAGAGAGAGACACACAGAGAGAGGGAACACAAGCAGGGGGAGTGGGAGAGGGAGAAGCAGGCTTCCTGCTGAGCAGGGAGCCCGATGCGGGGCTCTATCCCAGGACCCTGGAATCATGACCTGAGCCGAAGGCAGACGCTTAATGACTGAGCCACCCAGGCGCCCTTAGAAAGAGGTATTCTATCCAAGTCTGGAGAAAGCAAGGCTTAGGTTAAGCAGTGGTCCATCACAGTTGAGGTTAGTGAGAAAAAGCATGTATAGCACACTGATTTGTTTTTATAGTTGAATATAACTCTAAAACATGTTTATTCCAATTATGGTTTTCAATAAGGAGCTCAGTCTTTCACATTTTATAGCCGAGCGGCATGGAAGTACGCGCTAGCCCTAAGCTGTAACATCAACGGGAAGCCTAGGTAATAGACGTGAGGAGCCCTTACCGGCCAGCCTTGCTCCCCCTCGTGTCAGTTATGAGAATTGCAGATAAAGTGCTAAGGTGCAATTAATAACCAGTCTTGAAAATTCAAACCTATGAAATTATAGAAAGCCATTCTCAAGATGGAGTGAATGTCAGCATTAGTTTGTTCTCCACGTCATGTGAGGAGCCCTCCTTCCCTGTCTTGTGCTGGACCCAGGAAGGACGTTGGGGGTCCCAGAAGGAGCCAGGTGGAAGAGTCCATGGGCCCCTGGGGCGGGGGCAAGACAGCGGGGCGGGGGGGGGGGGGCGTGGAGAAGATGCTGGCTTTCCTGAACCACCCTCTGGCTTTCCTGAACCGCCCAAATTAAATTTATTTTCTTTCATGGAGGTTAGTAACCAGGAGACTTTCCTTTCAGCGTTTCCACTTACCCTCAAAGCATGCAATGGTTGGCTCCACGCCTCTCCGAGCTCAGCACTAAGGTTGTTCTGGGACCCTGAGGACCGGCCTCAGCGCCGTCTCAGGTTGACCCGCTGTGTGTGTGTGTGTGTGTGTGTGTGTGTGTGTGTGTGTGTGGCCCGGGGTTACCTGAGCCCTCGCTGACATACTCTTCAAGTCCCTGGACTTCCCTGTGTGGTTGTGGCATTAAAAAAAAAAAAAAAAAAAAAGGAGAAGGAGAAGGAGAAGAAAGAAAGGAGAGAGGAAGAGAGAACAAGGCAAGAAGAGAAACAGTATCTGGAGATGCGAGGGGCCGGGTAAGCGTTTGCCGGCTGCGTCTTACATGTGCGCCCGGCCCCAGCCCCAGGGTTCCCGCTGCGGGCTCTCCCTGGCGGCTCGGAGCACTGCTCTGTCTCTGAGGGCCTGAAGGTGCCCCCGGCTCCGGCCTGGAAGGACAACCGGCTGGATTTCCACTCCTCCAGCCCGCCGCGGCTCACGCTCTTCTGGGGCAGGTGCTGCCTGCCAGGGGGTGCTGGGTGCCCGGGCCCCAGGCCCTGGGCCAACGAGCACAGTTTTTCTCTTTCTCGCTCTTCCTCTCTCTGGTGTGTTGGGTGATTTCATGCTACCCTGGGCTTTGCTTCTGTAGTGATTTATCCCTTAACCAGAATGAGTCATGGTACCGTATTTTATTTGTTCCAAGAGAAAATAGCAGATGGCATTTCTGCACTGCGGTGTTGGGAGCCTGCTCCGGGGGCCTGAGCCAGGAGAAGAGCTCAGGCCACTCCTCAGTGCGATTTCCACAGCAACAAAGGCTGAGGCTGCCCCAGGCCTGACAGCCCGCTCGGGCACCAAGGAGGAGGGATGGGCTTGCAGAAGACCTGCCTGTTCTGCCCAAACAATAGTCCCCGGGGCCCTTTTCCTCGAAACCTTTCCCCGGACACCATACCCTTTTGTGGAGGATAGGCCAGCGCAGGGAACTAACTCCAGCAAAATCCGCCCGCAGTAGACACTTCGCACACCATCTCCTATTTCTCCCTCATGAGAACCCTTTTGGGCTCGCATCACCGTGCCCATTTCACAGATGAAGAAACTGAAGTCCAGGCAGTGGCTGTAACATGCTCTGTTCCCCTGGCTTGGAAAGTGGCTGAGCAGGGAAGGGAGCCCAGGTCTGTGTGGCTCTGAAGCTTAGACGTCTCCTTAGGAAAAAGCCCCCTCAGTGTGCCCTCATTTATGTGCCCAGGCAGGTTACCTGTGTCAACTGTGAGACCTGCCATAACCCTGAGGGAAGGGGCTGGAAACCCGCCGGGGCCGGGAGAGGAGGGAATGGCAGGGCCAGGGGGCACCCTGGGCTTAGGCTTGACCCCAGAGTTGGTGGATTTATTCCAGTCCACTGGACTGGAATATTCTATGTGAGTGGGCCTCTTGTTATCTGAGAAGGTCCATGCTATAAAAGAATCAGCACCTTACCCCAATTAGAACTTAGTTGAAATAGATATCACCTAGGAAGGAGCAGGGTGGGAAATCCAGAAAGTAGGAAGAGGAAATGGGCAAAGAGAAGAAAAAAGAAAATCGGAAGGTAAGAGAAGGTAGAGGGAGGGCTAAGAGAGACAGGAGGATGACAGTGAGGTGTGAGCAGGTCTTCTCAAGCCCCATCCCCAGCTGACTCTGGGCTCCCCAAGTCCCCATTTCCCCACACATGGGAGCACCTACGCGGTTCAGGTCATTTTGTGTCTGCCTGTTGTCATCAGCTTAAGATACCGGGAGCAGAAACCTCTAGGTCTGTGGTTCTCAGAGTGTGGTCCGCAGACTGACAGCACCAGCTGCACCTGGGAACTTGCTGGATAAGTGAATTCTCAGGTCCCACCCCAGACCTAGTGATTCCGAAGCTCTGGACCTGGGGCCCAGCAATCCCACGTAATGAGCCTTCCAGGGGACTCTGGTGCCCGCTGAGGTTTGAGAACCACTTGCTCTAGAGTAGTAAGTGCAGACATTTCACAGATGTTGCAGTGAGTCTTTGAGAGAGCTCTTGACTTACTCTGCGTGCGTAAGTGCACAGCATGAGCGTTTCCATCCATTACAAGGGCTCCGGTCCTGTAGGGGTTTGCCCAGCGCTGCAAGTTCCCCAGCTGGCCTCCCCGCTGCTTCCCGGAGGGGCACTCAGGGATAACCCCACCCCCTCTGTCTCGCAATTCTCCCCTCCTCTGCCCTCTGGGACACTGCACCCCCTTCTGTCCCCACCTCTGACAGTTCTCTCTCCCTCCTCCCCACTCACACCCACAGGCATCCTAGGGTTCTTTCCCCAGCCCCCTCCTTCTCTCTGAACGCTCCTCTGTGAATGTAGTGCTCCCAGCACACATCTGAGTCTGGGCCGTGATCTCCCCACCAAGCTGAAGGTCTCTGGCCCCTGCCGCTGGCTGGCCACCTGCACCTGATGACTGTCGGATACTTCAAACCAATGGGACCAAAGCTTAGCTCCTGTTCCCCCAAAGTCAGTCTCCTGTTGCCGGATTTTGCTTTTCTGCCTTTTCGTTGTCTTCCCGGTCAGCAGGATCTGCCCCTCAGTCATCCTTCATCCTGTTTCATCTGCCTCCTTCTATTCTTGCCCTAGCTCACTTGATTCCAGCCACACGCAGTGTTCCTTGAACATTCCAAGCATCCTCCTACCTCAGGGCCTTTGCACTTGCCATTCCCTCACCTGGAATACTCTTTTCTCAGGTAGCCATGTTGTCTTAGATTCTCCCTTTTCCTTCGGGTCTCTGGTGGCTGTCACCCTTAGCATTGAGGCTTTCTTGGTGGCCTGCATAAGGCGGCAGCACTCACCTCCCCCCCACCCCCCCACTTGTAAGCCCCCTTACCCTGCGTAATGTTTCTCCATTGCCCGGATCACCATTTGACAGATGATGGACAAACTAACAACCTGTCTTGCCCCACTAGAAGAAGAGCTCCATCAGGGTTGGGACTTTGCCGTTTTGTTCACCATTGAATTCCCAGGACCTAACACCAGGTTCTCAAGGATGAATGAATGAACTACTGACACTCACAAAGCAGGCGCCTTCCTCAAGCCTCCACTCAGACTTCCATAGCCTTCCCACCAGCCTTCTCACCTCAGGCTCTCCTCTTTCAGTTCCCTCCTCCACATAGTAGCCAAATTGAGCACCCTAAACATCACACCTCTGGTGAACCACTCTCCTGCTCTAAAACTTCCACTGGCTCCCCCTTGCCTCCTAGATACAGTCCCCTTGCTCTGGCGTTCTCCTCGCCCTCCCAGCCTTTGGCTTCACTGCTCGACTTTCTGCACCTTCTCCTCCAGCATCATGGGATGGTGTCCTTTCTTTAAATGTGGCCTTTTCTTTTTCACCTCTGTACAACTACTCATGCTGTGCCCTCCAGTTATTTTCTTCTCACCCATGTGCATTCTGCCCATGGAAATCCTACCCATCTGGAAGCTCCCTCCTCCACTGCCTCTCCTGATTCCCTCTGCCTCCTGAATTCCCACCCTCCCTTGGTATTTATCATGGGGGACTGGGGTTCTATGAACATATACCCTCCCTTCCTGGCTAGCCTCAGCACGTTTATGTGAATCTGCTAGCGTTGGGTCCTGGGGACACCACTGCCTCCGTTCTCATAGGTCCAGCAGTGGGGCCGGTGGGGAGGGGCACCTCGGAGGAAGCCTGTAGGTTCCAGCTGGCCTCAGGGCTGGGGCTGCTTCTGCTCTGGCCCCCCTCAGGCCTAATGAGATCTGGGCTCCAGACCTGGCTCGGACCCTTACTAATTATGTCCTCTCTCTCTTGAGTCTCAGTTGCCCCACCTGTAAAATGGGGACAAGCCGACTTCTCTTACAAGTTGCTCATGTTGTTCTTGAACTTGCACCCCAGGGAATGCGCCATGCCCTCTTGTTTTTAAAGCCCACTGAGTTCCAAAGGGGTCCCTTCGCCAAGCCCGCTAGGGCTGTCTGGCTCCCGCTCCCCAGTGCCCTCGAGGGGAGAGAGCCAAATGCCCTGCCTTGCCAAGAGCTGAAGCTTCTCTCTCTACAGGTGAGAGCTTCAATGACAAACTGGAAGCCTGTGGGGCCCGGCTCTGTTTTTCCTCAGCACCAGGAGGCTTCCTGTTCCGGGGGACCGAAGGCTTGGAGAGGCCCTCCACAAACCTTATGCTGAAGCTTCTGGAACATCAAATGGTCTTAAAAACCAACTGATTTAATGATTTCAGTGTACATGCATTAGAGTCATATGGATTAAATTTCTCTGAAAATACACAAGGGCTTTAAAAACAGGGGCAGAGAAGGCTCTGTGCAAGAGGAATTTGTTTTCTCTTTTCCATTTTGTGTGTCTGTGTGTGTTGTTATTGTTGCTTAAACCGAGGCATGTGAAAAACTGTTCAAGATATCTGAAGCACTGTGTCCAGTCAGCTTTGCCCAGTTTGAGTTTGGAGTTGGGGGCGCCATGGACAGGAGGTGAAGGGTTAAGAAAATAAAGTGGCATCCCCACCAGGTCTGTCCCCTCATCCTCCAGCTGTTTCCATCTGGCTCGGGTGCCCTTGACGTTCAAGGAGGCCCACAGCCTGGTAAATGGGGGCCAGGCCTCGTCAGCACCTGTGGTGGAAGACAGCTGGGGGGCCTTTTCTGTGGCAGGGCTGGGACCTGGGTATTTGGGCAGGGGCTGGGGGGTGATGTTGTTCCCCATGGGCATGTTCCTCCCTCCAGCAGAGAAGGTGGTCCTCAGGAACCCCCATCCCCCTGCTAGAGTCTCCTGGGGAGCTCTTTAAAACACAGATTCCCTGGCCTCACTGCAGGCCCAGGGGATGCAGGCCAAGGCGTGCCAGCTCTGCCGTGAGGGCCGGGAGCCAGGTCCACACTCAGGAGGCAGGAAGAGCCTGGGTCAGAGGGAGGCTCTCAACCAAGCTGCCAGAGGCCCGATTGCAGGTTTGGCTGCTTGCTCGCTGCAAGCAACTCAATCCGCCATTTCCTGCTCTGCACATTCACATCGGGGGTATTCTTTGAGCTTGCCTAGCACTCTAAGATAGGTAAGTTCATATCCATTTTATACACGAGCAAATAGAGGTGCAGGGAGGCAGAGAGAGCATCTCCCAAGCTCTCCCTCCAAGCCTCCGTCTTTGGACTGCAAACGTTTGCTTGCACTTGTCTTCCCTTTGAGGCGCCTCCTGGCAGGGTGCTGAATCAACACGTCCCACTGGGGCCGTCCCCATGTATCATTTCCAGCCAGCATCCCCCAAATCACACTGGCATCAACCTCTTTCCCTATGATCAGCATCCACAGAGGCTTATGTTTGAATACAACTCTTGGGATGCTACCTACAGGACAGGAAAAATGGGGGGCAGAGGGGAAGCAGAGAGGGAAGCAAGGAAGTAGGGTGAGCAGGGGTGTCCCTGCAGTGGGGACAGGGATTCCTGAAGGGTCCCGTGTGCCCCTGATCGTTCTGCATGAGCTGTGGCTCCCTGGGGCTCCGAGGCCTCTCTCTGGCTCTCCCAGCCCAGCTGTGTCAGAAAACAAGCCAAGGTCAAGTGGCTCCCGTGCAATGCCCCTCCCTTCCCACGATGTACCTGGATCAGCAAACGGGACCAGGAGTTGAATCTATCCTACCTTTCTGCTCATCTAGGCCCATCCTCCAAGACCCCACTCAAACACCCCTCTTCTGTGAAGCCCTCCCAGAGACCCCAGGCACAGGGATTTCTCCTTTCAAACTCTGGCTGAGTTTCTTCTATGAGCAAGATGTGCTGGGGGATGAAGATGGTGTCCAGGAGGGGAGATATGCCAGCGGCCTAAGCGACTCCTGCACAAGGTAGGGAGTGATATTGCCGCCAGAAGAGAGGGCTTGGGAAAGGTCAGGCCATTTTAGGCTAGGAGAAAGATCCGGAGAGCCTCATGGGGAAAGTGGCCTCACAAAGAGGAACATAATGAACACCAGCTTGTATTTTGTCTTGTAGTACGTTTTAATTATTTCAAGGATATTAGTGTGGCGTCCTCAAATGGTCTGTGAGTTATTTGAGAGTGAAACCATGCCTTACTCATACTAATATTTTGCAGAGCCTAGTGAAGTTTATTAACAGAAGCTTAATAAACAAATATTAGTCAAAACAAATTCAATCTTGCCAAAACCAGTTCTATTTCACCCTTAACCCTTCATACCATGTGCAAAGTATGGATGCTGTGCCTCTTACATTTGGGTGGGTTGAGAGAGGTTTAAATCATTAATTTAGTCCTTCAAAGCACGTTCTTTCAAGCATCTACTAATTGCCAGGGAGTGTACCCCTTATTTTAGGAGAAAAAGACAACGAAACAGGCAATCCCTATCCAGTTTGATAAACATTATAAATAAACGAAATACGGAACCCTATGGGGCAACTCATCCAGTCATGGGAAGGGATGGTCAGAGAAGTGAAATTTCAGTGGGTAAAAGAATATGAAGGAGGACTTTCAATTCTAGCCATAAACCAACTACGAAAGCTCCATAAAACACATGGAACAACCATTTTCAGGCACTGAACAGGAATCAACGCAGAGCTCAGTACTTGAGAAAAGGGAAGAACAGCAGCTAACCCCACAGTCAGCCTCGCTCTCTCCATGAAGGCATCTTCCTTATTTTGGCACAGGGGAATGGAATCCAGAGAGCAGCAGTCTTGCTGGGTGGAGGAAACAGTAATTGGAGTTGGAGCTGAAACTTAGATCTGGTAGGGGCAGGCAGAAGGAAGAGAGCCACAGAGAAAGAGCCCCCAAAACTCTGCTGAAGTTTTCCCCCAGGAACCTTGGCTGACTCCTAAGCTGTGTATGTATTAGTGGGAGACTCTAGAAAATCTGTTAGAGAAGAGCCGCTGGGGGAAGAGATTTTAGAGGCTGCCCAGTGCTTGGGAGATGTTGGGGTACATGCTCATTCTGAATGGAGAAACTTTAATGAATAGTGTGGGCTTTCAGTTGAGATCCCGGAAAATCCATGTCCTAGGGATAAAGACCACAGCCTAAGAGTAAGGACAAAACAAGATGATATCTGCCCTAACCAAGGCCCAAGCCAAGCCATGGTAAGATCTAGGTGGTTTCCTCTATATTTTAATTGCCTATCAGAACAAAATGTATAATTCTTTAAAGGAAGGTAACATAACCTAGAGCCTCTACTGTGTACCATTCACAATGTTCAACATAGAATAAAATAAAAAATTACTGAAGAGGCAAAAAGAACCAGGAAAAAGTGACTGATAATCATAAGATGAAATAGTCACTAGAAGTAGACCCAGAGATGATCCAGGTATTGGAGTTAGCCAAGGACTTCAAATGGGAGAAAGACAGATAGTAACTATTGGTTCTGGGATGCCTGCTACCTGTGCTGTTTTTATCCCCATTTTTCAGATGAGAAGATCGAGGGCCTGCTATGGAATGCTTGAGGTTTCATAGTCAGGGGCAGACCCTATGCAGCCGGGACAGGAAGTCAAGTCACTGGATGTGGGGGTGTCTATATGTGAGGGCCACGTTGGGCAGCTGGAAGAGGGGCCAGGTATGGGGAGGTCCAGGGCTGGGTGGGGTGGCAGCTCTCACTTACCACTTCTTGCCACCAATGTCATGCTGCTGCACCGTGTAGCCGAAGAAGGCAGCCCTGGAGCCAGCGATGATTCGAGGCTTCCTGGTGTCCATGTTGAAGGTGTCTGTGAGCCCTGGAGGGGAGAAGAGGGTGGTCAGGCAGGTGGAGGTGTGGGCCACAGCGGCTTGATGGGCCCCACTGGCAGGTCTTGGCTGTGAGAGGAGTATGTTCGCCTGTCCTCGGGGGGCCCCTATATGAAATGGTTAATGTAGTCCCCGCTTGGAGGAGCCCATGGTCTGATGGGAGAAGGCCCAGCCCCTGCCCTGTGAGAGCCATAATCTGATAGGGGAGGCATAAAACCTACTCCTAGGCAGACCAGGTCTGACTGGGAAAACCAGGTCCCTCCTTCTGAGGATTCCTGGTCTCAGGATGGGGTGGGGACAATACTGCTCCTTTCCTCCTCCACCACTCCTACCTCCAATTCTGCTTCTTCTAGTTTCTGCTCTCTTCTTCCGTTTTGTTCTCTATTTTCCCTCCTTTCTCCTCCTCCTCTACCTCTTGTTCTTTCCTCTCCTCCTTCGTCTCATTTCTGCCTGTTAAAGAGTTGAGGAACTAACTTCCCACCTGCCCCCCAAGCCTGGGTTCCCTAATGGCCAATCCTCCAACTCTGCTGGTTCACCACCACCTTCTGAACCAATTTGTGAAGCTCTGCCTGGCTTCAGTTGGGGTCACTGCTTGGCTGGGACAGCTGATGCAAAGTAGAGGAACTGTCCTATAACCCTTTCACCCTGGCCTCTACGGTCTGCCCTGTTTAGTTAGGTCATATGTCAATGAACCAATTCCACCTGCTGGAGGGCCTTGGTGTTGAGCTTTTGGCATTCTTGTGCCAAATCACAACCAAAAACAACTCACATCTGCATGGTAGCCTGGGTTTCTGGGTCTCCTCACATCTGTCATTATTTTCCTTCACAGAACCTTGGGAAAATAAACAAGCATCATCTACGTTTGGCAGAGGGGGTTTCAGCCCCAGAGAGATTAAGAGGCTTGTCCAGGGATGCACAGCAAGTCAGTGGTAGCATCAGGAACTAGGACCTCAGATGCCTGCTCTTTGACTCCTTCCCTCCACAAGGCATTTTCAGGGCATGTCTGGCCTCCTTACCCATCATCACTAACAGGAACACCAAACTTGGGACCCATGGAATTTCAGGGGTGGGATCCTACCCTCAGACCAAACATTCAGATTAGTGAAATATAATCAGTAGAATAGAATAGAATAGAATAGACAGAATATCATTGTCACCCCTTTCATGTGTAGGGGACTTAATGCATTTCAAAAAATATCTACATATATGTTACCATTTGACCTCGATGACAACCTTGTGATGTGGGTAGCAAAGGGTGGCCTACTAGACAGGGACTCTGAATGTGAGGCTTGTACCTTGAGTGTCCCACTGTCCTTCCCGTGGAGACTGAACCCCTGGGTTGAGTGTTTGACGGTGACGCCCAGGAGCACCTGCTTGAACAACACCTCTTGTATGGGGACAAGTAGTTTCTTCCACACTTCCTTTTTTGCTCTAAAAATGGATACAGTTTCATTATTAGAGTCATTGAATTAGAGTCCCAGAGGGAAAACTGGAACACCTTAGAGTAGGGATATTAGATGATTGATTATTAGTGCTGCCTAGAGCACTGAGTTAAGAAAGATTCTGAGGTCCAGTCTGTGTTCAGCGGGCAAGACTACTGTGATCCATGAGCAGTGCCTGCCAAGGATCATGGCGGCAAGCTGCTATGTAGCTGCCCATCCTGTCTTCATCATTCCTAATCTGCCACATGAATTTAGTGTCATGGCCCAGAGTGGGGGTGGGAGAAGAGGAGTACTTAACCCTTTAGTGTTTTCTTTATAAGGCACAGACCATGAACAGACTTCTCAGCCTGGTTAGCAGCAGGCAGCCTCAGGGAAGAGGACCCTGGTCTGGTGAGCACAGGGGGATGAAGGAGCTCCGGTTCTTGGCCAGTAAGGGCATGTCATGGAGGAGACAGGGACACTAGTGGCCCCTGTGCAGAGCTGGGAGGTGGGCACCGAGGGGTCAGAGAAGTGGAATTGCAGATGAAGAACTCCAAATCGTACCCATAAACGAACACACACACCCATGCACACAGCCATGCACACGCATATACCTGTGCTCACACACAAGTCTGCGGGAGTGCACGCGCACACACACACACACAATTTATATGCACAGGCCACACACGTTCCCTGATTGTGTGCAACACTTTATCTGTCTCCCTGGCGCCCCCTGGAGACACCCCATGGCTGTCCCTGGTCCTCCTCTTTCTGGATCTGACCTCAGCAACAGGAGGTGGCCGGGAATAAGAGGAAGGCACATTCTGGCTCTCAGGACCCACCCACCGTTTCCAGGCCTGGAGGGCGAGGGCCAGGGGAAATAGGGCCAAAAATTGTGTCTTTGAGGTCTTCCCACTACCGGTGCTTCTTGTGTGAACATGGCCTGAGGGATCCTTCCGAGACCTGTGAGGTCCTGTCACTCCTTAGCCCCATCCCCTCCACCTGATTCCCACCCCACTCAGTCAGAGTCAGACTCTTCACCTGCAAGGCCCTGCGTGACCTCTCCCCACCCCCCGCACTGTTCCCTCTGCCCCTCATTTCCTGTCCTCCCCTCCATCCTTCTGCTCCCGCCATGCCTTCCCTTGTCCTTCCTGCTCAGTGTCTTTGCCCTGGCTGTTCCCTCTGCCTGGAAGGCTCCTCTCCCAGTTACCTGCATGGGTCACCCCTTATGTCACTGGCGTTCCTATTTCAGTGTCATTTTGTCCACTGCCAGGCCACCCCGTCATTCTCTATCCCCCTTCTTCATTTCTCCTGACAGCACCGATGACATATATTTGTTTCTAGTCACGTGGCTGATAGTCAATAATATTCTTATGTTCTCTTTATTGGCATAAGACACTGTTGTGCCCTCACTGCTCAGACTTAAGGCCTGAATAGAGACCTAGCTCTTGGTGCATAGTCATAAGGATCGACTGATTGGATGGTTGGGGACCAGGAGCCACACGGGGCTGGGACGTCCTCCCCCCTCCACGAGGAAAAGGAGAAAGAAAAGTCTATTTACTGAGCACTGAGATGTTCCAGGCACGATCCTAGGTATCTAACCATCAATTTTACATTCATTAGTTAAATCTCACACCAATCCTCTGAAACAGGTACTATACCTCTGGGAGGTTAAATAATTTGCCCTAAATCACTCAGCTGGGAGGAGATTAGAGCAAGTCCGAGATCAAAGAGCTCACGGCCCTGGGGTGATGTGTTACCCCTGGGGGACCAGCCTTTCATAAGAAGGACCCACTAGGGCGGAGGGAATATTCTTTTTTTTTTTTTAATTAACATATAATGTATTTGTTTCAGGGGTACAGGTCTGTGATCCATCAGTCTTACACAATTCACAACGCTCACCATAGCACATACCCTCCCCAGTGTCCATCACCCAGCCACCCCATCCCTCCCACACCCCTCCACTCCAGCAACCAGAGGGAATAAGCTTTTCAGAGAAGGGAGTCCTCCCCGACCTCTGCCCTCAGGTGCCACGTGCTCTGCCTTTGGGGTCTGCTGGGAGAAGCGCATGGAGAGAAGGCAGTCTTCCTGTGCTCCTCCCCTCACTTGGGAGTCTGTCTAGGACCAGTCCAGTCTCCCCCTACCCCCACCCTCAACCTCCAGGGGACAGGATTGGTGAAGCTGGCCACAGGGAAGAGGACAAAAGCCCTCAGGGCCAGGGTGTTAAGTTACAAAGTGCTGGTTTCTTCCCTGGCTCTGGCATTTGCTTCTGACCAAATGGAGTCAAGAGAATGGATTTCCTAAATGTGATGTCAAGTCCGACACTCTGACCTTGGCTCCCAGCAAGATCTCTGGCTCGCTCCTCTGATGGCAGACGGCTTTCATGCTTGGGGAATGTACTCTTCTCAGAGATTTATGGACCCCGAGTACCAATAAGAAAAAACAAAGTTGTTTTTGATGGGAATCGACAGGCTGATTGCAGAGACACCGGGAGCCTGGCTGGGCAGCTTGCCGCTCCTCTGCCCTGGGTATTGATGACAGAGGGGGGAGACCCACAAAGCTTGGGCTGCTCTCCGGTGGACCGAGGCCAAAGTTACATCAGCTGCTGCTCCCTTTTTCAAAAGAATATCTGTCTTTTTAAAAGGCACCAGTCAGGGGCGCCTGGGTGGCTCAGTTGGTTAAGCGACTGCCTTCGGCTCAGGTCATGATCCTGGAGTCCCTGGATCGAGTCCCGCATCGGGCTCCCTGCTCGGCAGGGAGTCTGCTTCTCCCTCTGACCCTCCCCCCTCTCATGTGCTCTCTCTCATTCTCTCTCTCTCAAATAAATAAATAAAATCTTTAAAAAAAATAAAAATAAAAAAAAATAAAAGGCACCAGTCAGTCCCAAGGAGGGATGGCAGCCACAGCCCTGGGCTCGAGCGCCCCTCCAGGCTAAGGTGAAGGCCGCTGCCCAGCTACCAGGTGGGGCAGTCCCAGTCCCAAATGCTGAGGCAGCCTGGCCAACACAACAACCACAGCTACTGACGGCCAACAGCTCCACGGGGACCGCTCACTCTCGCCTAGGGGGCGGCTGCTGCGCGCCCACACTGTGTGGGTCCATTTTCACTGCTCGCCCCCCGCCCCCCGCCCCCCAGCCCTGTCCCAAATCTTCCACGCAGTCCCAAGGCCTCTGCAGACTCATCTTGTGTGAGTTTTCCTCTGGCTCCCTGCAGGGCAGCCCCTTTCTGTGCCCCAGATACCCCTTGCTTCCTCCCACCCTGGGGCCTTTGCACCTGCTGCTTCCTCTGCCTGAGCCTCCCTGGCAAACTTCTCATCACCAGCAAATCTCAGCACAAATGCCACATCTCCCCCACACCCCGATTAGCCTCCCTGACCCCCGATGACACCAGGTCTTGCCTAAGGATCTCATGGCCTCTTGTACTCGCTAATAGGGCTAATAGGTGATGGGTGACTTCTTTTCTTATCACAGTAATTAGACACAGCCGGTGTGAGTGTTTGAGTGCTCCTGTCTTCCCATCAGGATGGTGGCTCCATGAAAGCCAGATGGGGTTGGTTCACTCACTGCTGGATCCAGCACCCAGCCCAGGGGCTAGCCCCGAGCACCACTGAGGGGTGAGCCAGACAAGAAGAGAGTAGGGAGCCCACCAGCTAGGGAGAGGCACGTGGAGAGTAAGTGCAAGGCTGTGACCACAGGGCCATGGTTGTTAGGGAAGGCAGGGACTGCTGTGGGCTGGGGGGGGGGGGGGGGGGGCGGTGGGAGTCAGAAAGCTTCCGGAGCTGTGATCTCAGCCTGGAAAGGTGATGCATAAACCTTGGTAAGGTGGTAGGCAGGAGTTCCTAGTGCAAAAGGAAGGAGAAGAGGAGAACTTGCCCTCGTGGAGGTGTCAGAATTGCCCGGCTTCTCCCGCCCTCCTGCCAGGCTCCCTGAGGAGAGAGCACGGCTTCTGAGTTCAGGGAGGGCTTGTTAGAAGCCTGCCTCCGCTTTCATTCACTAATGGGTGACCCGGGGTCAATTAATTCGTTCTTTCTGGTTCTCAGTTGACTCATTCTAGAAAATGGGAACAATAATCCCCACCGCGAAGGGTGGTTGACCAGACCAAATGCAGTAACTAGCGGCAGGTAGGTAACGTAGCGGCAGGTCCTGCCACGTGGAAAGCACTCGGTACATCTTGGTGGAAGTGAATTGAGTCAAGGTTTCCTGTTCTCTGAGCTGCCTCAGTGCCTTTGCCCACGCTGTGCATCTGCCCTAGAAGGCCTTTCTTTCCTTCTCGAACGTCAAGGCCCGGGTCTGATAACACCTCTGCTACATCATGGTCCTTCCTCTGGGCTGCTCTTAGCAACTTCCACACTCTTTCTGGGATCAGAGTAGCTTCTCCCTCTGCCTTCCTCTCTTACCTGTGTCCACGCTACTCAGAGCCACACCCAGGAGTGGCTTCTTCTCTTTACCTGGTGCCTGGAGGATGCGGGGACACTTGCCTGATGTATTTCTCACCTTCTGAGAGTCTGTGCTCAGAACCAGTATCTGCTGGCTTCTTCCTGCCTTAGTTCACCTCCCAGCCCTCTGACTTAGGTACTAACAGCCCCCTGCCACCTAGATTATGATATCCCGGATAGCATTCATTAGGTGCCAAACACTGTTCTAAATTAATTTCATCCTCCCAATACCCTTTTTTTTTTTTTTTAAAGATTTTATTTATTTATTTGAGAGAGAGAATGAGAGAGCGAGAGAGAGCACATGAGAGGGGGGAGGGTCAGAGGGAGAAGCAGACTCCCTGCCGAGCAGGGAGCCCGATGCGGAACTCGATCCGGAGACTCCAGGATCATGACCTGAGCCGAAGGCAGTCGCTTAACCAACTGAGCCACCCAGGCGCCCCTCCCAATACCCTTTTGAAGTAAGTACATTATATTCTCATTTTACAGGTGAAGAAACTGAGGCACTGGCTGGGAACCAGCTGGGGCCACACGGCTAGGAATGGCAGGGATGCACTCCAGCCCCGTGCCGCCTGCCTCCATCAAAACTCCTCTCCCCCGTCAGCCCCACCCTCTCCCCGCACTTGAATTCCTTGCCCTCGTGCTCTCACCCAGGTTTGATCTCCTCCCACGCCCTACTTCTTAAACACTCACCAGTCTCAGGTCCCACGCCCTAAATCCTGCTCGCTAGGGAGCTGATCAGTGAACCCCTGATCATAACAGGTAGAATACAAGGGATCAGCTATGCCAGAAGGATGCAACCAGAGTCCCAAGGACCTTGAAAGCACCAGATTGGTGGTGACGGCAAGAAGAAGCCCCTCAGGGGAACGTGAGAGTGAATGGCTCTCAGCAGCCCTCCTTGTGCCCGGACCCCGGCCTCCAGCCCCGGCTCACTCCCTGGGCCCTGATCGGGGCTGCAGACGCACCTGTGTAAGCAAACCCTTTCGTTTTCCTTGGATGATATGAGCTGGGATGGGGGCTTTGAGGGAGGCGGAAATGTGACCCAAACTCTCTCGGATTGTCTCCCTCTTCTCAGTTTTACTTGGGCCCCCAGAATCTTCACGTCTAAAAGCCAATCACACAGATAGGGGGCAGGGGAGGGAAAGACCCTGAAACTAGCTTGAGCAAAAAGAAATGGTAAAGTGGACCCCTTGCTGCTGGGGAAGACGAAATAACACATTTCCCAAGTGAGACAGAAATGAGATTTCCATGCCTGGCTGTTTTGCACCATCTGCAAGGCTGTCCCTTCTGCCTGGCCTGGGCAAATCACAAAAGGTTGGCGATTCTTGTTCTGCACCACCAACCACCTTTCCCTTCCACCCCGAGGCCATTGTTCCAAAGAACAGGCATCTAAGAAGGCAGCCAGGTTTGGGGGCGCGGCTGGCAAGGCCCCAGGGCTCTCCCTAGTCTAGGGATAAAGAGAAGGAATAGGAGGAGGGAGCACGGGGTCCCCTCATCAGAGAAGCTTCTAGCTTGTTGAGAGAAGATGGCCTGTACTAGTGAGAAGGTGGTCCCGGCCCAGAGTGCCCTCCAGTTCTGGGGAGAAGCAGGGACCCTGCCCCTGGGGGTCCTGCTGCCCTCCTAGGAAACCTAGCAACTACACACATTCCTTCAGGAAAACCCCCAGGAGGGTGGGGATCTGGGCTCTGGCCTTGAGAACCCTGGCAGGTGGAGGAAGAGTGCAGTCCTTCCCCGCGGGTAGCCGCTCCAACAACAGGGCAATCACACCGGCCCACAAGCTTCTCTTGGGCAGCAGCTCTGGTACCTCCCCTCGTGGAGGTGTTGAGTAAATACTGGTTAAGTGTGGGGTTAAACCTCTACACTGAGCAGAATGGATTTCCTACATCGTCTCCCAGTGCCAAGACTCTGAGCAATAGGAGGACAAGGACTGGCTTCCATTTCTCTCTTCACTCCTAACATAGGGTTTGGGACCCAGTAGGTGCTCAGTAAAATGTGTTGAGCTGAAGTAGAACATTTAGTTCTGCCTAACAACAATACATAACAAACACTGTTAAGCATTCCCACTTGACTTGGGGCTGGGCCTCAGAAGGCAGAAATTAAAGTGAGCCAGTTCCCAGCCGAGGTCTTATGACGCTTTGTTTCTGTTTGTTCACTTGCACCTCTGCCATCGATATGAGAAGTATTCCACTCAGGCTAGGGCACTGATGCCAGGGAAAGGATGAAGCATATTTGGAGCTGAGCTGCCCTAGCCAAACCCAGCTGAGATCGGCCATCCATCCCCAGGATGCATGAGCAAGCCCAGGGAGACCAGTAGAGCTACTCGGTTGAGCTTAGTTTAGGTCAGCTGGTGCCAGACATATGATCTACATAATTATTGGGCGTCACTCAGATTTTGAGCGGTTATTTGTTATGTGGCATTATTGTAGCGATTGGGAACTGATTTGGTCTAGCTGCTAAAGGATAGACAGTCAGGGAGGGGAAGGAACGGTTTCATCGAGTGATTGACAAAGACGCAGGAGAGGGAGGCTGGGGATCTGTGGGGACTCATGGTCTCTGGATCCCATGAGCAGTCCGATCATTCCCTTCACAAGGGCTCATGGGGAAGGCCAGAGTGAGGCGGGGCTAGACCGGGTCCTAGCCTGTCAGGGAGCAGTGTGGCCCAGCCAGCAGGTCATGACCTGAGCCATGTGCCCGGCCTTAGAGCCGTGCTGCCGTGCCTCGTCAGGACACCGAATGGCCGACACGGGGGCAGGAGACATACAGACAGACTCCGAGCATCCATTCTGGGCTCCAGGGAGGATCTGTGCAACCACAAACCCTCCACAGCACAAGGGCCTCCTGTACCTCATTTCCTTTCCTCCAATTGCTAGGGCTCATGAACCACTACCTTCCCCTCCCAGATAATTGAACACTGGGTCAAAGGAGTAGCAAATTTGTTATCAGGGAAGGGGAACGTATTCAGATTTTATTTTTCCGAGCAAGCAGGCATCTTAGAGATCAAGTCTCTAAGTCTAGCAGTCTCCAAACTTTTTCTGCAGTGAATCCCAGCTTCTCTGAACACAATCTACACATGAAATGCAGACACAAGAGGTGGAGGTTGGGGTTAGGGGTGGAGGACAAGGAGTACCTCTTCACCCCCAGTGAGTTTCCTAAGACAATTCCTTGGAACGCTGGGGTGTCCTGGAACATAGTTTGAGAACCACTTGATCAGGTTTAAGACCCTCATTGTCATAAGTGAAAGAGCTAAGGCTAGGAGACGGGTGGGGATTTGTGCAAGGTCACCAGCTTTTCTCCACACCCATCTTTATTCACCGCCAGGCCTTCTGCATGACCTTTCTCTTCAGTCAGTCCTTCAATTCAATAAAAGTCTATTTGGGTCTGTGAGGCTTAAGTTTCTATGCTCAGTAGCAGGGACACGAAGTCGATAAGACAAAACTTGTGGTCTTCAGAGTCAACAGTCTTGTGGGCATGCCAATGGACATGTGTGCTGGTCAGCAGAGCCCAAAGCGAGGCCGAGAGAAAGTTGGACCAGGGTGGTGTGATCTGGGTTCTAATCTCAGCATCGTCACTCACTTGGCCGTGTGTCCATAGACAGTCCCTACGCCTCTGTGGGCCTCAGTTTCCCCATCTATAGAACGAGAGGGTTCTGCTCCCTGCCATCTAAGGCCCCATCCCCGCGCACGTCAGTCAGGTTCTCTTGGGCAAACACACAGCCAGCTTCCAGCTGTCGGCACGCGAGCATCTGTCTTGAGTCTTTGCAAACAATTTAGAATTGGAGGCCAGGCAGTGTGGAGGAATGCAAACTCATCTTAACGTTGGCCGGAGCCAAACACATGTAGGAAGGGAACTCTCCAGGCAAAAATGATCATATTTTGCATTCCCGAGCCAGAGGGAAGGATGGATGAGAACTGCCGTGGTGCACTCTGCAGTGTGCAGGCCCAGCTCCCTCTCCTTGCCTGAACCCCGGGGACCAGGCCCCAGGGCCTCTCTTCCCTGGCTATAGCTGCTGGGCCCACCCAGCTGTCAGAGGGGTGGCCTTGGTGGGGGGCCAGGCCATGCAGTCACCTTTCCAGGAAAGCCCAGCCCTGCACCGTCATTGGACTGTGCTGCTGAAACCCCAGGGAGGAGATCGGGGGCATGTAGCAGGGGGCACGCTGACTCCCTTCAGAATTCTCTTACTTGAGAATTGTGGATGCCGGGCTTCAGGCACTAACTCCCTGAGTACACGGCTACGTGGCCTTGGAATGACTGAGGCTTCTCTCTCCCTGTGATCTTCTAGGAATGGGAGCAATGAGCCCTTCGCTGGGGAGAACTGGCTGGAGGAACACCGCCTAGGTCATAGGCCAGAGGAGGGGCTCCTGACCACTCAGAAATACAGTGCCCACCTCCTGAGAGCTAGGACTGCCGTGGGAAGTAGAACGAGGCTGGTTGTCAGGAGCCCTGGGTTCTCCCCTGGCTTCTGCCACCGACTGGCTGAACCTTGAACAGGGTACTTCTCTCTGGGCCTGTTTCCCCTTATTAAAAATGAGGACGCTATCCCTGGTGGTCTAAAAACCTTGACAGTCAGGATGTTCTGAGTCTGTGTGACCCTTCGCCTCTGGATTCACTTCCAAATCCATCTCCCATTGGAGGGGAGAGTAGGCAGATGAACATTGGGCACTCCAAGAGGGCAAGTCCCTGCCAGATTGGCTTTTAGATCTGGGGCCATCCCCCCTCCCCTCCAGCACCTTGGTCCCCCTCAGCTTCAAGCCACTTCTGAAAGTGAGCTGGAACCCCGTCCCGCCTGCCCTCCGCGGCTCAGCACTCAGCGGGCCGGTCCACTGCTAGAATGGGGGCTGTGATTGGGGGGAAGGGGGCGCAGGTCTGGGGATTCCAGGCCAGTTCTGACCACAAGGCCCTGACGGCCTCTGGTGCTTGTGAGCAAACCTGCCCCAACTTGGGTCTTTCCTCTTGCAAAAGATCAACCTGCTCTCCACCTCCTCTAATCAACTCCTCGGCATCTTGCTTCTTTACAGAATGACTGCCCTTCTGGATGGACTTCATGTCTCTCTGCTAACTAGTCATTATCCCACTGCCTTTTTCTCGGGAAGAAGCACTATGGAGCCTACCCTCCTTCCTATCCCTCCAACCATGAGTGTCGCCAGCCAAGCACCATCCTTCCTTTTCCTTCTCTCTGTTGAAGAAGCAGGAGGGAAGCTTATCTCTGGACGGAATCTCAAATCCTTGGCTCCCCGCCACCACCCCACCCCCCAACCGTGTGGTGCAGGTCAGAACAGGCCCCCTGAGGGAGCCCGGTGCAATGATTTCACCTGATGGAGTGCAGAAGGAGCCGATTCAGGGGACACAGGCGCCATCCCTCAGAAGGACCATCCCTCTCCTCAGACTGGTAGAGAAGGGAGGGAGAGGCCTTCGTGTGAAGGCTTCTGTGGGATTCCGCACGGAATGAGCACATCACTCATGTCTTAGGGGTCTCTCTCAGTGATCTCCTCTGGGAATCAGCGTGTCCCCAGCTCTCATTCCCTGCTGCCTCTGTCAGTGAGCTGCTCTGGGCGAGCCAGCGGCCATCTACTGGGTAGCTGCGGACACCTGCCCCCCTTCCCAGGAGGAGGGGCCCCAGATCAATGTGTATTTTCATGTCTTCTTGGACGTTACATGTGTGGAAAAAGAGCACATTGGAATCAGACTGCTTCCTTGCGGGTACGATGAGGGGGCCTAGACATTGTCACTGGGTGAGTTCTGAGTTTTGAAAAGGCTTCCTATGTGTACAGAGGTATGAACTGGACAAGGGCTTTCATATTCAGGGTCTCATTGGGTCCAGGCGGCTTCTAACACAGCGTCTACACAGAAGGAACACTACTGCTCTCACTTCCCCACCTCTGCTGCCCATTTCCTCCACCTGTGTGCCTTCTCTTACTGTCCACCCTCTCTTCTGCACCCACCCACGAGCAGGGCCCCGTGCGTGTCCCACTGGCCCTGCCATCTTGCTCACCTCGTCTCCACCCCATCCTGTACCCTTCCTGACTGTCTGGCCTCCTGACCCTCCCCTTCCCAGCTCGGGGGGAGAGTCCAGGGGCAGGAAGCACGCCGTGTCCTATACCTGCATGCCCTTGGTCCCTAGTGTTTCAAACAGTAGTCACTCAACGAACATGAAGCGAGCACACACATCAAGTGTGGACTTGGGCCTCTCTCACCAATGGAAACAGAGACTCAGGAGGCTGCCCGCTGTGACCAAGGTCATCTAGCTGGTGGGGCATGTTTAGAGCAGGGAATCCAAAGCCACTCCTTTCTCGAATCTCCCAGCGGGATTCAACTGCCCCTCTCGGAGCACCTACCAAGCCCCGGGGATGGGCCAGGCGTCTCAGTACAGTATTTCATTGAACCCTAACATGTGATTGGGGATTTGATCCCCACTGGACAGGTGGGGAGGTGGAGGCTTCGAGACCGCCTTGCCCGTGGCCCGGGTGCTCGTGCTGAGGCGGCATCCTGTCTTCCTCCCAGGTGACACATCCTTGCGCCCTGTCGAGTGCCCCCTCCAGGTCAGCTGTGTCTGTGGGAAAGCAGGCAGGGCAGCGGAGAGCCCTCCTTGGTGGGTTGGGTAAGACCCCACCTCTCTCAAGTAGAGAGAGGTCTCTACTCATGTCCAAAGGGGATGCCCCCTCCCCCATTCCTGGACACGAGAGAGCTGTCTTTGAGGTTTTCACTTGGGCTGAAGCATGGCAGACCCTAGGCTAACCCGAGCTTTGGTGCCAAAAGGGAGGCTACTGTCACCAAGTCGAGGCAGCTTCTGTCCCTCTTCAGCACTGAGCCCTGCACGGTGTCTAGAACACAACAGGATCTCAATAAAGTTGACCGAACAGACTCATGAGTGAACTGGTGAATGAACGAGCATGGATGAGCTTACCAAATTAACTTGATATTCATCTAAGAAGGACCTAAGCTGATGGGAGCCAGGGCAGTCGTGGCTCTGCCCACTGCCCTCCGTCAATTCACCCTCTGCTCTCCCCAGCCAGGCTCTGCCCTGCCCTCCTGCTACATGCTGGGTGCCCACGGCCTCGGAGCCCTCCTGCCCTGGCCTGCCTCCCTCTCTCCCCTACTTCAGCCTCCTTGTCTCATCCAAAACCTCAGCTGTTCTCTGTCCTATTCCCGTAGGGTCCTAATGCTTGCTGACGTGTGACTTAGCACAAATAAATCCTCTAAATCAGAAGCAATCAGACACGGGCGGCGTGGCCGTGTAGAGTCCTGAGGGCCCCCACCGCTGGGGGTTATGGAGGACAGCAAACACTTGCTGGGCCAGGCGGACTGCGGGCTGAAAGAGAGACCTTGCATAAGAATCCAGAGAAGGGAGATGGAGAGAAGGAGCCTGAGAAATCAGGAGTTTGCCAATGTGCTGGTTAAGCAGATGTCAAGCTCATGGAAAACAGGCCTAAAAATTGAAAACAGCAAACACCGAACTGAAATTTGCTGTAATTAACATTTGTTTTCGCTCCCAGCCTTGGACAGCCATCTCATGCCCTCAGGGGATCACCCCCTTCAGGAATAAGACTCACAATTTCATGAAAGCCAGTGCATTTTTCTGCCTTACATCATTTACTCCTTTTTCTAGCCAGGGGAAGTGATCAAAATGGACTACTTTCCTTAAGTTTTCAAAAACTGCTGTGAAGGAGATATAAAAACACACCACTCTAGGTGTTACGAATCTCTTTGTTGCAAGTTCATTTAAAGTAAAATAAAGCCTCGATCAACTGACCCCCTCCCCCCGTACACACCACAAGCTGCCTGGGGGACTGCAGTCAGTGATGGGACCCTAAAATACACCTGTAGGACCCAGCTGAGTGAGAGTGCCTTTCTCCACTCACCCCAAAGTGGCTCAGGCCCCTGTGAATCCCAGATCACACCCAGCCCCGCCCAGCCCTGCCCTCTGAGCCCCATGGTCAATGCCCAGCTTCCCGAAGACGTTTTCATTGGAATGTCTCCTGGCATCTCGCTTCTTGTGACCGAAAAGGTGTCTTAGATTTTCTCTCCCCAGTGGGCTTTCCCCAAACACTCCCCATTTCAGGACCTGGAGTTACCAGTCACCTGACTGCTCCAGTCAGAGGCTTGAAAGTCAGTCCTCAGAATTTTCCTTCACTTAAGGGCAGCAAATCCTGCAGGCTCCACCCCCTCGATTCCTCTCGAATGTGTCCCCTCTTCTCTACTTCCTCCCACACCACCCACACCAAGTCATTCTCATCCTTTTGTGCTTGGACCTTTGCAAGAGCCTTCCAGCTGGTCCCTCACGTCTACTTTTGCTCAGCTTCAAGCTACGCTTTTCAACAGTAGCTGGAGTGATCCTGGCACTTCTCGGCTGAAAACCTTCCAGGGTCCTCTCACTGCATTTAGGGTAAATTCCAGACCCTTCCCCAGGGCTCACCAGGCCCTGCAGGCTCTGTCTGTTCCTGCGTCACGATCTTCTTCACTTTCTACTTCCAGCCATACTGACTTCCTCCCTGCTCCTCAAACCCACAGAGTTCTTTCCACCTCAGGGCCTTTGTACTTGCTGTTGCTTTGTTCGGGAACATTATTCTCCAAGACTGCTCAGCCAGCTCCTTCACAACCTCCGGTTTTAATGTTCTGGCCTCAAGAAATCTTCCCTGGCCATGCTATGGAGAGCTCTTATTCTCCTTCAAAGCATCTTCCTTATGTCTTTTACAAATAAAGATAATTACAGTTGGTTATAAGAGCTATTTGCTCACTTGGACATGGTCCCCTGTGCCCCTGGAGTTTAAGTTCCACAAGGAAAGGGATCAGTGGTATGCTGTGGAGACCACGCTCATAGAGCTGAATATGTGCAATCTTCCCTTTCAGTGATGTCACGGCAGTGGCTTTTAACGGACCATAGCAGGAGGATTTACACCACGGTGTTTGGCAAATGCTACAAATAGGGACTCTTCCCACCTCCTCCCAAGAGCCAGAACGAGTTGTTAAACATTTATCAGCACTCTCCTGGAAGGGACTGTGTCTGTCTGTCTCCCTATCTTATCCTCAGCATCTGGAACAATGCCTAGCACACAATAAGTACTCAATATGCATGTGTTAAAGGAGATGGGGGAGAAAATGAATGAAAGCATTCAGGCCTCCGAGAGTCTCATACACACTAACCTGCCAACAAGGAGTAGAAGGAGAATGTGAGACTTGAAGCCTCAGAGAGGGAGAGAACTTCAGAGTACTGAATTTGGCTCCAGAAGCCCTGGTTCTAATCCCAGCACAGCTTTTAACTTGTTTTACAACTTGGACGAGTTTCTTCTTCTTCCTGACCCTGCTCTCTTATCTGTAAAAGGCACACACTGGACTAGATGCTCTATTAATGTACACTGTTACCACTTTACCCCCTCGGGTCCCCCAGTCACTGCATGGCACTACACAACTGCAGAGGGTGCTGTTTATATTGCAGTTGATTGAGTTATGCAGTGCACAGTATGCACAGCTGTACGTGGCGGCCCTGTCCGCTCTGGTCCTGGCCAGTGGCCATTTCAAAGGAAGCTGAATTGGACAGTGAGCTCCTCCCTTTCCTGACATACTAACCAGCTCAAAGAGCTCAGACAGTTTGGTTTTGGTTTTCCAATTCCTAAGATTATTTTCTGCTTGTCATGGGCGTGTGGATCAACAGCCCTGTGCACCCAGGGTTAGCCCCAGCCCAGGGAGTGTTTGGGCAAAGTAAGAGCAAGACAAGGCTTAGGATATGCAATTTGTGGCAGGGCTTTCCCTCGGAGGAGAGGAAGCAGCGTAGTGGGACCTGGAGAATGGCTGTGTCTGTCTGCCCCGGTCTTTGGATAAGAACTAAAAAAAGGAATTGTGGGGGCCTTCCCTCCCAAGCCTGCAGGGCCCGCCCTACAATGGATACACCCACACCCTTCTGAAAAGTTCTCTGGCTGCACAGAGCTCAACAAAGACCCAGCAGAACCCAAGTTAAGCTGGATGCTATTGGCTATAGGCCTGATGGGGGTGGAGGGGACTATGGAGCGGACGTGTTTGGTTCCCAGGAGGTTATGCAGAAGCCCTTTCTTTGGGTTTTGGTGTATGTCCATTCCTTATGGTTTCAAAGCTATCTCTAATGTCTATTGTCACTTTCAGGTCTTTAGAAGAGTCAAGGGCTCATGACTCCATCTGCCTTTGCTGGAAAACAAAGGTCTGCCTTGTGAGGTGGTGAGCTCTCTGTCACTGGAGGGATGCAAGCCAAGGATGGCCACTTGTCTGGGATATTCAGGCTCCAAGTTTCTTCTCAGGCAGATACTTGGTACTGAGGCCTTGTAAGAGGCTGCTGAGGCCCAGGACTGCTCAGGGACCTGTGGATGAGGAAGGGCCAACCATGCAGTGGGTCCACCCATGCTCGAGATGAAGTTCTTTTAAAAGAGAGTCCAAGTGATCAACTTTCTTGTTGACTGAGCTCCTCATCCCTGCCAGACATTTTGGGGTAATCAGTATCATTTCTAATTGTTCATACTAATCCTACATGGTAGGCATTACAATCTCCTTATACATTCTAAAGAGAAGTGACTTGTCCAAGGTCACACACTTTGTAAATGTCAGGGCCAGGATTCACACCCCAAGTCACTGCAACATACCCGTCATGTGAACCGCATTGGGCTCAGACTCAGTCTCTCCACCTGTACAATGGGTTTTACCTGCTCTCCCAAGCCCCCGGGGCAGATTCTGGTCTGGTGGTGCCCAGGGATTGGAGCATAACCTGGGGCCTACCATTTAGTTCCTGCCATTTTCTCTGGGCTCTGTCAGCCCCTCCTTGGGTACTAAATGACATGGTCGCATCCTGCGGTACATGGATGATGTCTGAATCACCACCCTTCTGTGGGGAACGAAGCACTCTGAACTTGTCCTCCACCCGCCTTGTTTCCTGGGAAGTCCCATTATATACATGGGTTTGCACTGTGTAAGAACAAGCCTTTCCCACGTCTGTCTCCTCATGACCTGTCTGAGTCACAGTAATAATAATGCCGAATAGCACTGGACCAGCTGGGCTGACCTGGGCTGACTGTTGTGAACTGCTCTGCCCCTCCCAAGGCCTCTCTCCCTTCAAGAGACCCTCTTCCACCACCTTGTCCTGCCTGCAACTGCCACGAGCCTCTTCTTGTCTGGAAAGAAAGCCTTTAACATAGTAACAAATAGCCTTGGGGGCCTCAGGACCGAGCGCATGTCCACCTAAGGGATTGGCCTTACAAGAAAGGTGATAGTTGCCTCAGAGGGGATTAATTAATGAGATCTCAGGCTATTGCAGGCCTGGGTGAGTTTTCATTGATTCGTTCATTCATTCCGCAACTATTTATTGCTTGCCTACTCTGGCCAGGCACTGCTCTGGACTCTGGGACACAGAAGGAAACACAACATACAAGAATCCTTGCTCTCATTATTACATTCTGTTGGAGGAGACAGACAATAAACAAGGTGAGTAAATAAATAGGTAACAATGCTAAAGAATGACAAACAAGCTCAGAGAGACCGAGGCAAGGAAGGGTGTTTATGTCTGTTTGTGCATGTGGGGGAGGTTGAAAGTTTCATTGGCCATGCCAGGAAAGGCCTCCGGGAGTGGGTGATGTTGGAGTAAAGGCCTGGAAGAAATGACAGAAGTGCTTTGGCGAGGAGCATTCCAGGCAGAAGGAACAGCAAGTGCAAAGCCCAGGATGCTCGGCGTGTAGAAACTTCCAGAGACTTGTGTGGGTGGAGCAGAAGGAGCAAGTGGGGGAGGAGTCGAGGATGAGGTCAGAAAGGCAGGGGAAGCCAGATCACAAGGGGCCTCTTACTCAGTGTAAGAAGGGAGCAGAGGAGGGACGTGACATGATCTGACCTACATTCTAGCAGCATCCCTCTGCCGACCAGGGGGAGGAGCCTCAAGGGACAAGGGCAGATGCAAGGAGACCAGTTAGGTAGCTGTTGCCCCAAGCCATGGGAGCCTTCCTGGGTGCCCCGCAGTAGCCCCCAGACCCCTGCCTGCCTCCGGGTCCCTAGTCCTCCAGGCCAAACGAGGGGAGATGGGAAGGTGGAGGACAGACCAGAGCTTTCCCAGCGAGGATGATGTGGGACCAGTGGAACTCCCAGGCTGGGGTGTGGTGGGGGAGAGCGAGTTTTAAGATGAGCTAGAATGCAGGCAGCAACACACTGACAAGAGAAAAGAGCAGGGACATTCTTGGTGACCATTTGGACGCATTCGGGACAGTCGCTGGGGCCCCTTGCCGAGCCTGCCAGCGTCTCTGCCCCTGGCTGGCCTCGCCGTCAGCGGCAAGCACATTCCACAGCTGATGCTTGGCTTGTGGTCTGGCCTGGCCCTCTTTCTTGGTTTCTTCTGCTCTGAAACGCTTTTAAAATCAAAATCTGGGTTCTCTTTAAGTTTGGGGCATGAATCATTGCTTCTGGGCCTAGGAAGGGGATGGAAGGCAGGAGGCCCCGTCTGCGGGTGCCCTCTCTCATGTAGGCTGTGTGTCACTAAGCACGTTTATGTGACAGGTTCCCAGGCAAAGCACTTGGAGTCGGACTCGCTCCCAAGCTCCGGCCAACCTTTTCAACCGCCTGAGGGCCGCCTCCACCTGCCCCCAGAGCCCCACGAAGTCGACATGTCTCGAACAGACTCGACTTCTCCTCCCCCAACCTCTTCTGCTCAGGCCAGTGGCACCAGCCTTTGGCCTCTCTGACACCTTGCCTCCCCTGGTGACCAGGCCCTGCTCCATTCTGCGCCTCCCAGGCTCACTCCTCTTCTTCCATCTCACCCCCTTTCCGTCAGACTCTGGTGTCCCCTGTCCCTTGCCTGGGTTGCTACCTTGGCCATCTTATCATTCCACCCACTCCCAGTTGTCTTGTTGCATTCACCCTTCCCCCCCCACCGGAATTTTTCAAAACACAGATTCGAACACGCCACTACCCTCCCTCAAAAACCTTCAATGGCTCCCCATCTGCTAAATCCAATACCTTGCTCAGTGCCTCAGCCTACTGTTCTCTGTGGCAACCTCCAGCGTCCTGTTGACCAACATCAGGCCCTTTGCCCAGATCCACTCTCTACACTTCCTGCATTTGCAACCTCTTTCTCAACTCTCAAATCCAAGTCTTTTATCTGTAGCTGGAATAGCCTTTAGTAGGTTTTCCCTTATATTATAGTTATTTCCCCAAAGATCCTCTCCCTGCCACTCAACCATAAACCCACTGGAGGACAGGATGCATCTCTTGTCTTTTACCCACTAGAGTACCTAGCACGGGGCCTGGCTCATATGAGCTCCTGTGTTAGGACCTCCTGAGGGAGGCATGCACAGAAAAATGTAACATGTCCATCTTGCCCTTAGATAGCTTTCTGTTTACTTGAAGAGACCGTGCTTACATATTTCATACATATTAATCGAGCATCGACTGTGGCACTGTGGGAGAGCTGGGGACACAGGGTCTGATAGGGGACGTGGTCTCTGCTCTCAGTCCAGTGCGAGAAGATGTTCAAGCAATCGCTGTACTGTGTGGTGAGTGAAGTGCAGGGGTCTTGAGGTCAGACAGGTCTCCAAGGTCAGACTGACGGGGTAAGGTGAGGCTTCTGGGAAGAACTGGTGCCCAAGTGGAGACCTGAAGACTGAGCGGGAGGCAGCCAGGAGAAAGGAGGAGGTGGGATGGGAACTAAGGAGCAACTTAAATGAAGGTCAGGGAGAGTGGTGTGTTTGAAAAACTAGGAAGCTCCGTCTGGTGGGGGTGCTATAGGAGTGTGCGGGTGTTGGGTGGGTGCTGCTCAAGATGAGTCCTGAGCATAGGTGAGGGCCAGCTCTTCACGGTCTGCTTAGCTCTCTGACAGTCTGAACTCAACCTAACGGCAATAGAGAGCCGTTGAAGGTTTTAAGCAGGGAACTGACTATACTACTCTGTGTTTTGGCTTTACGCTGGCTGCTATTGAGAAAGGTCTGATGGATAGGAATAAGAAAGACAATGATACCCGAGCTGGCCTGGGCCTCAGGGAGGTCCCAGGGCCCTCCTGCTCTGCTCCCAGGTCTCTCTTCCTGACGGAGCACCCTTTCCCACCCCACCTGGGCTTCGCTTTGCCTGTGCCGCATCTGGAAAGCCTGGCTTCTTGGGTGTGTGACCTGGGCAACTGCTCAGGGCCCTACGCTCAGAAGGGCCCTCCCTTGGCTTAATGCTCTGCTGTGGCCATCCTAGAATTCTTAACCTTTTTAAAACAAGGAGCGCTGCATTTTCATTTTGCACTAGGTTTTGTAGGTTATGTAGCTGGTCCTGCATGTGTGGAAAATGGTGTGAATAAACTCAGAGACGAGCCCTGTCCACAAATTATTTATGGGATGTTATGATTGCCACCAGTTACTGGATCTGAGGGGCTATTAGCTCCAGGGAAAGACCAATTCTGGTAGAGGAAGAGAAGATGGACTTCGCTTTGTGACCTTTCTGGCAGGAGGAGGGGGCAGTGGTCTGAGGGTCTGGGGGTGGCCAGGTTAAGAGGGAGAACTATGGAGACTGGGGACATATCCCGAGGTCTACAGAGAATGATTTCAATGATCTTATCCCACTTGCCTACCAGAAATGTAGAAATTCTACCATTAGAACTTCATTCCTTTGCTGAAGCATTGCTTGCTCCTTAAATTAGGTATAGCAGATTAGATTCCTAACCTCATCTTTGGCCAGAAGACCTGTCCCTGAGTCCCCATGTGACCTTGGGAAAACCTTTAAGAGCCTCAGTTTCTCCATCTATCTAATGGACATACCCCCTTGGCAGGGCCTCTAAGCTCCACCTGGCCCCCCCTCACTGAGAGAATGAACATATGGGAATGCTCTTCAGAATCTGCATCCACTTGCTCATTTCATGTTTTTTTTTTCCCCCAAGACCTTCCTCAGGCACAGTCTTCTCAATCTGCAAAGAAATAGGCCCAGGAAATCTGCAGGGTCAGGATTTCTGGTAGCCTAGCCCAGCTGGGTGATTCTACTGGAGGAAGAAAGCCGTCAGCCCCAGCTGCAGAGGCAGGAGCCCCTTCTCTGTGTCATCCTGTTTGGAATCCTGGAGTACGTTGCTATAGCAACTTGCCTAACTCACCCCACATGCCACGTGGAAAAACCTCTGTCTGCTTTAGCGCATCACCCAAGCCACAGACTGAGTTCTTCTAAGTTAGAGGATGAGGCCTCCATCATCCACAAGGGCTGGGGTAGGATGTGTCTTTAAGGTCAATGGAATAGTGGGCTGAGGGGCTGGACTATGTGAAGGCAGGTCCCCTCCTTCGTCTATATGGTCTGCTGGCTGGTCTCTACGCCTGACATTCCACCATTAGCCCCTGGTTCCTTTAGCTCAAGGCACAGCCCAGCTCCAAAGCAAGTCCCTTCAGGTAGGACACATGAAGTTGTCTCACTCATTAGGGCTCTTTAGCATGAATTAACTCACTGTTAATGGACTGGGGCTCAGAGCAGGTTTTGATCAGGGGAATAGGAGCTGAGACTTGCTGAGCCTGGACCCTGAGGACGGACTGGAGAGAGAGTCTGGGGGCAGGTGGAGTGGTCCAGAGTATAGGGCACTTGGGGGGCAGGTAGTAGAGCCCCTCTTGGCCCTGAGCTGTGAGGCAAGGGAGGGAGAGCGGCTCCCACCTTCAGAGGCCCCTTGTGAGCACCACTTCTCACCAAGCCAGCATCTTGACTGAGAAATCAGTGGCTAGCTGAGTTTGAAGAAGGGAGTTGTCACTCCTGAGCTGGTGCCCCTGTGTGGGTGGCCATTTGAGTGCTGATCTCATTTTCCCAGAGGACAGCTCCTTCAGCAAGAGCATCTTACTCATCTTTCAATGCTCTCCAGGCCCATTTCCCAAAGAAATACCATGAATGGATTAAGTCAGAGCAGCAGGTTGGGGGCCAGACAATCCTGACACCACCTCTTACACTATCGGCATGACCTTGGGTGAACCATTAACTCCTCGCGTGTAGCCTGGTGACCGCGACAGTGACCTCATGCAGCAGTAGGCAGGCCTAACTGAGATGCAAGAAAGTGCTTCACACCTCGGCTGGCATCCGTCAAATAATAAATGATGGGAAGGGTAAGAACTGGTCCTGTTAGCTGAGGGCTTACTGGGTGCCAGATACTGTTCTGAGCACTTGATGTAGATGAACCACGAACAGATCATCTAACGTCTAGTGCCCAGCAGCATGTGAAGTCATTGTTCTCCCCATTTTACAAATGAAGAAAAATGAGGCCCAGAGGGGCTTATCCAGGGTCCCCCAAGAAGAAAGGATTTGGATCCAGGCTGTTAGGATCCCAGGCCCCACACGTGGAGATTATTACTGCTGCTCAGGATGCATGCAGGTGAAAAAAGAAATGAGGGATGGAGACAGGGAGGCAGTGTGACACCCCCCCCCCCGGCCGACTTTTTCCTGCAGGTGGGCTTTTATTCATGTTGTGACTCAGGTCATAAGAACACAGAATGAAAGCCCTTCACAGAATGTTTTGGGAGCTTATTCATGTGGGGTTTACAAGATGACCAACAGCAGTTACTCTCCTCTCCTTCTCTCCTTCTGGGTTTTCAGCTAAGAATTTATACAGTTAGGATTTACATGATGGGGGTTGGGTATGGCCCCCACCCGGACCACAGGTCCCTCTAGCAAGCACTCCATACCGAGGGGATGTGGGTATCTTTGGAGTTCTCAATTGTTTGGGGGAATATAGTTTCAAATGGCTGTCCATCCTTGATGGTAGCCCGCAGTTTGGTGGTAGTGGCGGGGGGTAGGGGCATGAAGTGATGAGGATCAGCAGAAATACCATTTTGAAATGCGTTAGTGCATGTTAAAAGCTTGTTTTGTAGCTGACCTTCTCTGAGTCCCCAGGATGCCATCACATACCTTAACATAATAAAGGCCACATATGACAAACCCAGAGACAGATAAGGATGACCAACTTTGCCACCTTTATCCAACATAATATCCCAAATCCTCGCCACAGTAATCAGACAAGAAAAAGAAATAAAAGGCATCCCAATTGATTAAAAAAAAGAAGTAAAACCATCACTATTGGCAAATGACATGATATATATAGAAAACCCTAAAGAGTCCACCAAAAAAAACGAACTAGTAGAGCTAATAAATGAATTCAGCAAAGCTGCAGGATATAAAATACACAGAAATCTGTTGCATTTCCATACACTAATAATGAGCTAGAAGAAAGAGAAGTTAAGAACACAATCGCTTTTGCAATTATATCAAATAGAATAAAATACTTAATCAATATACCCAAGGAGGTGAAAGAATTATACTCTGACAACTGTAAGATATTGATGAAAGAGAGTGAGGATTGGGGCACCTGGCTGGCTCATTTGGTTGAGCATTTGACTCTTGATTTCGGCTCAGGTCATGACCTCTGGGTCGTGAGACTGAGCCCTGTGTCGGGCTCCACCCTGGGCATGGAGCCTGCTTAAGATTCTCTCTCTCACACTGTTGGGGGGAATGCAAACTGGTGCAGCCACTCTGGAAAACAGTATGAAGTTTCCTCAAAAAGTTAAAAATAGAGCTACCCTACAACCCAGCAATTGCACTGCTAGGTATTTATCCAAAGGATACAAAAATAGCCATTCAAAGGGGCACATTCACACCAATGTTTATAGCAGCATTATCTATAATAGCCAAAATATAGAAAAAGCCCAGATGTCATCCAACAGATGAATGGATAAAGAAGATGTGGTATATATACACAACGGAATACTATTCAGCCATCAAAAAGAGTGAAATCTTGCCATTTGTAATGATGTGGATGGAACTAGGGGGTATTATCTTAAGCAAAATAAGTCAGTCAGACAAATACCATATGATTTCACTCATATGTGGAATTTAAGAAACAAAACAGATGGACATAGGGGAAGGGAAGGAAAAATAAAACAGATAAAAACAGAGACAAAGGCAAACCATAAGGGACTCTTAACTATAGGAAACAAACTGAGGGTTGCTAGAGGGAAGGTGAGTGGGGGGATGTGGTAACTGGGTGATGGGCTTAAGGAGGGCACTTGATGGAATAAGCACCGGGTGTTCTATGCAACTGATGAATCACTTAATTCTACCCCTGAAACTAATAATACACTGTATGTTAACTAAATTGAATTTAAACAAAAAATAATAACTGAATGAAGATTCTTTCTCCCCCCTCCCTCTGTCCCTCCCCCCTGCTTGCTCTCTTTCTCTCTCTCTCAAAGAGAGAGAGAGAGAGAGAGAGAGATTGCAGATGACACAAATAAATGGAAAAATACAGTATATTCATGGATTGGAAGAATTAATATTGTTAAAATGCCCATACTACCCAAAGCAATCTACAGATTCAATGTAATCTCTATCAAAATACCAAGCATTATTCACAGAACTAGAATAACCCTAAAATTTTTATGGAGCCACAAAAGGCTCAAATAGCCAAACAATCTTGAGAGAGAAGAACAAGGCTGGAGGTATCACAATCCTAGATTTCAAACTATAACACAAAGCCGTAGTAATCAAAACCATATAGCACGGGCACAAAAATAGACACATAGATCAATGCGACAGAACAGGGAGCCGAGAAATAAACCCACATTTATATGGTCAATTAATCTATGACAAAGGAGACAAGAACACACAATAGGGAAAAGACAGTTTCTTCAATAAATGGTGTTGGGACAACTGGACAGCTACATGAAAGAAAGAAAGAAAGAAAGAAAGAAAGAAAGAAAGAAAGAAAGAAAGAAAGAAAGAAAAAGAAAGAAAGGAAGGAAGGAAGAAAGAAAGAAAGAAAGAAAAAGAAAGAAAAAAGAAAAAAGAAAGAGGGAACGGAAGGAAGGAAAAGAAAGAAGAGAAAGAGAAAGAAAAGAAAAAAGAGAGAGAGAAGGCGGGAGAGAGAGGAAGGAAGGAAGGGAGGGAGGGAAGGAGAGAGAGGAACTGTACCATTTTCTTACACCATATACAAAAACAAATTTAAAATGGATTAAAGGCCTAAATGTAAGACCTGAAACCATAAAACTCCTAAAGGAAAACAGGCAGTAAACTCCTGGACATTGGTCTTAGCAATATTTTGGGGGGGGTCTGTTTCCCGAGGCAAGAACAACAAAAGCAAAAATAAACAGTTGGGACTTCATCAAACTAACAACTTTAGCACAGTGAAGGAAACCACCAACAAAATGAAAACCATCGAAATCTACTAAATGGGAGAAAATATTTGCAAATGATATACCTGATAAGGGGTTAATACCCAAACCATATATGAAGTCATACAACTCAATATTGAAAACCCCAAATAACCTGATTTTTAAATGGGCGGATATACTGAATAGACACTTTTCCAAAGAGGACATGCAGATGGCCAACAGGCACATGAAAAGATGCTCACTGTCACTCATCACCAGGGAAATGCAATTCCAAACCACACTGAGCTATCGCCTTACACCTGTCAGAATGGCTAGTATCAAAAAGACAAGAAATAACAAGTGTCGGAGAGGATGCGGAGAGAAGAAAACCCTCGTGCCCTGTTGGTGAGAATGCAAACTGGTGCAGCTACTGTGGGAGACAGTATGGAGGGTCCGCAAACAATGAAAAGTAGAACTACCATATGATCCAGTAATTCTACTCTTGGGTATTTACTCACCACAAATGAAAATACTAATTCGAAAAGATATATGCCCTCCCATGTTCACTGCAGCATTATTTACAATAGCCAAGATATGGAAGCCACCTAAGTGTTGACAGATGAATGGATAAAGAAGATGTGGTGTATGTACACAATGGAGTATGACTCAACCATAAAAATAATGAAATCTTGCCATTCACAACAGCATGGATAATACCCAGTGGGTGTTGCACTAAAGTCAAATTTAAGTCAGACAGAGACAAATACCTATGGTTTCATTTACAGGTGGAATCTAAAAAAAACAAAGCAGGGGCGCCTAGGTGGCTCAGTCGTTAAGCGTCTGCCTTTGGCTCAGGTCATGATCCCAAGGTCCTGGGATCGAGTCCCGCATCGGGCTCTCTGCTCAGCAGGAAGCCTGCTTCTCCCTCTCCCACTCCCCCTGCTTGTGCTCCCTCTCTCGCTGTGTCTCTCTCTGTCAAATAAATAAATAAAATCTTTAAAAAAAATAAAAAATAAAAAATAAAAAAACAAAGCAAACGAACAAACAAAGCAAAATGGAAACAGACTCAGAAACACAGAGAATAAACCGGTTTGCCAGAAGGGAAGGGGGTGGAGGGGTGGACGGAGGAGGTAAAAGGGATTAAGAGGGTATAAACTTCCAGTTATAAAAATAAATAAGTCATGGAGATGAAAAGTACAGTGCAGGGAACATAATCAATAATATTGTCACCACTTTACATGATGACAGATGGTAGCTGCACTTATCATGGTGAGCATTTTGTAATGTATATAAATGTTGAATCACTATATTGTAACCTGGAACTAATATAATATTGTATATCAATTGTATTTCTATTTAGGGAAAAAAAAAAACCCTACCATTAAAAAAAAAAAAAAAGAGCCAAGCCAGCTCAGAAGAAAGTTTTGTCCTAAGCAATGAGGGGAGAGTATAGAAGGGAAGTTCCCTGCTGCTGGAGGAAGTTTCCCCTACAGGAGGGGAGAGAAAGAGCTCCAGAGAGGTCATGAAGAAGGTGAGTCACCATCTGAGTGTCTTAAGGCCCACAGCCCTGTGTGGGTGGGCGAGGACAAGGAGAACGGCCAGGAGATAGACAGCCCATCTCTGGGGGTCCAGAGTGGGGTGGATGGGCTATGGTATATAAATAGAAAGAAGGTGAGACTCCACTCCTATCCCTTCAGGGCTCTATGTGGAAAGGCTTCCACGTGGAAGGGTCCAGAAGCTCTCAGCTGATGATGGTAGCGGAGAGGCTTGGCTGACAAGCTCCCAGCAGGGTGGGACAAGCTTCATCTCTTTCTCTGCTCTTCCAAAGCTGGAGAGCAGGGCTTGGGTCTTTTTAGTCTTTGCACACTCTGGCTGCCTAGTCCTGTGCTTTTTCCAGACACGGTTTTCCTGCTGAACAAGACTCCCACTCACAGGGACACATGAGGGCCATGCTGCATGGCGTGGCTCTTCTCTGCTCCACAAAATGCCACAAGGCACTCACACTAAGATCACACTGACTTCATGACAGCCTCCATGGCAAAAAACATCCCTGAACGCCCGTGACGATCAAGACTTTGGGCCAAGTCTTTGGGAGAGGAGCTGGGAAAGTTTGGGTTTACTGGGGCCTTGTATGCCCCCCGTGAGCCTCCAGAACCCCAGCCCTTCCTTTACACTTCTCTTAGGGACTTGGGTTTGACAGTTTACATCTCCGTGCATCCTCACATCTCTTACTGAATGGTCAGTATCTTGAGTGCTGATGTTGCTGCTGATGATGGAGAAGAGAGACAACCTCCTTGAATGCATAATATGTGCTGGAACTTTCCAAGCAGTTTATGTACACTTACTCATTTGGATAAACTTTGGATAACTCTGTAAGTTCTACTATTTTCATCCCCATTTTGCAGGTGAGAAAGCTGAGGTACAGAACCACTTAGTAGTTTGCCAAGAGCACAGAGTCCTAACTGGCAGAGCCCACACCCAGTCCAGGCAGTGAGACCCCAGGGCCTTCACCCCCACACTGTGCCTGATCTCCCTGTGTGCCTTTATGGAGCCTGGCAGATAACAAGTGCTCAGTAAAGACTGAGGTTTTAAAAGAACATCACTCGGGGCACCTGGGTGTCTCAGTCGTTAAGTGTCTGCCTTCAGCTCAGGTCATGATCCCAGGGTCCTGGGATCGAGCCCCGCATCGGGCTCCCTGCTTAGTGGGAAGCCTGCTTCTCCCTCTCCCACTCACCCTGCTTGTGTTCCCTCTTTCGCTGTGTCTCTCTCTGTCAAATAAATAAATAAAATCTTAAAAAAAAAAAGAATCATCAGTCATCCGGGCACCTGGGAGGCTCCGTCGCTGAAGCATCCCATTCTTGGTTTCGGCTCAGGTCATGATCTCAGGGTCCTGAGATCCAGCCCCATGTGGTGCTCTGTGCTCAGCAGGAAGTCTGCTTCCCCTCCTCCTCTCCCTCTGCCCCTCCCCACCACTTTCGCACGGACACACACACTCTCTCTAAAATAAATAAATAATTCTTTAAAAAAGAAATAATCATCACTCATCAACTCTTACTACCGATGTGTTAATGATAGAAACTTATCAATGGATCTACTTTCTCTGGATGTCAGCTATAAAAGTCTTTGGCCTTGTCTATTTCTTTTTTTTTTTTTTTTCTTGGTTTCTTGATAGCTTTGCCCACCCATCACCCTGCCCAGCTTGTAGCAGAAGCTCTGGCAAGACAGAGGCTCTGAACTCATAATGGCTTCAATGCGGACTGCCTCCCAACTTGGCCTGTGATAGGTCCCCTGTCTCCCTGCTGAGCCAAACTGTGCCGTCACCGGCAGGCACACTTCCTGGTAATCCTCACATTGAATCCATGTGATGTACAGTTGGGAGATTGATTATCAGTCTTGCTCCAGAGCCAGGGGAATGAATTCATCGACCCCGCGACCTTTCCAATTTTCAGAGTCCAAACTACGGTCATCCTTGTGGTTTTAAAATATCCACCTTTTTGTTCTTTAATAAGTCCCAGGAAATAACACTCTAACTTACAAGCCTCTCCACACTCCTTCAAGACCCTGTTGAAATGATACCTCCTCCTTCAGGAAGCCTCCCTTGCTAATCCAAGTGAAACTGAACTTCTTGTTTGAACCACAGCCCTTAGCTTCTCTGTGCCGTTCACTCCCTAATCCTTCTATTTAGCTTTCCCTGGCCTTGCCTTATTCCCAGCTCCAGGCAGGGCCTAGACTGCACACATAGTTGGTCCCCACCCCCCAGTTCCTTGCAAGCAGATGTCGTTCCAACATTGATTGATATGTTTAATGAATCCCATATTTTAAGAACCCAAACTGACCAGACATAACTCAACGGTGGTTTTCTCCATATAAAGGGAATTCTGAGTCACAAATCTTGTCCCCGTCCTTCACCCCACTCCCCTAGCGCACACCCCCCCCACCCCCATTCCTGCTTGAGTAATAACACCAACAACCATTGCTTCTGTCTGCTGTGCACCAAGCCCTGAGTTAAGGACTTTTCTGACAGCGCCTCACTTAATTGTCTGGGGAACCTTACGAACTCAGCCTGAATTTCCATCTCCATTCCACAGAGAAGGAAACTTGTGGAGAGATTGCATAATGTACCCAAGGTTGTGCAGCTAGTGGGCAGCAGAGCCAGAATGGAAGCCAGGTTCTGATTTCAAAGACTTCCCTCTCAGCTTCCTGAGGTCCAGACTGACTCTAGCCACTCCATCTCAGGGTCCGGTGGGATGGGTCTGCCTATCTGGAGTCACACAGGGGCGCATTCCCTTCTGCTACGGCTGGATCTCCTTGTGATGTGAAGACAGTTCCTGGAGTTGTCTTCCCTCCTGTCTAAGTGACCGAGAGTGGGCTTCACCTCCTACAGCTGGTTTCTAGATGAATGCTTGCCAGGTGGCAGCTCTTCCTTTGTCCTGCCTGACACCCCCTCCCCCAACAACTTAAAGCGTTAATGTTTATTTTGTGGCTCTAGGATCTGGACTGCACTCCATCAGCCAGAGACTGTTTCAACTACAGGCCCTCCCAGAAGCTCTGCTATAGTCCGGGGGGAGGGGGGGTGTGCACTTGTTTTCGAGGTAACCTCGGACGGGGGTGAGAGAGCCCGGGCTGGGGGGGTCTGCACCTGTGCTTCCTGAAGGCTCCTCTCTCGCTGTCTCCACATCTGATCCCCGGTACCGGCCCCAGGCCCCAGCCTGGAACCCGTGCGGAAGGGGAGGCGAGGCCGGGGCGCTGGTCCCCGCCGGGGCACTCGGCCCCGCAAAGGAGAGGCCCCGAAAGCTGTCGCCGCCGGTAGAACGGCGCCGCTGGCCGCCGCCCCGCGCTACAGGTACGGGTCGGGCCGGGGCGCCGGGAGTGGAGAAGCCCTCGCTGGTTGCCCCAGTGCGGACCGCCTGGCGTTGGTTTCTGGCTGCCGGTCGTGCGCCCCGCCGGACCCAGGTCTCCGGCGCGCCCCGACACCTGGATTGCATTAGGCGGGCGGCGCGCGTGTCGGCGACGGCTGCTTCCCCAGATTGTTGAATAACTGCATAATTCCAAGCGCGGGTTGCCCCGTCCCTGCCCCAAGCATCAGGTAACGTGTCCGGGGCCCTGGCTGCGGAGCTGCGCCCATCGCCTTTGGCCCGGCCGGCTACAGCTCGCCACCGCCTAGGGGCCGCCGCCCTGGGGCTTCGTCCGTCCGCGGCCCGAGGGATTCTGCGCAGCTCGCGGCGGCCTCCGTGTCCCGCTCCCCGAACTCGAGGCGGCTCCCTCCGCAGGCAGGAGGGCGGCCGAGGCGGCGCTTGCTCCGCGCGTCGCGTCCCCTCCCAGCCCGGGCCACGCGCCCTCCGCGCTCCCGGGACGCCCGAGTGTCCCCGGCGGGGCGCCTGCAGTGGCCAGCGTGTCCGGCGGGGCCGCGGGCCCTCCGCGCTCCTCTTCAGCTCTTCCCCAACTTTTCCCCAACTCTTCCCCACACACCAAACTCCCAGCTCCAAGTCGCCTGGGCGCGCCTCCCTCTTTTGCGGAGCTTGGCGGAGCGGCTAGACTGCAGCCACTTCCCGGGGGACCCCCCGTCCCCCACCAGCGGCCAAGCTCCGACCCTGAGAGGGGCTCCCACGGGCACGCGGAGGCAAGGGGCACGTACCTAGCCACAAGCTGAGCGCCCAGGCCACCAGGAGGCCCCTGGGCAGGTCCATGGCGCGCGGCGCGGCGGCGGGGCCCGGGTGCGGGGCGACGGGGCAGCGAGCCCGAGCGGCAGCGTCCTCGCGGGCGCCCCGAGCCTGCTCTGCGCGCCGCGCGCCGGGCTCCCTGACAGCCGCGGCTCCTGCAGAGGAAGTGGGAGGGCTCGGGCGGCGGGGAGGGGCGCGCGGGCACGCTCGCGCCGGGCCCCGGGCCAGTCTCGGCCCCTCTGCCACCTGGGCAGGCGGCGTGCCGCGCCCCGGCGCCGTCCGCGCCGTCCGCGCCCCGCGCCCCCCACCCCACCTCTGCCTCGGAGACCTGGTGCGGCGCCTCCCTCCGCGCTCCGCCACCAAATTCCACGTCGCTGCAGGAACAGTGGCTTATATTCCCATTTCCCAGAGGGAAGAGCTTCACAAATCTCCGAGGGATATCTCAGGTCACCCGGGGACACCGGGCCAGGACTCAGGTCTCCCTTGGCCCAGGGGAGCGGATGTCCCTCAAACGTCAATTCCGAAATGTCCCCCTGCTGGGCCGCCCCGGGAAGCCTGGAATGTAAAGGCCCCGGTGCTTCTAATGACCTTGCAATAAATGCAGGTCCCTGCTCCAACTGCACTCTGTCTGCCCTTCCTACCTGAGGCACCCCAACGCAACCAGGAGGATCCGGTGCCTACTTTACGACAGTGAAGCTCTTCTTTGGAACGCAGCCGCCTTCCTTCCCAGTAGTTCTAACCCCGGACAATTAAATCCCATGCACCTTTGTTGCACAAACTTTAAATCAGGACCTGGACCCCAGTTGGTGAGTGTGGAGGCTGGCCCACCCAGCAAGGGAGAGAGCTGAGGCAGAGGGTGGGATGAACCAGATGGTGAAAGCTAGAGCAGGCACCCCTCATCACTTTGTCGGAAAAGCCTTCCCACCACCTCCCAAACCCATATCTGCACCAGGGTACATGCTCATTCTCTCTCTCTCTCTCCTTCATTGTACTTATTAGTAGAGAAACTATACATCAGTTGGTATAATCATTGAACTTTTCTCTCCTTGTCCAGACTGAAAACCCCATTAAGGTAGAAATCACTGTTTGGTTCACGACTGAGGACTCAGCCCTCAGCACCCAGGAACATAGTAAGTGGGTGGATGGATGGATGAATAGGTGGATGAGCACAGGTGATGCGGGGGGTGGGGGGGGTGCACAGAGGGTAGAATTTTTTGTCTGGGAGGGACTGGAAGGGCTTCCCAGAGGGCTTGCCATTCAGGCTGGGTCCTGGAGGAGGAGGTGGGTTTTGGGAAGGCCCAGGTGCATACAAGTATAGCAATGGGTGTTGTGCCAACATTGCTCTCTTCTCTAGCCATCCTGGTTTTTATTTTGGTAACCTCACCTCTCCCACTCAGCCACAGACTTTAGGGAAAAGCTGATTCTGTCTCTGGGAGGTGTATGTGTGTATGTTGGGGGAGGCATGTGGTTTAGGCTGAAGTGAATCAGTGTATTGCTATCCCCTGTCTATAGTTTAAGAAAGGGAAATGTGACAAAGGAAGGTTTTCTAGGAAACAAGCTTTCTTGCTCTTCTAAAAGGGCCCCTAGAATGAATGAAGGAAGGAACGATGAACTAACTAACTCGCTCCTCCCTTCTCCTACTCCCACGTCCCCTCCCAGGCTGAGACAAAGAATCATGTAGGCCCAGAAGCTCATAGGGGTTGGGGTGGGGAAGGGAAATCTGGTGTCGGGATGAGGCAGACAGATGCTGGATGGCAGAATGGAGCACCCAAGTCCAGGAGGGTCTTGTTGAGCCCCTGAATCAAGCTATCCCCTCAGCCTGCTCCCCTGTGGACTTCCCAGTCCTATGACCAATGAGTCCCCTTCGTTGTTTAAGCGGGTTTGAGTCAGGATGCTTTGAACCTAGAGCATCCTAACTGGTAACAGTTATTCAGTGAGCTGCAAACCACTTCCTTGCCGCACACAAATTCAGGCTTTCTCTGCTGGTTCTCAAACTCCACGTAAATGGGGCTTGCCAGAAGCACCTGTGAAGACCCAACACTATTTGCTAAAGGGGCTCCATGCGGTGGGTGCCGCATAACAATTCTGCTATTCTGCCCGTCATTAGCTCCCATTGTCCTCATCAAGGGCATGGGAGTCCTGAATAGAATATGTGTGCCTTTGCGTAATCTGGCAGGGTGGGGAGGGGGAGAGGTGTGCCTTCCCTCTTTCAGCGTGCAAAACACACTAGAGGAGTCCAACGCTGGAGGAGCTAGGGATGGAGCTGAGAAGACAAGACATAACCTCATATTTATTGATGTGATCATTATTTACTATTTAATCACTCATTTTAATAATGTATTATTTAATGATTATTAAACATTGTCAAAATCACACAGGGCAGCAGCGTATGGGTGACAAATGCATGATCCAGATTCAGTCTGGGGAAGCTCAGAGAATGGATGAAGGGCTTTATGGAAGCTGGGATTTGAGTTGAGCAATGATAATAATAATACTAATCCTTCACATGGATGTAGCATATTTATTTTTCTTGAGACAATTCACATACCATAAAATTTGCTCTGCAATTCAGCAAGTTTTAGTTTATTCTCAAGGTTGTGCCACTATTACCACTAATTTCATTGTTATGACCCCCCCCGCCGAAGAAACTCTGTAGTCATTAGCAGCTACTCCCCATTCCCTTACCCAAGTCCCTGGAAACCACAGATCTACTTTTTTGTCTGGATGGATTTGTCTATTCTAGACATTTCCTGTAAATGGAATCATACAGTACATAGTATTTTGTGTCTGGCTTCTATCATTTAGTGTAACGTATCCGAGGTTCCTCTCTCTTGTAGCAAGGATCAGTACCTCACTCCTTTTTATTGCTAAATAACATTCTGTTGCATGGATAAACTGCATTTTAGTTATCCACTCATCAGGTGATAGATATTTGCTTGTTTCCACTTTTTGGCTATTATGAATGAGGCTGCTACGAGCATTTGTGTACAAGTTTTTGTGTGAACATATGTTTTCAATTCTCCTGGGTATATACCTAGGAGTGGAATTCTGAGTAGTACGGTAACTCTATGCTTAATTATTGGAAGAATTAACCACTGTTTCTTTTTTTTAAAAGATTTTATTTATTTATTTATTTATTTATTTATTTATTTGAGAGAGAGAGTATGCACAAGCAGGGGGAGAGGCAGAGGGAGAGGGAGAAGCAGGATCCCCCCTGAGCAGGGAGCCCGACGCGGGGCTCGATCCCAGGACCCTAGGATCATGACCTGAGCCGAAGGCAGACACTTCACTGAA